>NC_084474.1:7039744-7342774 GCF_027409185.1 Cynocephalus volans
TGTAACCCACCAAAGATGACTGTAAGAGGAGGTCATGTCCTGGCTTATCTCCTTCCTGAGTTTAGATTATGTCACAATCTTAATCTTTCCATTTGGTTTCTGAAATTACTTTTTTAGTCTTCACATTCAAGAATCATCTCTTGGAGTTAATACTTTAAAAAAAATTTTTTTAAATTTTATTTATTTATTTATTTATTTTCTTCTTTGTAACGGTTTATCATTAAAAAGTTAAACAATAATAATTACAATAAATGTATAATTTACAAAAGCCCTATATTTGTCCATAGGATTTATACATATAAGCATTACAGTACATTCGTTTGAGAAACTAAAATTAGGTATAAGAACATGAATTGATTTGAAAGGATATTTATAGCCTGGATATACATGAAAAAGTAAGTAACTATATAAATGAAGAGTCATAAGTTTACATAAATATAAGAAGCATTAAATTCTAAAATATTTTCTCTATGGTATTCATGAATTTTTTACTAATTAAAAACTCTGTAATAGAATATCTTAGGGTCCATATAACAAGTATTAAGAGATTAAAGATTCCATTGCATTCTAAAATGTAGTCTTTGTTGGATTCAAAATGCTGCGTAATCATCTGTAGAAGTAGTGTGGGTAAACAGCAGGAGGCTTTAGCAGGAGTAAATCCTGACTGTGGGAGAATCCAACCTCTGTGTTCCTGACACACTGCCGTCCATCTGCATCTTCTTTGGCTGCGTGGAGGGTGAAGACATAGAAGAAGTAACTTGCAAGTTTGCAGAGAGAGTCCCTGCTGATGCAGCAGCTAAGCCATGAATGTCCTTTGGTCTAAATTTTTTTCTCCATGAAGGTGCTCTCCTAAATGCTTTTATCATCGTCTTCATCAAACCTTCTGTCAGTCCCCATGACCAAAAGGTTGTTAAATTCTCTTTGTAAGACAGCACGAGCCTGTGTATTCCGCGTTGGGATCCGTAACAATAGCGCCAGTGCGTTGAAGTCAAAGGTTTCATCTAAGGCCAGAAGGGCACCGTGAACGCCACTCCCTAAAAGATTGTTTGCATATGCTTTAAGGCCAATTGACAGGATCCAGCGAATCACTCGATCATTGCTCCAAACAAGCACATCTTTTACTTCATGCTGACTTTCTTCTCTTTTTCTTTCCAGTTCTTTTCGGTCATAGTTTAATCTTCTCAGGCACATCATTCCACACTGGAAACTGTTTCTGTGGAAACCGTCGACCATTTTCAGCTGCCCGCGGAGGTCCTTCTTGGTCAGGTGGTCCAGCATCCTGGCGTCCACCAGGCACTGCATGAAGTAGCTGCAGTACTGAGGGAGGCCCAGGCTGGGCAGCCACTCGTTCCCAATCCACTCGTGGTTCATGTCCCCATATGTGAGTGTCGTTCGCGACGTGGGAGGGCTGGACGGGCTGGTAAGAGCCATGATCTCTTGGATGGCCAGCCTCAGCTTCAGCCTATGCAGAGGGTTGCTGATGCCGATCTCACGCTTCATCTCGGTGTCCGACAGGGTTGACATGATGGCCCCGCTCTTCACGTTGGCTCGGCAGGCAGCCACATACCAGGCGGGCATCCCCACCCAGAGCTCCAACCACACAACTACGGTCGGCCCATCCCACTGGGCAAAAGGCAAACCTTTTCTTCGGGCTTCATCGAGCAATTCATGCTTTTTTGGAAGTTTACGACTTTTTTCAGCCTGTCCTCCGAATTTTCTCAGTGACAAGGCATCTTGAGATGCATTATCTGTCGCTGAAACACCAGCGTGTCCTAATGATTCTTTGCCAGCTTGACCAGGTCGGCCTTTTTCTTTCTTGCCAAACAAGCGGCTGATAGAGGACTTGATGCCCTTCTTCTTTGGGGCTTTGTGGTGCGAGTCCCGGCTGCTGTTACTACTGCTGGGATTGCTCACGGGACCGTCCTGGGAGCCTGTCGAGTTTCTCACGTCCATGGCGTCCTCATCTTCACCATCAGACCCATTGACATCGCTCTCAAAAGCTGGTGCTGCATTTGCTAAGACACTAGCCTGTTGGGCACGTTCCCAATCCTATTCATTAAGACTGTGTCCCTTGGAAGGCTCATCCCGTAGAGCAGCTAGGCGGCCTTTCTGGGGGTGCCGCAACACTTCACTGGTGCTGTAGGAATCTGTGTGACTGTCTGCCACAGGACACCTGAAATCTGGGACACTGCCCATGTGGGGTCGGCCATGATGAAGTGAAGAACCTCTTAGTCTCATTTGGTCTAGTTCAGCCCTCAATGTTTCAATGATTAAGACGAGCTGATCCTTATCATGTTGTGTATCTTCCAATTGCTTTTTTGCATTTTCAACTTCTCCTAACAGAGAATTCTTATCTTCTAGAGCAGCCATTCTCTCTTTCAGATGAAGCTGGAGCCTCTCATTAGATTCTGAAAGAAGCTTGTCAACAGTGTCTGATAAACGTCTATTATGCTCTTCATTCATTTTTTCTCTCTGCCTTGCCCGCTGCAGTTCTTGGTTCTTTTCCTCCAGCTGCGCCTCCATCTGTCTTAACCTTTCTTCAGTGTTGCCCTGTCTCTCTTCAGCCTTCGAGAGCGCTGCCACCCTCTGCGCCAGCTCCGCCTCCACCTCCGGGAGTGTCTCGGCTTTCCTCATGGTCTGCTGCAGCTTTTGCTCCACCAATTCCAGCCGTTCCTGTAACTGGCGGTTTTTATCCTCAGTCTGGCGATGCATAGAATCTTTGTTTGCAATTTCGTTTTCAAGTTTATCATTGAGGTCATGCACAGACATGGCTTCTCGCTGTGCAGCGAGGGAGCATTTTTCAAGAGTAGTGATTCTCTCTTCCATGTCTTCCTTTTGGACCATGGCTTCTCGAATGTCCTGTTGCAATTTCATGTTCATCTCCTCAGATTTGATCAAGTCTTCCCTGGCCATGTAGAGATCTTCCTCCAGCTCTGCCAGGTGACTGATTCTCTCTGCCATGTCTTCCATTAGGGCCATGGCTTCACGCATGTCCCGTTGCAATTTCGTGTTCATCTCCTCAGATTTGATCAAGTCTTCCCTGGCTGTGTAGAGATCTTCCTCCAGCTCTGCCACGTGACTGATTCTCTCTTCCATGTCTTTGTTTGGGGCCTTGGCTTCACGAATGTCCCTTTGCAATTTCAAGTTCATCTCCTCAGATTTGATCAAGTCTTCCCTGGCCGTGTAGAGATCTTCCTCCAGCTCTGCCACGTGACTGGAGAGGGTGGCCAGGTGCTCTTTCATTTGGCTCTGCTCCCTCAATTGCTTGTCTATGACTTCCTGGAGCTCTATTACTTTAGCAAGGTCCTCCTCGTGGCTTAACGAACCATCAGAAGATCTTTTTCCATTCATGCTCGGGGTATTTTCTTGTTCGTGGTTCATGTCAAGTGCTCCATCTGTTAGTGTTTTTTTCTGCTTATTCCGTTCTTTAAGAATCATTAGCTCTTTGTGTGTGGCACCTAATTCTTCTTCTAACAAACCACACCTTTCAAGTGCTACTCGTAATCTCTCTCTCACCTTTTCATCCAGAGCTTTGTGGTGCTCAAACAATGACTTCAGTGCTTTGAGCACTTCGACTTCGCTGGACACACCTGCTGGGGACTGTGCCTGTCTCTTCACCACGGTCATCCTGAGAGACCTCTCGTGCCTAGAGACAAGGCATTCCAGATGTTCTAAAAGCAGCCTGGTGTTGTTCCTTTCTGCTTTCAGTTCAGCAATTTCTTCTTCCCTTTCAAGGAGCTCCTCCCTGCATACATTCAGTTCCTTCATAAGTGCAGCAAACTCCTGTGGAAGTGCAGTTTTGAGCTGTCTCTGCAAGGAATCTCTTTCCTGACCAACATCGTGTAATTTCCCCTGGGTTAATGCCAGCGTTTCTTGAGTCTCTCTAAGAGTGTCAAGAAGTCGGTCCCTTTCTTCTCGCATAGAGACCATCAACTGTTCAATATGTGAATCTGCGTCTGCCTGTGAAGGGGAGCCGGACGCATGGCTCCCACTTCCTCCTGGGGAGCCTTCGGCTTCACTGATGGTTGGCATCACCTCAGGCATCATCTGCAAATGAAAGACCCAGACTAGAATCATTAAGAGCAGAATACAGGTTCCTGTAAATCTGCAATTTCATAAGTATCTGCAGCTAATAAATGAAAGGTTCACAGCCTCTTTATTCTCAGATCTGTTACACTTTGTATGCAAATAAGTTGGGAAAGCATCCACCGGCAAATACTAAGTGCAGGAACACACACCATGAAGATACTCACAGGGACAATAACCCCGTGAAGGGGTCAAGGCCAGAGGACTGCCCCTCACATAAAGAGCAAACCCAGCAGTATTTTGTTCACAAAGCTGTACTTTTTAGTTGTTGAGAACAAGTGTGCTTCAGGTACCTATTTTTCCAACTTCCCGGTGGGGGGAGAGCAAGTCAAACACACACGCCACCCAGTCACTTTTCAGGAAAAGCATAGAAGGAGCACAGAGCCAGCAGCACTGACAGGTACAGAACCCGTCAGGCATCTTATAGGAATGTGTGCAGTCAGCTCCTGGGAAGGCCTGACGGCTCCCTGAATTCTTGGGCTGGATTTGGTGAGCACTAAAGGAATGGGACTCATGAAGGTTTGGGAGAGGTTTCTCCAGTGGTTGGTCAGTCAACCTAACTTACCTCAGTTTCCAGCCAAAAGTCAAATTCCACGATGGAAATAGAGCCAGCAGGTCCGGACAGCCGGGGACGGCTAGGAGGGAAGGAAAAGTGATAGGTGAGTCGATGAGAGGCGATGAAGTGTCGCCAACACACAGACGGGGCAAGGGCAAGGGGGCCGCTCCCGAGGGTCCGGGCCGCGGTCCGGGCCGCAGTCCGGGCACGGCGGACCCCCGGCGACCCTCACGGTGAGGCTGACCCCCGGCCCAGCCGCGTCCCGCTCTCTGCGCCCGAATCAGGTGCTGCAGAAGCCGTGGCCACCACGGTACTGACAAAGCACTGACAACTGTTTCCAAGGAGCCTGCACCAGCTGGGGTTCTAGAACCCACGCTGGGTCCCGGCTTGTTTGGTCGGGGGAAGGGCAGCACGTGGTCCCAAGAGCGCGTCCCTTCAGCCCCAGTCACTAAGGCCAGCCTGTGGCCAGACACTGGAAGAGCCTCTTGGAGTTAATAGTATAATTTGATGTCTTTGCATTGATCTGTCCCAGGGAGGATGCCTCAGGGTGTGTGTGCATATGTGCCCACATGTATGCATGATCTGTGCATGCGTATGCATGTGTGTGCCCACACGTGTGCATATGTGCATGCGTGGGTGCCATACATGTGCACTCAGCATTTGTTCACAGCGATTATCATCTTCCAGCGGGCCTGGAGCCCTATGTGTTGCAGCACACTTGTATTCTATGTCATTTTTCCTATGATAGGTAGCAAATTCTTTGAGTTGATTTCCATGAGTGCTCATTGATTTTCACCAAACCATTTTACCTCTTTCAGTCTCTTCCTTTTGTGACTTTTGGCAGGTAGTTGCAGACTTAACAATTGTCTCTCTCTCCAGGTGCCTCAAAATGCCCTTATTGTCATTGTGTCATTTGAAATCACAACTAATCAGTCAGGTGGATGAAGGCAGGTGTTTTTATGTCTCTTCTCCAGATAGGGGTCAGTGGCGTTAGCGGACCTGTCCCCGTTCCCTTAGTTCACAGGTGGCACAGCTAGGGTGAGAAGTCAGGTTTTCCTCCTGCAAGCCTCCTTTCCTGTTTTGTGCACAGAGAGGTGTCTGTAACACACCGTTCAGTGACAAACCCATGCTGACTCATATGTACATGGCAGGTGTGTTTAAATATGTACACACATCCACAGAAAGGTCTAGAAGAACATACTCCAAACTGTTGAAAAAAGGTCACGGGATGGGATTAGAATGAAGGAGGAGTAGATATTTTGCTTTTTTAGTTTCTGTTCATTTGTAAGATTTACTTTTTTTGCAATAACTAATGAGTTTCATCATTTTAAAATGAATAATTATGAGCAGTGAAGGAGTAAATGGTGTGTTAGTGTCATTGATTTCTGTCTATAATTTTGTGTTTCTATCTGGGTGTTCTTTTAAGTTAGGAAACGCTGAGGGGTCATTAGGTTGTTTGTCTCATTGTTAGGCTGACGTCCTTATTGACTGTCATTGTGTCATGTGAATGATCACTTCTCCATGTCTGTTTTTCCACCAGTGTCATCGGGAGAGTATCTTCTCACTGAAATATTAGAAATGTTAAGGGAGCAGGGATATTAATTAGATTAATTCATTCCTATTTTGAGAAGTGCAAAACTTCTTCCAGAAGTCCTGGAAGAGTCAAGCTGCTAGGGGCTGGCTGGGTAGCTCAGTTGTTAGAGAACAGTATTATAACACCAAAGTCAAGGGTTCCGATCCCGTACTGATCAGCTGCTTAAATAAAAGAGTCAGAGAGTCAACCTGCCATATGCAAATGTCAGGCTTTCCTGTGTTCTAGGCTGTCACCCCACCTGTGTGCACCACTGATCTGGGCTCAACGTTTGTCAGGAAGGAAGGGAACGTTTTCACAGAAAAAAAAATATTTTTTATAAAAATGAAATATTTAAATACCACTTCATCATTTTCTTCTTTAATTCATGATATTTGGTTTTGTAAAAGAAAGAAGAAATGATGATTGCTTATGTGTGGGCCCTCAAAAAATAAACCCTATTCTAAAAATCAAATGAGAATTGGGATTTCTAACACTCCACATATCTATCTATATATATCCTATCAGTTTCTCTAAAGAATTCTAATAACAGAAATATACATTTGTATGTGTATGTGTACATTATATGTCTTTTCAAATACACACAGGTTATTAACCAATAAGAAAACATCTGTTGTGCCATAGAGTCTAAATGCATTTCAAAGACTGCAATAGTACAGAGTAAGTTATCTGCTTGGCCTGGCGCGGGGCTTTCTGGAGCCTGCGGACCGGCCTCCCCTCCCACTCCCTCTGCGGTTCTCTGGTGGGGCTGCTGGCGGGGGGCGTCCCAGGCCAGTGTTGGGAGGGCAAGGAAGTACCAGCGGGCCGACTGTTACTCCACCACACCCTGGACTCCGGCCCCAGGTAAACTCCCTGTTACTGGGAGGCAGATACCATCTCTGCGGCCACCAGTTTTGAAATAAGCCTAACCAATTTCTGGTTGGGAATAGTGTGGTAGGAGAGTTCCCAGGTCCTCTTGAACCTGCTGGAGAGCAGGCTAGAGGTGGGCGCTAGACTCGGTTTATACCGGGGGTGATACAAAGGTGAACAAGACCCGAGAAAGATCTACATAGTGCTACAAAGGCACCCAGAGAGACTGGTCGTCTGTGCCTAGCAGGAACCTGGTAGACTTCCTGGGCGAGGTGGTGCTGAGCAGGGTCTTGAAGGCCCAGCTGATAGACGAGGGGTGCAGAAGACATGCCCCAGCCCAGCACAGTGCGCACAGAGTGGGGAGACGTGCGGCCAGGGAGGCGGAGACTCAACAGAAACCACACACCCTGTGGGGTCGCCACTGCACGATCTAACAGCCTGGGCCAGAGCACACGGAACAGGGAGAAGTCCTGCACAGGAAGTGAAAGCTCAACAGAGATCACACACCCTGTTGTACGTGATCCACCAGCCCAGCAGAGTCCAAGCTGACCAGAAAGGTGCCTCCCTGGAGAAGCCCAAGACCCAAGGCAACCACACACACAAGGCACTAGAGGCCAACTGAGCAGTCATGGAGGCAGCCATACGAAATTGGCAACCACAGCAACATCCTAGTTAGTCATTAGTCTCAAACCGGTGGACTGTGAAACCCCCGGCCACAAAGAATAAACACCAAAAAAAAAGATACCAGAAATACAAAAAATCAAGAAAGTGCACCACCAAAAGTTAATAAATCTCATACTCTAGATCCTATAGAACAAGAAGCCCTTGAAATGACTGACAAGGAATTTCGAGTGATAATTCTAAGGAAACTGAATGAGATACAAGAAAACTCAGCTAGACATCATGATGAAATGAGGAAAAGTATACAGGATCTGAAAGAGGAAATGTACAAGGAAATCAATGTCCTGAAAAAAAATGTAGCAGAACTTGCTGAACTGAAGAAGTTATTCAGCGAAATAAAAAACACAACGGAGAGTTTAACCAGCAGGCTTGTCAAAGTTGAAGAGAGAACCTCTGAACTTGAAGATGGGCTGTTTGAAATAACACAAGCAGACAAAAAGAAAGAAAAAAGAATCAAGGACATTGAAGAAAATCTGAGAGGGATATCAGACAACCTTAAGCGCTCAAATATCCGAGTCATGGGTATTCCAGAAGGGGAGGAAAATGGAGATTCCATTGAAAACATATTCAACAAAATAGTGGCAGAAAACTTCCCAGGTATAGGAAAAATCACTGATCTTCAGATCCAGGAAGCTCAACGATCTCCAAATGTATTCAACCCAAAAAGACCTTCTCCAAGACATGTCATAGTCAAATTGGCAAAACTCAGAGACAAAGAGGGAATCTTAAAAGCTGCAAGAGAGAAGCGTCAAATCACCTATAAGGGAGTCCCAATCAGGTTAACACCAGACTTTTCATCACAAACCCTTAAAGCTAGAAAGGAATGGGATGATATTTTCAATATACTAAAAGACAAAGATTGCCAGCCAAGAATACTCTACCCTGCAAGGCTATGCTTCTGAAATGAGGGGCAAATAGTATATTTATCAGACAAACAAAAACTGCGGGAGTTCACTACCACACGACCACCCTTACAAGAAATCCTCAAGGGAGTACTGGGTTTGGTTCCTGAAAAATAACTACCACTGCCATAAAAACCCAAGAAAAATCTAAACCCGCTAGTATAATAAAAATGGCATTCATGAAGAGAAAACAAGGTAACAAAAACACTATCTACAACCTAAGGAACCAACAAACACAGAAACCAAACAGTAAATCAGAAAGCAAGGAACAAAAGACACCTAAGACAACCAAACAACCAATAAAATGCTAGGAATAAATCAACACCTTTCAATAACAACTCTTAATGTAAAAGGCTTAAATTCCCCAATCAAAAGACACAGACTGGCTGACTGGATCAAAAAGCAGGACCCAACTATTTGCTGCCTACAAGAGACCCAACTCACCCATAAAGATTCACACAGACTAAGAGTGAAAGGATGGAAAAAGATTTACCATGCAAACTGAAAAGAAAAACGAGCTGGAGTAGCTATTCCTATATCTGACAAAATAGACTTTAAACTAAAAACCATAAAAAGAGACAATGAGGGACACTACTTAATGATAAAAGGACTGATCCATCAAGAAGACATAACAATCATAAATATATACGCACCCAATGTTGGAGTAGCCAGATTTATAAAACAAACTCTATTAGACCTAAAGAAGGAAATAGACACTAATACCATAATAGCAGGGGACCTGAACACCCCACTGTCAATATTAGACAGATCATCTAGGCAAAGAATCAGTAGAGAAACACAAGATCTAAACAAGACTCTAGACCAATTGGAATTGGCAGATATCTACAGAACATTCCACCCAACAACCTCAGAAATATTCATTCTTCTCATCAGCACATGGATCATTCTCCAGGATAGATCACATATTAGGTCACAAAGCAAGTCTCAATAAATTCAAAAAAATTGGAATTATCCCATGTATCTTCTCAGACCACAATGGATTAAAACTAGAAATTAATAACAAGCGAAACTCTGGAAACTATACAAACACATGGAAATTAAACAGCATTCTACTTAATGACATATGGGTCCCAGAAGAAATCAAGCAGGAAATCAAAAAATTTATTGAAACTAATGAAAACAATGATACATCATACCAAAACCTGTGGGATACTGCAAAAGCAGTATTGAGGGGGAAATTTATTGCATTAAACGCTCACTTCAGAAGACTGGAAAGATGGCAAGTGAACAACCTAACACTTCACCTTAAAGAACTAGAAAAACAAGAACAATCCAAACCTAAAGTTAGCAGACGGAAAGAAATCATTAAGATCAGAGCAGAACTGAATGAAATTGAAAACCAAAAAACAATTCAAAAGATCAATGAATCAAAAAGTTGGTTCTTTGAAAAGATAAATAAAATTGACAAACCATTAGCATGGCTAACAAAAAAAAGGAGAGAGAAGACTCAAATAACAAAAATTAGAAATGAAAAAGGCGATATTACAACTGATTCATCTGAAATACAAGGAATCATTTGAGACTACTATAAACAACTATACACCAACAAATTTGAAAATCTGGAGGAAATGGATAAATTTCTGGACACACACAAGCTCCCAAAACTGAACCATGAAGACGTAGAAAATTCGAACAGACCAATAACAGTAAAGGAGATTGAAGCTGTTATCAGAAGGCTCCCAACAAAGAAAAGCTCAGGACCAGATGGATTCACAGCAGAATTTTACCAAACATTCAAAGAGGAATTGACACCGATTCTTTACAAACTATTCCAAAAGATTGAAACGGACGCAAATTTCCCAAACTCATTCTATGAAGCAAACATCATCCTGATACCAAAACCAGGTAAAGATATAACCAAAAAAGAAAACTACAGGCCAATATCCTTGATGAATATAGATGCAAAAATCCTCACTAAAATACTAGCAAACAGAATACAGCAACACATACGTAAAATTATTCATCACAATCAAGTGGGATTCATCCCAGGGATGCAAGGTTGGTTCAACATACGCAAATCAATAAATGTGATACACCATATTAATAAACTCAAACACAAGGACCATATGATCATATCTATAGATGCTGAAAAAGCATTTGATAAAGTTCAGCACTCATTCATGACAAAGACCCTCTATAAGTTAGGTATAGAGGGAAAGTATGTCAACATAATTAAAGCCATATATGCCAAACCCACTGCCACTATCATCCTGAATGGGGAAAATCTAAAAGCTTTTCCTTTAAGAACAGGCACTAGAAAAGGATGCCCACTCTCACCACTCCTATTCAACATAGTGTTGGAAGTACTAGCCAGAGCAATCAGAGAAGAGAAGGAAATAAAGGGCATCCAGATTGGAAAAGATGAAGTCAAACTGTCCCTGTTTGCAGATGACATGATCCTATATATCGAACAGCCTAAAACCTCTACAAAAAAACTCTTGGAATTGATAAATGATTTCAGCACAGTAGCAGGATACAAAATCAACACACAAAAATCAGTAGCATTTCTTTTCTCCAATAGTGAACATGCAGAAAGAGAAATCAAGAAAGCCTGCCCATTTACAATAGCCACCAAAAAATTAAAATACTTAGGAATTGAGTTAACCAAGGAGGTGAAAAATCTCTATAACGAGAACTACAAACCACTGCTGAGAGAAATTAGAGAGGATACAAGACAATAACAACTGAAAAATCCACTAGAGGGGTTCAACAACAGACTAAATCAAGCAGAAAAAAGAATCAGTGACCTCGAAGAAAGATCATTGAAAATTATTTAGTCAGAGCAGCAAAAAGAAGAAAAAAATGAAAAAAGAGTGAAGAAAGCTTAAGGGACTTTTGGAACACCATCATGCATATGAATATATGTACTGTGAGAGTTCTAGAAAGAGGAGAGAAGGAGATGGGAAAGAATTAAGGGCCAAAAACCTTCCAAAGCTGAGAAAGGAAATGGACGTACAGATCCAGGAAGCCCAACAGATCACAGATAAAATAAACTCCAAGAAATCCATAGTTTTAATTTCTCAAAGAAGAGTCATCAAGTAAGCATATTATAATCAAGTTGTCGTAAATCAATGACTAGGAAAGAAATTGAAAGCAACAAGAGAAGAGTGACATCATATAAAAGGACCCTCCATAAGGCAATCAGCAGATTTCTCAGCAGAAACCTTGCAGGGCAGAAGGGAGTTAGGAGATATAGTCAAAGTGCTGAAAAAACAAATTGCCAACCCCAAAGTTTATGCCTGGCAAAACTGTCCTTCAAAAATGGAAAAGATACTTTCCCAGACAAACAAAGCTGAGTGAGTTCGTCACTAGACCTACCTTACAAGAAATGCTAAAAGGAATTCTTCAAGTTGAAATGAGAAGATGTTAACCAGCAATAGGAAAGCATGTAGAAGTATGAAACTTGTTGGTTAAGGAATGTCTAGACAAGTAGAGAATACTGTAGTATTGGGGTGTTGATGAGTAAATCACTTTTAATTCTAATATAAAAGTTAAAAGACAAAAGTATTAAAAATAACTAAAACTAAAATATGTTAATGGATAAGCAATATAAAAAGATAAAAACTGTGACATCAATAAAATAAAGTGTGTATGTGTGTGTAAAGTAAAAGTGTGGAGTTTTTGTTTGTGATTGAAGTTAAGTTGTATCAGCTTAAAATAGACTATTATGAGTATAAGATGTTTTATGTAAGCCTCATGATAACAACAAAGAAAATATTTATAGATGATACACAAAAGAAAAAAAGGAATCAAACCATATCAATACAAAAAAATCAAAGCAGAAAGGAAGGAGGGAAAAAGGAACTATAAGACAGATAGAAAACTATTTAAAAATTGCAATGGTAAGTCCTTCTCTATCAGTAATTACTCTAAGTTTAAATGGATGAAACTCCCCAATAAAAACATCAAAGTATTTGAATGGATAAAAAAAATCCAACTCTATGCTGTCTATTAGAGACTCCCTTTAACCTTAAGGGCTCACACAGACTAAAATTGAAGGGATGAAAAAAGATAGGTTACCCATAGTAACCAAAAGAGAGTGTGGGTGGCTATACTTATATCAGACTAAATACACTTTAAGTCAAAAACTGTCACAAGAAACAAAGAAGGTCATTATATAATGATAAAAGGGTCAATTCAACAGGAAGATGTAGCAATTATAAATTTATATGTACCCAACATCACAGCACCTAAGTATATAAAGCAAACATTGACCGAACTGAACAAAGAAATAGACAGCAATATGATAATAGTAGGAGACTTCATAACTCACTTTCAATAGAGATAGAACATTTATGCAGAAGATCAAGAAGGAAACCGTGTACCTGAACAACACTTTAGATCAAATGGATCTAATAGACATATACAGAACATTCTGTTCAACAGCAGCAGAGTGCACATTTTTCTCAAGTGCACATGGAACTTTCTCCATAAGAGGTCATGTGGTTAGTCACAAAATAAGTCTTAACAAATGTAAGAATATTAAAGTCATACCAATTATCTTTCACAACCACAGTGGAATGTAACTAGAAATCAATAGAAGGAAAACTGGAACATTCACAAATATGTGAAAATTAACAATGCACTCCTGAAAAACCAATGGGTCAAAGAAGAAATCACAAGGGAAATTAGAAAATATCTTGAGGCAAATAAAAACAAAAACACAACATACCAAAACTTATGAGATGCCGCAAAAGCAGTAATAAAAAGGTATTTCATAGAAATAAATGCTTACATTAAAAAAGAAAGAAGATCTCAATTAAACTATTTAACTTTATACCTCAAGGAACTAGAAAAAGAACAAACTAACCCCATAGTTAGCATAAGGAAGAAAATAATAATTAGAGCAGAAATAAGTGAAATATAAAGAGAAAAATTATAGAAAAGACCAATGAAACTAGAGGTTTTTTTAAAAAAAAGATAAACAAAATTAGCAAACCTCTTCTTAGTTTGTCAAAATTAGACAAACTAAGAAAAAAAGACAAGTGAATAAAATCAGAAATTAAAGAGGAGCCATTACAACTGATGCCACAGAAACAAAAAGGATCAAAAGCGACTACTATGAAAATTATATGCCAACAAATTAGATAAATTTCTGGAAACATAGAACCTACCAAGACCAAATCTGATTTCAAAATCCATCAGTACACAATGTAAGGAAAAATGGGGAAAAAAATCACCCATTATCCCATCCCTACCACACAACCAGTGTAAACTTCTTGGCATACTTTCTCTTAGTTCTGTTTTCTTTATGCAGGTAAGCAAAGTTGAGATTATACATACATACTTTTTTGTGTCTTGCATTATGCTTACTTTATTGAAACATTTTTTTGCAGTCTTAAAAATATTTGTGGGCAATTATTTTAATGATGCATTAACAGTTTGTTCTGTGAAGATTCCATATCGATGCCACCTGTTTCTGATGGTTGACCATTGAGTTCTTGCTGATTCTTCACTGTTAGAACGGCCCTGGGAGCTTGCTCAGAGGGCAGAGGCAGGATGGTCCAGTGCTTAGGAACACACACGCCAGATACACACTCTAGATTCAGGTGGCTGTGTTCAAGTCCAACTCAATTTTGTGAGAGCTTGGGCAAATTATTTAATTTTTTGTATCTCAGTATAGTGGATTGAATGATGTCCCCCCAAACTCTCTCAAGCTTAAATTGTGTCTGGAAAGTTTTATTATTAGAAACTTAGTCCCCACTGTGACTGTTAAGAGGGTGAGAAATCCTATTATGGTAATTGAAAGGTGGGGCCTTGAAGAGGTGAATGAATTGTTGGACTGTGCAGTAGTGGATGGATTAATAATGGTGGTCAGGGGCATGGTTCTGAGAGCTTTAAAAGAAGAAGATAGTCTGTCTTGCTCTCTCTGCTCTCTCTGCTTCCACCATCTTGCACTGCAAGACCCCTGGGTCACTGTTGCCACCACCAGATGGACTTCGGACTTCCCAGCATCAGAAACTGTAAGCAATAAATTTCATTTTCTTTATAAATCACCCAGTTCCATGTGTTTTGTTATTAGCAACAGAAATGGACTAATATACTCAGTTTCCTGCAAAATGGGGATAATAGTTTTGTTGTGATGATGGAATTAAGGAAATTAATATTCTGGAGCACTTAGCTTGACACATAGTAAAAACTGTATGCATTTATTAAATAAAAGAACCCCCACCCACATTTTAGATTATATTTTTTAGAACTGATTCCTAGAAGTGAAATTCCTGGGATGAGGGCTGTACATATTTTGAAGGCTTTTGGTTCATCCTGGCCAGTTTCTTTCCCTGAACTTCACCCTGATGTCCTTTCCTCCATCAGCCTCTAAGTGAATCCTCCTGCTGCTGCTTTTGTTTCCTGCTCCCTGGACAGCATTAGCCCTGGGTATTAGGTATAAGGGTTAAAATATGTTTTTGCCAATTTGATATGTAAAATATAGTACCCTTTTATTTTGAATATTTCATTAATTGGTGACATTGAACATTTTCCAAGGGTTTATTAATAATACAGGTTTACTATATTGCTAATTGTCACCTGCTGTTCTTTGCTGACTTAAAAAAAAATTGAGTTCCAAGGGTTTTTTGGATCAATTTACATGAGGCTTTGTAAGTGAAGGCTATTAACCCGCATGTTTATTGTTTCTCTTTAATTTTGAGTGCTGTTCTTATGGAAACTCTGGCCTCCATATTCTGGTTGATATTTACTTCTATTTTTTACCCATAATGTCAGACACAGAGCTGCTCTGGTGCTTTTTAGACTAACACCACACCTGTCACCATCATCGTCACAGCCCCGGGCCCTCGCTAACAGACGTCTCCTCTCTTGGGCTCCTACGGGGTGGGTCTGCAAAATGGGAACAGGGCGCAAAGTACTGCTACACAGGAAAAGCAGACATCGCGCACGTAGTTTATTCTATTCATTGCTAAAGAGGCTTGAGGTTCTAAGTGCCGTCTTCGGGAGCAAAATTAACCCTTAGCAGCTGAAACTGGCAGGAGAAAACAATCAAGTGAGAAAGCCTGAGAGAAACGCGTCCGTGCTGCTGCTGCAGTAAGCCGCGGCATCCCCTAGGGGTCGCCGGAGAACTCCGATGCCTGTGCTCTAGCGCGGGAGACGGGTTTCCGTTCACCTCCCGGCCAAGCGAGCAGCTGCCGCGCTTAAGGAAATACCGCCCCCGAAAGGAGAGCAAAGGTCTTGGACGTGATAACACGAAACACGGTTGCAAGTTTGTCCCCTAGCTCACAAACCGCAGGGACTCATCCTACATTGTTCGGTAGGTTCAAAAAGAACTCAGAAGGTTCGTCTTGGCATTTCACGTCTGCTCTCGTTTGGGGACACTTAGGAACGTGCCCAGGCGGGTCAAACGCTTTCTCCGGGCGGCCACCGCGCAGGGCGTCTTCCTGCCTCCTAGCCGAGGCGTGCTCTGTCCTGGGGCTGACGGGCAGGCCGTGCTTCCTCCCCGCTCCCAGCTCCCTCACGAGGCGCCTTAGTTGGGGGCATTTAAACGACAACCGTCGCCTCGGGCTCGGGCCCCGGCGGGCAGCAGTTGCTCCTGAGGCTGCCTCCGCAAAGGGCTGTCCGGGGCGTTCCCGCTGCTCCTGCTCTCTCTCCTCCCGTCCACACCCCCGAGGAGCACCGTGTCATCTCCCAGGTGACATCCGTGGGGCTGGGCTCACCCCTTTGTCAGGGAAGTCTGGCGCCACTAAACAGCTCTGCGGCCAGAGGGGCCTTTCTGCTGTGACCCACGGAGCACACGCATCCGCTTTGCAGACAACCTGGCGGAGGGACAGCAGTCACAGGAACGTGGGTGTGAATCAATCCAGGGACAGTTGGGTGGCATTGCCTAGCTTAGTCATTTTAGGCCGCTGTAACGAAACGCCACAGACGGGGCGGTAGGTGCCAGACGCTGCCTTCCGTCGGCGTGCAGGCTGGCAGTCTGCGGCAGGCGACAGCGTGCGGGGCTTCTGGCGGGCAGGGCTCCGAGGTCGCAGTCACAGGTTTCTGTGACCACGCTGGAGAGAGCAGAGAGCGAGCTCGTCTCTCCTCAGAAGGGCACTAATCCCATTCAGAGGGCTCCACTGTCACGACCTAGTTATTTCCCGAATGCCACACCTTCAAATACTGTTGTCACCCTGGGCGTTAGGATTTCAACACAGGCATTGGAGCGACAGCGACGTGCAGTCCGTGCAGTCCACTCTAGCCACAGCCAGAAGCTATGTGCCTCCTGCCCTGCCCCCGAGTCCTGACACGGCTCTGGCGGCTGATGGGAGGTGAGCAGGTGGTTGCAGTGCTCACAGCGAGGCCAGGCGGACGCACCTGCCTCCGCTCGCTCCAGCAGCAGTTTCCACACCAAGCTTTTGACAGCAGCGCGATGAAGGAGACCCACCGTTGAATTAATCGCGCAAATCCTCCTTCGAGCAATCACTTTCTGAAACGAGGGAGAGACCCACTCTCACTGGGAATTGAGGAAACGAGGGCGTCAGCCTCTGGAATTATTTTCGATTTTCTTTTAACTCTACACCTTTCACGTGAACTATGTTTTTGTTTTAAGGAACAACAGGAAAGATAGAAAGACATCTAGGGGTCTTGGTCTGCATGTGGCTGTGCCTGGCTACGTGTCCCACTCTGCTCTGACTATTCCCTTTCTGAGCTTTCTTCGTGAACCTGAAAAACGGAAATTATAATATTTGTTCTCTGTACAGTGAAGATCAAATAGTATGTGTGAAAGTGCTGTATAAACTATAATTTATATAAGCTGTAAAAGTCATTTGAATATTCATTGCCATTTGCTAATATCCCATCCCAAGTTACATCTTTCATTTTCTTTTGTCTCGCTTGTTTTCAAAGGCTGTGTCAGGAAGCATATCAGTTAAAGAATATGATCAATTTTCTAAATCCTGATCCGTTTATTTTCTCATCATTAGGAAGAAGTGAATTTGGTTCTTACTCTTACTAAGATATCACCAAAAAGGCCCTGCTCATTTGGTGGCTCTCTCTTCTCCAACGCTAGGAAGTAACTTCAATGAAGACGTAGATTATGCACCCAATGACTGCTGTGTGTCAGGGGTGAGGAGGGAGTGAAGGGTCAGTTCCAGCCCTCAAGGGATGTCAAGATTATCTGGGAATTTAGCGCGGAGGTTTGTTGGGCTGGATGGGATAAAGCAGGAAGGAAGGTAAAGTTTTGGGGGGTGTGTGATATGATGTGTGTAGTGTGGTATATGTGTGATGTGATATGATGCGGTGTGTGTAGTATGGTATGGTGTGGGGTGTGTGTGATGTAGTGTGTGGTGTGGTGTGTGTGTGTGGTGTGGGGTGTGCGTGGTGTAGTGTGTGGTGTGGTGTGTGTGGTGTGGTGTGTGTGTGTGGTGTGGGGTGTGTGTGATGTAGTGTGTGGTGTGGTGTGTGTGTGTGGTGTGTGTGTGTGGTGTGTGTGTGGTGTGTGTGTGTGGTGTGGGGTGTGTGTGATGTAGTGTGTGGTGTGGTGTGTGTGTGTGGTGTGTGTGTGTGGTGTGTGGTGTGGGGTGTGCGTGGTGTGTGTGTGTGGTGTGTGTGTGTGGTGTGGGGTGTGTGTGATGTAGTGTGTGGTGTGGTGTGTGTGTGGTGTGGGGTGTGTGTGATGTAGTGTGTGGTGTGGTGTGTGTGTGTGGTGTGTGTGTGTGGTGTGTGGTGTGGGGTGTGCGTGGTGTGTGTGTGTGGTGTGTGTGTGTGGTGTGGGGTGTGCGTGGTGTGCTGCATGTGATGTGACGTGGTATGTGTGAGTGTGTGGTGTAAGTGGTGGAAATGGTCTTGTGTTTATTGAGGATGGAGCTCTCAGGGCTCAGGTACCTGGATTCCATTAACAGAAGTGTTTCCACTGACGCCTGTCCCCCAGACACAGTGGCATGGCCTTTTGTGGCCGTGGCCCTAGCACACTGCCTTGGCAGCACTGGTTTTATACTTAGTGCCACGCAGTGGGAGGATGGCCCATGTCTCCAGGGCAGAGCCGGGCCTCGAGACTTGGGAGGAGCTGGACAAGCGATGTGGGGAGTGTGGCCGGGCTGCTCCCGCAGGTGGCAGGCGTGGGGACAGTGGTGGCCGTGTGCAGAGCAGGTCTGGTGGGGCTAGGTGGACGGTGGGGTGCTCAGAGGGAGGCAGGAGCTGTCTGCAAAGCGCTTGCAACCCCGCGGAGGACTGGGAGCTCTGCTAAGGCGGTGGCGCGCTGTGAGGATGCTGTGAGAGTTAGGGGCCGGATGTGACGGAGAAAGTGGAGCATGGTTTGGGGGCCGGACGTGGTGACTCCTCCTTGGTGAGGAGTCACTGCAGTGGCAGCCGTGGGTTCCAGGAGGGACGCAAGTGCCGCACAGCGAGGAGGGTGGGCAGCCACAGCCCCCACGCCTGGTGAGGACAGGGCTTGCCCGACTCCAGGGTTAAGCACACGCTGTGTCCCGGCCTAGAATCGTGCGTTATAAAAACATGCTTAAATTACTTCACTGCCTTACTATTTAATTTATATTTGTTTAATCCATGTTCTAAATCTCTTTCTTCTTCGCTGGTAAGCTTCTGGCAGACAGAAACCGTTTGTTCGATTTGTTTTGTGCAGCACTGAGTAGGGGCCCTGTGCAGGATCTCAACCTAATTTTATCCTGACTTAAGCACTCCTCTGAGTAAATGCAGCATGTTGATTTCTGAAATGTTTGGTAAAATATTGTGGTTGGTTTGTAATTTTCTGTGGCTGAAAAGATCATCTTTTAGGTCCCACCTAGGTTACTAATATCCTTATGAATATGCATGAGAATTTACTATGCAGCTGTTAACTTTTTAATCAAAATGCTTTGTCTGTTTTTTATTTTATTTAAAGGAGAAAAAGCAATTAGACTCGTTTGTGGCCTAATTGCTTGCCAAAAGTAACTTATTTCCAAACTGAAATGGTCTTGGAGCTGTGCTACCGCAAACAGTCTTTGGAACCAGTAAGCTATATTTATTTTTAGCTTTTAAAATAGCCAAATAGTTTGCCCTCAATTTTCAGGGGAAAAAAATTCCTTTCTGGACTAAAGCCTTGTGTACTGAGTATCTTTATGCTTGACTATTCCCATCTGAACTCCAAATAGTGGAAAACAAAGGTTTCTAGTGATTCACTCTTAATAACAGTTTGGCTAGTGTCAGTGCTTATTAAATACCAGTTTCTTAAATTATAATGAAGGCTGAGGTAGATTTAGTCAAGCACATGAACCCAGAAGACATCACCACACTGTGAGTAACTGGGTGTGGGCGGGGCTGAGCCACGTCACACTGGAGCAGTGTGTCAGGCTTGCAGATGCAGGAGTCTGTGCCTTTGGGTTCACCTTGAACCAAGCAAATGAGCTGTCTGATTTCAAGTTCGGCTCAGTGAAGGAAAAGGGGAATATGTCCCAAGCACCATGTTCCAGACACGTTGTTTCCTTCCAGCTCATTTTAATTGGCAGGCCTTGTTAATCTTCCTGGTGAGTCACCTGCCTGGGGTGTCACAGAGCTGGTGGGCAGCAAATCTGGGAAACTAGGTCTAATGGCGAAGCTTGTTGCTGCTCCTTGCTGACTGTAGTAAGTGATAGTTTTATAAGTTTTACAGGGTTTGACTATGTTTTGAATGTATATGGATTTAATTCCAGTTGGTTATAGAATTAGTAAAGTAGGTGTCTATGTATCTTTAAACAACTCTAAACGTTGGTTTTGTTCCAGCAGAGTGGAAATTGACATTGACCTTTGGCCTGTGGGCCTGTGAGCATTTATCCAACTTCAGACTCATGGCATGTTAGGTCATGGGCAGGCCTCCCTGGTTTTACCAGGTGTGGCTGGCACAGGGTCACATTGCCCTCAGCTGTCCCGTTCCTGGGACTCTGAACTGGATGCCCGGACACTCAAGGCATGTCACAGAGAGAGACTCCTCTCCCTTCAAGAAGGTGGCATTTCTTTCCATTTGTACCGTAAAGTCTCCAGAGCAAAACTGTGATCAGAACCAAGGAGGAAGCGCCACATTTTGGTTTACCCGGGTGATGGATGAGTGTGTGTTTACGAATGTGCTGCAGGAACTGATGGTGTATCTGTTATGTGCTGTCTTCTCTTCCTCACGCTTGCTCAGTGTGAATTTTTACTGGTCAAATCTACAGCCTTATTCATCTCTATGGAAATCTCAGAGAAGAGGCCATTATACTACATTCTGGTAGAGTGAAACCATGGCTTTAGCATCAGTCAATCATGGATTTGCAGTTAAACTCTGTGACTTCCTAGCTTGTGTTCTTGGGCACTTATTCAGTCTCTCTGAGCCTTGGTTTTCTTACCCGTAAAAGGTAATGATAATAATGATACCTGCCTCATAGGGTTGTTGTGAAAAATAAAATGTCCATGAGGCTGTCGGGATAGTGCCTAGCATGTAATATGTTATTATAAAGTATTTGGTGTCTTTATTTTCTCCTGGCGCCTCAACTCCTGCTCCCCAGCCTCGCGTTCCTTGCAAGAGGTGCACACCACGCTTCACTCACTGCTGGAGCTCCACGTTTCTCTTACATCTAGTGCCCGGGTTTAGGTGCCAAGCATGTGGCGTCTTCTCAGAGGCACCAGAAGAAGACTACCTAAGGGGTTCTCACCAAGTGCAGAAGAACTGGGACCCTGCAGAGCCGTGAGGGTTTTTGTGGCCACGTCCTGCTGTGATGGGGAGGCCTCGGAGGCCTAGCAGCATGTAACAGACTGGTGTGCTGTTCACCCTGGGCGGAGGTGACCACACAGGCCCTGCCAAGGCTGCTTGAGTAGCTTAGGTCTCTGTATTTGTACAGGGCTGCAGTTCTTGGAGGATGAATGCTAGTAGCTTATGATGCTGCTGGAGCCTGGCTTTCTAGAGGGGCAGAGAACCGAAGGAAGGCCAGGCACAATTACCAAAGCACATCTGTCTCCTCCCACATGCAGAGTGTTTAACCATTGCTAAGAAGGCATTTAGGGGCATTATTACGCTTGCTTCTATAATAGCTAGGACTGACTAATACTCCCTGAACACTGACTGTGTTCCTGGCAGGATGTTAACTGTAGTAGACATATATGGATTATGTGTCTATGTACAGTCTTGTTGAATCCCATGACAAAGATATTAAAACCCCTGTTTTCTGGCAAGGAGGACAGAGACACTGAAAAGAAACAGAGACGACGTGGCCAGCCCAAGTTTGCACAGCTGATGGCTGGGAAAGCTGGACTCCAGGTTTGCCTGTTCAAAGCCCCAGCTCTGAGCTGCAGTACCAGGTGGCCAGGGCCTTTGAGCAGAAGGCATGAGGAGGAAGGTCTGAAACATCTGGCTGGTGGGAGGATCTTTTTCTATCACGTGAGTTCTGGGTTTACAGCTTTCCAATCTTGGTGTCTGTGAAGAGGGCGGCTTTCATCTTAAAATTGTATAAATAAGCATCATTGTACATTATTACATATAAAACTCTGGCTTTCCTTTCTTTTTCTGTTCTCCTACTGTTGAAAATTGAATGCAAGTAAAAGTGTAAATACAAGGATTTCTTCCTAGCAGATTCCACTGAGATTACACCAAGTACTGTAATACAGGTGAGGAATTGAACTTAATTTTCAGTCAACTTTGTGTGTGTGTGAGTGTGTATGTGGTTGTGTGTGTGAGTTAATATTTGAGTTGTTGCCATGTCCCTTTGATGGGTCATGTTTACTGAGGTTGTTAATAAAATGTGTAAATATTTGTCATGTAATAAAGCTGAACCCAAATGCACGAAACTAAAGTGTTGTAATATAGTGGAAGTCTGGGACAGATAAACAGTCAACAAGGAGGAAAATAGAGTTCAGAGTTTCAAAACAAATGCACAAGGGAAGAACAGCCGTTTGAAAGAGTGTGGGAGAAGCCGTTTTAAGGAACATTGTGTCCCAGATCACTCCCAAACCTCTTTGCACTGTCTGGAGTCAGCACAGTGTATTATGTAGTTGTATGCACATGTGTAAAAGTATGTATGTGTAATTTTACCCAACATTTTTTCTGCCTTAATCTGCACTAAATCTCATCCTGTTCTAGATTTGCCACAGGCATATCTGCATCTTTCTCCTCGAATCCTTGACAACTAGTTGTGCATGTTCCAGAACACCTCCCACGGGCTGTTACTCTTGCTGCTCCCCTTCTGTACCAAAGTGTTTCCTCTCCCTGTGTGAGGCTGGCTTCTGTGGATATGGGATCTCTCATTTAAAAGCAAAAATTGGTCTGAAGAAGGTAAAATATGGGTAAAAGGTGAAAAGGGGGTCATTTCCATTTCACCATTCATATTTGAGGTCATCTACAGTCTTATTCTGCAAATGCGAGTCTTGTGCTATTTCAGAGACCTCAAGGAAGAGAACATAAGTAGGTCCCTGTTCTGGTTAGGACCCTCCAAAGCCTGAGACTACTGCAGAACAATGTGCCTCTCTGAGAAGTGCCCCGCCCTGCTGGGCCTTGCCTCGACCTCCCTGTCTGCGCTTCGCTGCAGGGGGAGCTCCCCAGTACAGCTGGTGCCCGCCTGTCCTTCCTCCGCCTTCTGGAGCCATCGATTCCTCACTGGTCAGATGTCCGCGTTGGTACAGGTGTTGCCGCCTTCACAAATGCCTGTTGAACGCTTGTACTCCAGTTCTTTCCTCAGCCTCCACCTGAACATGTCCACATTCTAATGTCGTTGTCCTGCTCTCCTCCTGCCACCTCCTGGGACGGCTGCAGGGCTCTGTGGGCTCGCCAGACCCAGCTTCCCAAATGTCGCTGCTTGAAGCAACGACACACCTGTACCCATTGTTCGTTTTTTGCCCATTGAGGAATATTTGTGTTTTTTTAAGGAAAATATTCAGGCCTTGACATCTTTTATTTTTGCTAAATGAGCAAATTAATTGTTCTCTTTTATGCCCAAGACTATTTTTGTTTTAGTGACAGGCCTTAATCAGAGCTGGTAGTTTGGCTCTTTGCTCTAACATGTGAGACTTGAGAAATATACACACACTTTTCTAGAATATAATCAAGATTAGATGACTTTAGTTAAATACACATTTAATGCTAGAAATAAAAAACTATGGGGAAACACAATAAAGTAGCTAATTGCTTTTGATAACTTGTGTGTAATGAGATCTTTTTAGCCTTGACTTATTTTATTTACATCTGATTTACTTACAGTTAGGTGCTTAGCTTAACTGAAACTGAAAACGGCTCACTGCAAAGATGGAGAGGACTAGGAAAACTATTTTTTAAATTGGGCTTGAAAAAACTTCATTAAAAGAGAAGTTTTAATGCATAAGAGTTTGTGTTTTGCTTTGAGCCAAAAAACTATTAACAATTTTTTAAAAATAGAAAATGCTTATTACATTGCATTTTCTAATAAAGGATTCAAAGCCTATCGATGAACAAAGAATTAACTAGGTCAAACCGAAAAAGCAGTCCCATGGCTGTGCTTCCCAAGGTCCAGGAAATTAGAGAGAACCACTTATAACGGCTTTCCATTTTGTGGTCTTTTAACTTAACCTTAAATCACAACTCACAAGAGCACGGAAATTAAAGCAGAAGAGGGCCAGGACGAGGATGGGGGAAAAATTAAGAATAACAACTCCATATTCTTACAACTTATGCTATAGAAAACAGTTTTATTAACAGTCTGAAATACCAAGGTAGAATTTGAAAAACTGTTATTTTTTAATATTTCTCAAAATATGCTTTACTTTGTAGATTTAATTATCATGGCATATCAGTCTCTGTTGTTGTTGTAACAAATGACCCCAAACCTAGTGGTTCGAAACAACACAAGTTTATTAACTTACACGTCTGTGTGTAGATTCCACCACGGCCTTGCTCGGCTAACGCCGGGAAGTCACAGGACAGTGGGAGGCTGCGGAGTGCTGGCCCGGCCGCCTTCGTTCTTCCTCTACGCCAGCAACGACAGGTCTCCAGGTCGAGTCCTTCTCACATCGCCGCGCTCTTAGCACCAGCTCTTCCGACTCCAATCTCCACACTTAAGTACCTTGTGATCACATTGGGACCACCCAAATAATTCAGGATACCCTCCCTATTTTAAAGTCCACGGATTAGCACCTTTAATTTCATCTGCTACCTTAATTCCCCAGTGCCATGTAACATAACATTCACAGGTTTTGAGAATTATGGTGTTGACATCTTTGGGGGCATTATTCTTTTGCCTACCTCATGTGGTATTGTTTTGCTTTCACTATGGTCTGTAATTAAGAACAGAACTGTAAAAGGTAAAAAGAAATTTTTTGGGGGGGGGCGACTAGCCTGTACAGGGATCCGAACCCTTGACATTGGTGTTATCAACAGTGCACGCTAACCAACTGAGCTAACTGGCCAGCCCCCAAAAGGTAAAAAAAAATTATACAGAAAAACCATTAGGTATTTTATTCCTTTCTCAATATTTTAGATGACTTTATGTGTCTATGAGGTTTTGATATATTATTTCAGAGGTTTCTCACCTCTGCACCAGAACAGTGTTCTATTCTGGTGGGTTTACAAAGTAAGGCAAACGCTTTTTTCTCCTTCCCCTTGATTAGAAAGAGAGACATAATTAGAGGCCTTAAAGAAACTCATCCTTAGACAGGTGCACTGAGGGCTCCACTCTCCAGGGGAGAAGCTGAGGAGAGTGGAGTCCAGGAGGGACTAAAGGTGCCGGGGCCAGGGGAGAGCACCAGTGCTGCCACACACTCCTTTTCTCCTGTGGGTCTTGGACTGAATATCTAATAGTAAAACTAGTACAGAAATATCGTTATTGTAAAATTATGGGAAGATGGTGGTTGAAGAAAAGAGAATCCCATGCTCAAAGTCTGCCTGGGAAGACTTTATCATTTGCCTCATTAAGACCATTGAGTCCCCATGTAAGAAATTTGTGCTCCACTCTGAAATCTACTTGAGCTAAGATGGGACTAGGGATGCATTTTACACTGTCGTCATCTTGATTTTACTTATTTTTAGAATTCAAGTTTTATTTATTTCTTCATTTATTTATTTTTGTGGATGGCTGATACAGGGATGGAACCCTGGACCTTGGTGTTATCAGCACTATGCTCCAACCATCTGAGCTAAAGGCCAGCCTACATTTTACTTATTTTTGAACATGGTTCAAGATACGGAGGTTACAAAAAGCACACAGGGAAAACACTCCCTCCTGATCCTGCTTTCCAAACACCTGGTTTCCCTTCCTGGATACATCAGTGCTGTCTGTTTCCTGTTTATCTTTCTAGAAATATTTTATGCATTTCCAAGCACGTATGTGCAAAGAATTCCAACTCCCACCACTTGCATATAAATGGCGGCACACTGTGTACTGTTCTGCATCTTGTGTCCATCACTCAGGCATTTGTCTTTGAGATTGCTACACATTAGCAGATAGAGTGCTTACCTGTTTTTCTTTGCACTTTAAAAAGTTTTGGGATGACTTTAGATTTGCAGAAGAGTTGCAAAAATGAGTACGGAAAGTTTGTGTACACACTTCACCCAACTTCCTGTATGTCTTTATCACCGTAGAGCAATGGTCCAGAAATTGGCCTTGGCACAATACTATTAACTAAAGAATTAATCCCATTTTACTAATTTTTCCACTGGTGACCTTTTTCTTTTTTTGCTTCAGAATCCAGATCAGAATCCCATTGGCATTTAGTCTTCATGTCTCTTTATTATCTTCTGTCCTATCATAGTTCTTCAGCCTTTCCTTGCTTTTGAAGAGTACTGGTCAGCTATTTGTAGAGTATCTCCCAATCTGGTTTTGTCCTGTGTTTTTTCTTGATTAGTGTGAGGTTGGGCATTACTGGGGAGCCTGCCTAGAGGTGACATCCCTTCTTAGTGTGACATATTGGGGGGAGCATGAAGTTGACATGTATTAATGGCAATGTTGACTTTGATGACTTGGCTAAGGAGGCGTCTACTAGAAATGCCCATTGTAAAGTTATTATTTTCCCTTCTGTAATTATTAAATATATTGGGAGAAATACTTTCAGCCTATGCAAATATCACTTTTCTGCTTAAACTTTTGCTTGTAATTTTAGCTCCCATGGGAGGATTTTGCCTGTGTAATTATTACTGTGGTGTTCTGATGATGATTTTCTCTTTTCATCACCTCTATGTTTATTCAATGGATTTTTTCTTTTTTTTTGTAAAAAAAGAGTTCTCCCTTCTCCCCTGTTTATTTATTCACTTAGTGATTGGATTATGTTTGCATGGAATCATGAATATTTATTTAGTTATTTGGGTTATAATCTAATAGTATTGTTATTTATTTTGTTGCTTTAAGTTCTAACTTTGACGTGTTGCACTTTTCTTTACTTTCCTTCCCACCTTCCTTCTTTCCTTCTTTCCTCTTTTTTTCAGTGGCTGCTCTTGCAGGGACCTGAAGCCTTGACCTTGCTATTACCAACACCACACTCTCACAAGTGAGCTAACCGGCCAGCCCTTCTTCATTCCTTCTTTCTTTCCTCCTCTTCCTTCTCCTCCTTGTTTTTTTTGTCATTGTTATTGCCCTTCTTTACTTGCTCTCACTGGAAGATGGTCCAGGCTCATCTTTTATTTCCTCTGCTCCAGCTCTGAAATCAAACAGTTCTATCCGGTTCCTTCATTGGTATTTATAAACCAGGCCTGGGTGCTAGGTGTGCTCATTGCTAGTGGGATGTCACTGCTTCCAGTCCCTCTCAGTGGGAAGGGCTAGAAAACATGTACACTATTGCACACATACATTCATATTTATTTCTGTCTGTTTGTTTTTTATATATTAAAAAACTGCATTTATACTGATCCCTCTGACTCCAATCCAACACTGCAGGGTTAATTCCTGCCTTCACCCTTTCCTTATTTGATCCAGTGGAGCCCCATACAGGGAAGGCAGTACTGCTCTACCTGGCTCTGTGGCCTGCAAGGCTGCTGTGGCAGGGGAGGCAGAGAGGGACGAGGCACAGTGTTTCTAAACTGCCTTGGCCTGCAATTAACACACGTCAGTTCCACTCTCAGTAGATTAATTTGACCAAGACTTGTCCCCAAGTCTCGACCAAACTCTGAGTGGGTCTGGAAAAGTAGGGGCACACCCGGCCTATGTGGTGAGTGCTGACTGTTGACTCTGTCTTGTCTCATTGCTTGAATACGTGACCTCCTGCCTTGTGTCTAATTCTCTTACCCTTTCTGATTGCTCGTTTCATTTTAGATATCACGTTGGACAAAAATTCAAATTTGGATATATTCAGACTTATTAATTTTTTTCTTTAGGATTTCTGCTTACTCTTTTGATTTAATATACCGAGAATCACCACTTACTGGGAGCAGCCCAGCAACAGAATCCCCCGGGCAGGAGCACTTACCTAATTGGTGAATTGCTGGAGGCTCAGTGTGCACTAGCTTGAAAGTTAAAATCTGAGGGGCTCAGTCATAGGAGGGCCCTACACACTGGGGGTATTACCACCAGGAGCCCCACCAGGTTCTCAGGGTGAAGGTTGGAGAAAAATCCCCGTGCTTCTGGCAGGGAGAAGAGAAGAGTAAACATTTTGAAATACACCTAGAGAATTGTCTTCTATTTAGTTTCCCATCAAGGGACATATTCTACCAGAGTGTAAATGGTCTGGGAGAAGGGATATGGCCAACTCTAGTTCCCTCTAGACTTCCTGTCTCACCTAAGGAGAAAAAAAAGGTGAGAAATATTTGTGAAGGCCACAGCCCAGGGGAACAGGCTTGCTAAAAGATGGAGAGTTAATTATAGGATTAGAGATGCTTAGCCCTCTCCCCCTAGGGGATTACCACTGAAAAAATTGTAAGCCTCAGATTTTACTTAAGAAGGAGTTTCTAGAGAAACCCAAAGACAACAAAGGAGACAGAAACAAGGACTCTGGAGGAACTTCTATCCTCTGACACTTATACTCGTAGCTATAGAAAACTGTAAATGCAACCTAATTGCTATCCAGATCTACATAAAAACTCACACTAAGGGCCTATTTGAACCAATAACTCCTGTCTAACTTTCAACAAAAATTACAAACTTTCTTAAAACCAATAACAGCAACAATAACACAGTCTAATAAGACAAAGCAAACTTCAAAACCAGACACACATATGGCAGAGATTTTGGAATTATCAGACCGGGACTTAAATAACTATGATCAATACCCTAAGGTCTCTAACGGAAAGAGTGGACAAAAAAGGTAAGAAAAGGTGACTAATGTAAGAAGAGAGATGGAAACTTAAGAAGGAATCAAAAGAAAATGCTAGAAATCAAAAGCACTGTGACAGAAATGAAGAGTGCCTTGGTGGGCCCATCAGTAGACTACACATGGTCAAGGAAAGAATCAGTCAGCTCAAAGGTATATCAATAGAAATGTCCTAAACTGAAAGGCAAAGAGAAAATGAAAAAGAAAGAAGAAAAGAAAAAAATGTAACAATATCTAAGAACTATGGGACAATTACAAGAGTTGTAACATATGCATAATAGCATGCATGCTCTTCTGAAATACCGTAAGGAGAAGAAAGAGAGAAAGAAATGGAAGACTGTTTAATGTAATAATGGCTGAGTATTTTCCAAGGTACAGATTCAGGAAACTCGAAGAATACCAAGTAGGATAAATAATAAAAAACCTACACCAAGGCATATTATATTCAAATTGCAGAATATCAAAAACAAAGAGAAAATTTTGAAAGAAACCAGAGGAAAAAAGACACCTCACCAATAGAGAAACAAGGAAAGGATTACATGAGATTTCTGTCCAGAAACCATGCAAACAACAATAGAGTAGAGAAAAATCTATGTTTTGAGAGAAAACCCCCCAAACACCAACTTAGTATTCAGTGAAATTATCCTTCACAACTGAAGGAGAAATAAATGGTTTCTCCGACAAACAAATATTCAGGGAATTTATTGTCAGTAGACCTGCCTTGCAAGAAATGTTAATAGAAATTCTTCAGAGAGAAGGAAAATGAATGTAGTAACCTACATTCATAGAACACAGATCTATCTAAATAAGGAAGAGTGTTAGAGAAGGAATAAAGGTAAAAATAACATCTTTTAATTTTCTTATTCTTAGTTGATAAATAGGTAACACTTTGCACAAAATAATAATAGCAAGAATGTGCTGAGCGGTCATAAGTATGGGTTATTGAAATGAGTTACAGTGATATAATAAGAAAAGTGAGTGAGGAATTGGGAACATTTTGTTGTAAGATACCTTAACTAGCCCATGAAGCAGTGTAGTGTTTTTTGAAAGTGAATAGCATAGTTGTAAATGTATATTGAAAAATCCAGGGAAACCATTGAAAAAGTTAAAAAAAGAAGTGTACTCAATATGCCAAGATCCTAAAGAAAATTAAGTCATATAAAATGCTGAATTAAAACCAGAGAAGCCAGAAAATTGAGTGAAAGACAGAAAAAACCTGAAAGAAAAACAAAGAACAAGGGCAACAAATGCCAAATAGTTACAACTAAGGTAGATGTTAAACCAAATATCACATATAACAATAATCTCTTTAAATGTGAATGGTCTAAATACACCGATTAAAAGACAGAGACTGTCAGAGTGGATAAAAAACCAAGACCCAACTATCTGTTGTTTATTAGAAGTCCATTTTGAATATAAAGACACAAATAGATTTAAAGTAAAGAAATGAAGAAAGACATAACATGCTGACACTAATCAAAAGAAATCTGCATAGCTATATTAATTTCAGAGAAAGCAGATTTTGGAACAAGGAAAATTATCGCAGATAAAGAGGGTCATTACTTAATGATAAAGGGGTCAATTCTGTAAGAAGACATGGAAATCCTTACTGTGTATGTGCCTAGCAACAGAGTATCAAAATGTGTGAAACCGAAACTGATAGACTGTTAGGAGAAGTAGGTGAATCCACTGCTATAGTTGGAAACTTCAACAACCTTCTATCAGAAATAAATAGATTCACAGGCTGAAAATCAGCAAAGACATAGTTGAACTTAACAGCACCATCAGTCAACTGGATCAAATTGACATTTATAGAATACTTCATCTAACATTAGAATACATGTTCTTCTCAAGCTCATAGGGAACATTTACCAAGATAGACCACATTCTGGGCTAGACATAAACATACCTTAACGAATTTAAAAGAAGACAAATTACAGAAAGTATATTCTGATACCACAATGGAAATTCACTAGAAATCAATGATAGAGAGATAGATGGAAAGAGCTAAGATATTTGGACATTAAACAACACACTTTTATAAATAACACATAGGTCAAAGAAGAATATCAAGAGCAATTAAAAAAAAATTGAAACAAATGAAAATAAAAATAATGTGGGGTCCAGCAAAAGCAATACTTAGAAGGAATTTTATTGCGTCAAATGCATATATTGGAAATTAATAATCTCAGCTTTCACCTTAGGATACTAGAAAAAGAAAGGCAAATTAAATCCAAAGTAAGCAGAGTAAGCAGAAGAAAAGAAGAAAAAAGTTACAGCAGAAATAAATGAAATTGAAAACAGGAAGTCAATAGAGAAAAACAATGAAAACAAAAGCTGGTTCTTTTAAAAGATCAATAAAATTGATAAGCCTTTAGCTGGACTAACCAAGAAATAGAGAAAAGACATAAATTGCTAATATCAGAAATGAAAGAGGGGACATCACTATAGATCCCATGTTCATTAAGAGAGTAAATATTATGAACAACTCTATGCCCACAAATTTAATAACCTAGATGAAATGAACCAATTCTTTGAAAGACACAATCTCCCAAAACTCACACAAGGGAAACAGATAACATGACTAGGCCTTTATTTTTTAGAGAAATTGAATGAATAAGTAATAACCTTCCAAAAAGAAAGAAACAGGCCCATGCAGTTTCAACTGTAATTTCTACCAAACATTTAAGGAAGAAATTATGAAAATTCTCTGCAATCTCTTCCTAAAAATAAAAACAGAGAGGAATACTTCTAAAGGCATTCTATGAGGCCAGCACTACTCTAATACCAAAACCAGACAAAGAAATTACAAGAAAGGAAAAATACAGAACAATAAACCAACAATGCAAAAAAAAAAAAAAAAAAAAAAAAAGAATTATACACCACACCCAAGTGGGATTTATTCAGGTATGCAAGGCTGGTTCAGCATTCAAAAATCAATTAATGGAATCCATCACATCAATAGGCTAAAGACAAAAAAACCAGGCGATTATATCAATAGACGTAGAAAAAGCATTTGACAAAACTCAGCACCTATTCATGTTGAAAACTCTCAGCAAACTACGAATAGAGGAGAATGTTCTCAATTTGATTAAAAAAAATCTAGAAAAAAATCTCCAGCTAATATCTTAATGGTGAGAAACTAGAAGTTTTCTCCCTAAGGTCAGGAATAAAGACAAGGATGTCTTCACGCACTACTGTTGGAAGTCCTAGCTAATACAATAAGGAAAAAAAAAAAAAAGAAATAAAATAAATACGGATTGGAAAGGGATAAATAAAAATGTGTGTGTTTGAAAATGACATGATTCTCTATGTAGAAAGTCCCCAAAACCTGACAAAAAAAAACCTCCTGGAACTAATAGGCGATTATAGTAAGTCAATTGCTTTCCCATATGTCAGTAATGAATAATTTTGAATTTGAAGTTAAAAACACAATACCATTTATATGAAACCCACAAAAAGAAATGTGTTCGTATAAGTAACAAAATATGTCCTGTATCCATCTGAGGAAAACTACAGAACTCTGATGAAAGAAATCAAAGAAGATCTAAATAAATAGACAGATATTTCATATTCACGGATAGGGAAACTTAATAGTGTAAAATTGTCAGTTCTTCCCAGCTGATCTGTAGATTCAACACAATCCCAATCCAAATCCCAACAAGTTATTTGGTGGGTATGGGGAAACTCACTCTAAAGTTTATATGAAAAGGTAAGAGATCCAGAATAGTCAACGAAATACTGAGGAAGAGCAGGGTCAGAGGACTGACACTACCCCATTTCAAGACTCGCTATAAAGCTGTAGTAATCAAGTCAGTGTGGTACGGCAAAAGAACAGACAAACAGATCAGCGGAACCGAATAGAAAGCCAAAAAATAAGCCCACACTAATCCAGTTAACTGATCTTTGACAAAGGAGCAAAGGCAACTCAATAAAGAAATGATAGTCTTTTCAACAAAGGGAACAACTGGACATCCACTTGCAAAAATATGAAACTTTCACAAAAACTAATTCAAAAATGAATCATAGACCTAAGTGTAAGATGCAAAACTATAAAACTTCCAGTAGAGAAAATAGGAGTTAATTTGGGTGACTTTAGGTTTGGCAATGACCTTTTAGATATACACCAAAAGCATGATCTATGGAATAATTTCCTTGATAGTCATAAGACTATTCATAATTTCTTCTTCATCTTGAATCAGTCTTGGTAGGTGTTCTAGTTCCTGCATAACAAATTACTCTCAAACTTAGTAGCTTACAATAGTCATTTTTATCACATTCACTGATTCCATAGACCAGAATTCTGGTAGGTCACAGTGGGGATAGCTTGTCTCTGTTCCACGATGCCTGGGGCTTCATCTGTTCAGACGCCATGGCTGGGCAGACTCAATGGGCAGAGGCTGGCATCAGATGGAGGCATCTTTCCTCACTGATGTGGTGACTGATGCTGGCTGTCAGCTGGAACTGCATCCTGGGCTTCTATACAGCCTGGTGGCCTCAGGGTAATCAGATGTCTTAAAGGTGGGCTAAGGGCTCCACAACCACATGTTCCGGTGAACAAAATGAAAGTGTCACTACCTTTTAGCTTTGGAAATCACATAATATCAATTCCCAGGAATTATGTGATTATATGCAAGTCATTAAAATCAGCTGAGATTTACGGGGAGAGGACATGATCCTTATGTATGAATGGGTCATAGAATATGTAGGCAGAATACTGCCATAGTAGGTTGTATTTTTCCAAAATTTGTCCATTTTGTCTACATTAAAAACTGATCGGTGTAAGGCTGTTGATAGAATTATCTTTATTATCTTTTAAATCTCTGCCCAAACTATAGTTATCTGTATTTGTGTTATGTATTTGTGCCTTTTTCTTTTTTCTCAGTTAAAGTCAAGAGATTTGTGTATTTTATAAGTTTTTTTTTTTTTTAAAGGACAAACCTGTCAGGTTTGTTGATTCTATTGTAACTTTGTTTTCTATTTTGTTGCTATCTACTCCTATTTTTTAATTCCTTTGGGTTCATTCTGTTTTTCCTATTTTTCCTACTTTTGGCTATATACATAATTCTAGGTTGACTACTATTTTCTCTTGAAACTTTGCAATTATCACTTCACTTATCTCTGGTCTCTATTGTTGTTGAAAAGTCTACCTTTGTGTGTTTTAACTGTCATTCCTTTAAAGTGGTACAGCCCTTCTTGCTCTACACTTTGATAATGTTCATTTTGATTTTTGGTTTTCTCTATCTTTTTTAAAATTAATCTTTCTCAGAATATGTAGGGATTCCCGGATACCTGGACTCATGGTTGACATTATTTCTGGAAAATCTGCAGCCATTATTTCTTTCTGTATTGCTTTTTCAAAGTTCTCTCAATTTTTTCCTTCTGTGACTCCATTTAGGTGAATATTAGATCTTCTCATTACATATTCCTTATCTCTTTAATTCTCTTTCATGTTTTCCATTTTCTTTTTTCTTTCTGCTACATTCTGAATTCCTTGTTCACTAATTCTTTTGTCAACTGTGTCTAATCTCTCTAATATTTAACACAATCATTTGAGACTTTCAGTTGAATATTTACACATTTATTAAAATTTATTAACATTATGTCTTTTTCTTATTAATAGTATATTTTTGTATTTTGTGCATCTTTGTAACTTCATCCTTTTTTAAAAAATGTTTTATATAAAGCTCTTCAGTGTGTTGTGTCTCTCACTGAGTGGCTACCATTCTGGTGTTTTCGGTAATCTTTGTGAGGCCACACTTGGACTGAATCCATGAGAGACGTGAAGTCCTGACCTGTGGAAGCTTTCTTCCAAAGAGGGTTTATTTGTACTTTTACAAGTAGCCTGGGAGCACCTCTGCTCACGTGTACTTCAGCCCTTCCGGAACGTTTTGTGTTAGAGTCTCAGCTTCCTCCTCAGTGCTGTTCTGCAGATCAATCTTCCTAAAACCATTTAGCTGTATAACTCGGGAGCCACCCCGCTACTGGTCCACACCACCGAGTCCCACAGAGTCCTCGCTCTGGCGTTCTGCTGCTCTGCCTGTGCTCCCTGGTGCTCCTGCTCGGACTTCTTCCAACTGCCAAACCCTCAACTCTCGCTCACTCCAGTCCTACCTTCTCCACTTCCCCTCACAACAAGCTCTGGTTGAGTTCTCATTTGTTGTCTTTGTTTGGGAGATGTCCCTGAAGACTGCTGTTACCTTTTGTGAGACCAGACACACCTCAGAGAATGTGCAGTATCTATGTCTGTGGGCTAGTAGTGTGCAGAAAGTTCCCCCAGTGCTCCGAGCTCCTCCTGAGACCAGACATAGAAGCCTACTCTGTCTTCATTGTTGGGGCTTTTGTTTTTCTGAATTAGAATGTCCACCTATCAATAAAATTTAAAGCTATGGATTTGAGCATATCCTATTTACTAAAATCAAAAGAAAGAAACTTAGTGGTTTATCATGGTGCATAGATTTTATCTTTCATGGAAACTCCAATACACTGGCCTTGGCCTCCTGTCATGCTAGCTGAGAAGAATTCTAAGGTCATATCCAGGCCTAGTGGAGACAGGCCAAGATCGATTAGCAGGTGTCCTCTAAAGGTATGGAAAGGGGGGTGACAGCACATGAGCGTGGTAACTCATCCTCGGATATCATTTAGTCCAAACTGTGGATTTCACAAGTGAGAGAAATGAAATCCAGTTCAATTAATCGACTTGCCCAGGGCTATGCAGGAAATAGTGGTTACCAAGGTGACTAACACGAGGGACTTGAACCTCGCAGTCCAGCGCACGTTCTGCCATGCTGTGCCTCACACACGTGCCCTCCTTCCCATTCTCCTGTTTCTGTTGGTGACACTGTTGATTATCCAGAAATCCCTGGTCAAAACCAGAAAATTGTCTTATTTGTGTCGGTCTTTCATCCTCCAACAGATAAATCTGTTGCTTCACTCCTTGAAATAAATCACGTCTTTCCTTTCCTCCTGTCTCTCTGCATCACTGTGGTCAAGGGCATGGTCAACTCGACCTGTTTCTGTGAACAGCTCATGGTTGCTCTGTCTCTGAATCTCAACTTTCCACCCATGGTGAAGTGTGTAAAGTTTTATGTCACTTTTTAAAGCTTTTAAGCTGTTTCACGTTTTTCTGCCACTGAGGGTGTTAAGCAAAACCTACTCAAAAGCAGCCCCCTGAAGCCATAAGCCTCTGTTGAATTCTACCGCCCAGACACTTGGCCCTTGCTCCCACGACTCTCCTTTCCCTGCTCGTAGTCTCTTGCACTTTGTTCTGCTGACATGGCCGGGGTTGGAAGCTGGTCTTGCCAGTGTCCTGGAGGCATCAGGTGACGGGCAGGGTCTGTGGCAACGGGAGCAGAACAACCTGTGGCATCAGATTCATTGTAGGCAACTATAACAAAATGAGCTATTCCTTTAAAGAAGGAGTTTAGGGTCTAGAATTAAATTTATAGTCCAATTTTTTTATGTGGCCTTGTGAGCATATTTTCCCCAGTTGTTTAGTTCCAGTGAACCACCCACACATTTTGAATAGCAACAGTAAATGTGAGATTTCAGTAATTTTACTGCTGTTCTCTATTGTTTTTCTGGGGGGAAATGCCTCCAGATATCTTTAAATGAGATAGAAGATAACAAGGTCAGCAATATAGGAACACGTGGTATATTATTCTTAAAAATAACTGAGAAGTCACCTAGTTATCTGCAAAGAGGGGGGAGGGGAAGAAAAGATCAATATGTAGTTATTTTTTGAAGAAACACTGCTTTAAATGAGACCCAAGTGGGCTTAGGAATCAGACATGAGGTGCTTGTTGGCTTGGAAGAGTGTGAAGAGATCAGGGATTGGCATTTTTGGTTTCAAGAAATAGAGGTGCTTTACCAGGTTTCTCCTGCTGTTGGTTTAAAAGCACATTTCCAGGCCCACTGAAACCCTCTCAGCTGCAACCCACGGGGGTGTCCAGTGTCTGGGGGCTCATCGCCCTTCCTCCCCTTTGGAGTCCCAGCATCGCATCTTGGCTGAGGAGACACCCGGACCACTGGCGGGCTGCTGGCCGTGCACTACTAGGCACTGCTGTGCCTCTGTCCCTGCCCCCTTTCCTCGTAGCCCATGGAGCGTGGTGTCTGCTTCCAGTGGCCAGGGGCAGCTCAATTCCTTCGCAGGCTGTGAGCTATTCCTGGTTTAATGGTGGGTCCACACAGCAGCTCTGCTCGGCTCGTTTGGCTGTTGTCCTACCTGAGAGGGCTCTCGACACACAGTGGGCTCTAATGCTGGGTGTTGGGGCACTCTGTGGCTCCAAGCGACACGTCACATCACTATAAATACCGCCTTCCCATACAAAGTCAAGTTGAAGCCTTTGGTTGCCAGGGAATACTTTTTAATGAGGATAAAGAGTGCTTGAACACATCTGCAACTTGGCAGCCCTTTTACTTCTCATAAACTGCTATACACATTGGAGAAGAAAGTCTTTCACAGGCTACTTTTTAATGGGACACGTTTACTTGAGAATTGTGAGGAGATGGTGCCAGTAGTCTTGTTTTGTTCCTGTCCAATATTAGTCTGTCACAGGTCTTATAGAGTCTCCTGGGTATTTCTCTATTACATTCCACGTAAAGCTCTCTTGGGAAGCCAAGGACTTTGGCTGGAGTGTATGAGGGCTCATTATGTGGGCACATGTGCAAATGTGTGTTTGTTTTAGAGCTTCGCAGTAGCACTATAAAAAGGCAATGCAATAACGACGAGGTTCTTGTTATTTTCCTTATTGTTGTTGTTGATGAAATCCACCAACCACTTGCTGGTGGAAGTGCAGCCTCTTACTAAAGTTTGACTGTCTCATGAGGTTTGCATTAAGGAGAAAAATTGAACATGTTGTGCTCAATACATTTTAATTAATACGTACCTTTTGTTTATAGTTGGTAACATACAGCCAAACAGCGTGAGTTATTTCCCTTGTGTTATACTTCAGAAGGGACTGTGCCTTTTAAATGGGTGGTCACCTCTCCCATTTACCCCTGAAAGGTGCCAGGAGGTCACGCGTGGGTCTAACTTTTTGAGGACTATGTAAAACAGACTCAGTCGCTTTGCTGCTGTCTGATGGAGGAGGTGTGCTGGCTCTTTGTGAGCATCACAGGTGCAGCGACTGCCCTGGGACCCACCACTGCCTGAACTTTCAAATGGTCATGGTTTGTTTTCCTGGTATGGAGCACATGAATATTTATCATCTGCATGACTGGATCTGATAATATATTCTTATGCAAATTAATCCGTAGTACTGTTCAGGTCTGCTGGGATGCTGGGTGACGTTTAAATAGGGAAACATGTCTGAGAAGGGTTGCATGTGGGTGCATGTAAGGTGCAAGAGTAAAGAGGGATTCTCCACTCAGTGTTCTGGACTATTCACGACGCGCAGTCCTGCACCCGGAGAGGTGCGGGCTCCCTGTAAGGGAGGGCCGAGGATGCTCAAGGAGGCCTGCGTGGGTCCCACAGCGGCTGCAAGGAGTGAGCGTTGCATGCCTGCATGTGAGAAGTGTCGTGTTCCTTGAGAGTAGTGGGTCAAGACCGGTTTCAGTCCTTCTGTTTCCTTTTCATTCATTCATTCATTCACCCAGTACCTATTGGCTATGCACCATGTGCCGGCCATTACATCACTGTGAGGACGGGGCAGAGAACGAATGGCATGAAGCCTTTTCTTCCCATGAAGTCTGTTGTCTGCTGATGGGGGGAGGGGGTGCACATGCACACAGATTTAGTCCTTCGGTCATGTCATACACATTTATTGACTCCTGTTGTATAACAGGTGCTGATCTAGGTGTTTGGGATATAGCAGAGGACAAAATAGACAATTACTATCTCTGCCTTCATGGAACTTACATTCTAGCCAATAATTACAACATAGTGCCCCAAGACTGCCAGGCTGCCTATTTCTGCCAGGAAAGGTTTCACAGAGGAATCATCTCAATTGCAACTGAAGTGATTAGTAGATCTACTTTCTGTCTCTCTATATTTGCCTATTCTGGTCATTTCATACAAATAGAATTATACAATATGTGGTCTTTTGTGATGGCTTTTTTCTTGGAATGTAATGTTTTCAGGGGTCGTTGATGTTGTGGCTTGTATCAATACTTCATTCCTCTTTATTGCTGAATAATATTGTATAAATATGCCACAATTTTATCTTATCTATTCATCAGTTGATGGGCATTTGGGTTGGTTCCATATTTTGGCTATTGTGACCATTGCTGCTATGAACATTTATATTCAAGCTTTTGTGTGAATATATATTTTTAAATTCCCATGTGTTTATAACAAGGCGGGGAATTGCTGGGTCATATGGTAATTGCATATTAACATTTTGAGGAACTGCTAGATGGTTTTCAAAGTAACTGTACCGTTTTACATTCCTACCAGCAATGCATGAGGATTCTGTTTTCTCCACATCCTTGCCAACACTTTTTATTGCCGGTCCTTTTTACTATAGCCATCCTAGTGGGTGTGAAGTGGGGTCTCATTGTGGTTTTGATTGCATTTCCCTAATGACTAATGATGTTGGACATCTTTTTGTGTGCTTGTTGGCCATTTGCATGTCTGCTTTGAAGAACAGTCAAATCCTTTGCCCATTTAAAAAATTGGGTTATTCATATTTTTATTATTGAGTTGTGAGTGTTTTTATATATTCTGGATAGATACCCCTTATCACATATATGATTTGCAAATATTTTCCCCTGTCTGTGGGTTGTCTTTTCACTTTCTTGAAGGTGTCCTTGGAAGCATAAAGTTTAATTTTGGTGAAGTTCAATTTATCAATTGTCTCTTTTACCACTTGTGCTTTTGATGTCATAACTAAGATATTCCTGCCTGGTCCAACACTTTGGAGATTCACTCCAGTGTTTTCTTCTAGGAGTTTTATAGTTTAAATTCTTGTACTTAGGTCTGTGGTCCCCTTGAGTTAGTTTCTGTGTGTGGTATGAGCTGTGCCCTATCATTTATTCATAGCATTTTTTACCCTCTCACGTACTATGTGACGTACTTGTTATGTTTATTGTGTATCTTTCCCATTAGCATATAAGCTTGTGTTAGTCCATTTGTGCTACTAACAAAATGCTTTCACATGGTTAATTTATAAGTAATAGAAATTTGTTTCTTACAGTTCTGGAGGCTGCGAGTCCAAGATCAAGGAACCGCATTGGGCATCTGGTGAGTGCTCCCTGCCCAGGGTGGTGCCTGGCTGCTGCACATGCACGTGGTGGAAAGTGGAAGGGCAAAAGGGGTCAGACTTACTCCCAAGCCCTTTCATGAGGGCACTAATCCCATCCCTGAGGGTTCTGCCCTCAACACTTAATAATCGCTTCTTAAAGGCCTCACCTCAATATAATCACACTGGCCATTAAGTTTGGGGGGCACATTTGGACCACAGCAAGGCTTTAAAAGAATTATCATTTCCCCCCTCTTTTCTACTCTCTTATTCTCAGTGCGTAGAGCATTGCTTAAAGTAGGTGCTCAATGAGTATGGGTTTGCTGACTGAGGGAGTAAAGCTACTATAGTTAAAACATGGTATTTTAGAATAGGGGCCAGCACTTGTAACAGAAGAATAATCTGGCTGTAGTAAAAGTTTCATATTAAAACCACTTGTTCCACATTGAGGAACTTATCTCAGCCTGGGAATCAGTAGCACAGGCAAAGCCCTTGTGTAAGCCAGATCTCTGGAGAGTAATGTTGTTTAGAGCACAGAGTTTTTGCCTTATGGATTCTTTGTTCTTTAGTTTATATGTTGAATTTCTATGGATTTACTAATAAATAAATGTTGGTGGAGAGAGTAAGATTAGTCATATTACTATACCTTATAGTTTTTTGTTTGTTTTGTTTTTAGAAATTCTCAGTGATTGGCAACCCCTTTAACTGCAATTGACAGCCCTAGAACTCTAGAAAAAGCAACGAGGCATTATTCAAAAGGCCTAGGGGATGGTCTACAAATTTTTTAGTTTCCAGAGATGAAGGACAGTTAATGATTAATAATTAACCCATCGATGACATTTAATGATTGTTTTCTATGTATAAAAATATTGAACTAGAGGCTTCTTGGGATTCAAAGTGAGTGATATATATTCTCTGCCTTTGTAGAGTTCACAATCTCTAGAGATAAGTACATAAAAATTGTAATACAGTGCAGAGTACATTTATGCCAAAGAGGAGATGTAGAGCATTTTGGGGTTTATAAGAGGAAGAAATGTAGTCTGGTAAGGGAATCAAGAAAGCTTCATGGAAGACTTTTTATTTGAGATGAACTTTGAAGAATGGATGTGGAGTCAACTGGAGGAGGTGTAGGGGATATTGCAGCAGCAAACATGCACAGCAGGGAAAGCAGGAAAGCTTTGTGGGGACTGGGGAGGGGAGGCAGAGAAGGAGGCTGTGGAGGGAGCAGATGCCTGGAGTGCAGGGATACTGGACCTCTGGCCCAGGTACAGCTTTTGACATCAGCACAGCAGGTGACAGCGACACCTAGATAAGTAAGTCACTGCTCATTAATAGAAGTGACTGGCTTTGGAATCCACAGACAACGCCCCTGGAGACCCTTAAAATTACTTTAGCAATATGGATGTATGCGGGAATTCTAACAGAGCAGCCGAGGCTGCAGCCAGACACTATTGGTTTTGTAACTCTGGCCTGGGATTCCCATACTGCCTGGGAATGTACAAGTACAGTAGTTGCGTATCTGAATATGTTTGAGGTGTGTGTGTGTGATTACTTGAAGAAGGCTGGAAACTGTAACCTACTGGTAATGACCTTAAAACTGTAGCAGAACACTGAGAGTTTTCTAGGAATTTGCATTTCTCGGGGATATGGCTTTGGATCTTGTTAGAACTTTGAAGGACTATGTTGTGAAGGATCTTAAGAATGTCTTGTGATGAAGAACCTTGACCAGCCCTTTGAGGAAAAATCAACCAAGTCAGCTAACAGAGCGGGCAGAGACAGGTGCACTCCGGAGAAGGTGTGCACAGCTCCCACCTTCCTGTCCCCAGGGCCTTCGGGGGCCCCTCTGGGTGGGATTCGGCACCAGTGTGTGCTGTGCAGAAAGCAGTAACTGCAGAAAAGTGTGCATGGTGCGGATGTGTACAATTTAAATCAGTGTGTGGAGTCTGCGTCCACTTCTAACAAGTCTGCCTCCTCCATCTCAGAGACATTTCCCCTATTTGTCAGAAGAAACTGAACTAATCTAGTGGCAGAGGGAATAAAAGGGGCACCCTGACAGCTGCTCTGGGAGGTGCCTGGTGGGAAGGGGGCTTGGGAGTTTAGTACCAGGGCTGGGGACCATCCCAGGTGGGGCTACAGTGGTGTCCTGTCCAGAGTGACCCAGGACATAGACCGGGTGCCAGGTGGTGGTTGCTCTGAGGCTGGCCCACCCCTTACCAGCCCTGCCAGGTGCACCTCCTCCAAGGTGAACCTCAGTTTCCTGCCTCTCAGGTCCCCCTGGCTCTAGCATTCTTGAGTTCCTGTAACTACCCCATGTTGGGATTTCAGGTCGACAGAAGAGTCTCTGGATTTGGAGGGGGCAGGGCAGACACAGCAGTGAGCGCCTTCCTCATGGGGTCTTCTCTTAGCTGATAATCTTCTTTACTCCCTTTAAGAAATACCTTGTATATAATGCTTATCTCAAAGCTAGGGTTTCTTTTCGTTTGTTTTTTGTTTTAAATTAAGGCAGCACCAAAGAACAGAAGGCGTTTGAAATTCTAATAGGCTGGGAGGGCATAGGGTGGGTGTTCAAAATCTAGAATATTAGGTAGTCAAATCTGGAGGATTTACTGTAAATAGCATATAACTATGCAACTTAATGGAGTTCAAACTGAGGACTGACAGTGTAAAGGAACTCCAGGTAAAATAATCATTCCTCTTTGGTGGGGTATTATATGAATTTTTATAGCCAGCTTTAAGAAGTTATCTCAACCCTGCACTCACCCTCCAAAGATAATGATTTCCACTTAGCAATCAGTGATTAAAAATATGATGTATTAAAAAAGTCATAAAAGGTAGACCAAAGTCAATGGTTAAAAGGCATATTTTCTTAAGAAAATAGACTAGGAAAAATTTAAACAAAGTAGCGGACAATCTTTGTAATGTTTAAATAATTGGTTTGATGCCAACCAATGCCATTTTTATTAGATAGAAATTCAGTCATTAAAAAAATGATGCCAGGGCTCTGACTGGATGCCTGCCAAACAGTGTCTGTGGGGCACCATGCCAAGGGGGCAGTCCTGCTGGTGTGATTCAGACGATGGCCTTGCTTTTGCCTTGTCTGCAGTGTAAGGGACGTTACAGGATTGTCCCAGTTTTACCTTCCCTCCTTCCCTCGTCTCTCCGTCTCTTCCACATGTTTATTGAGTATGTTCCATGCAGCAGAAGCTGTTCTAGACATTGGGGAAACAATTCACACAACGCCCCTGCCTACATGGAGCCTACCTTCTAGGGGGTGAGAGAAAATAAACTTCAAAATATAAATTTTATGATTGCAGAGTGATTAGTGTTCTGATGAAAATGGGGTATAGACAGAGTAATGGGGTAATGTGGAGTATACCAACATTTATAAAGCAAATGTATTTCACAGCACCTATTTTCCAAAGGTCTGTGGTCTCAGGTTTAGCCTAACCTTTTGGAATTACATATAGAAATGTTAACCTTGTGAAAGACAGGAAACTTTACTCAGGCTAAAGTTTTTGTAACACAGCAAAGTTGCTGGCTCAAGGACAGACAAGTTACTCGATTGATATGTAAAATACTGGGGAAATTGCTATAGGGAAAAACATTGTTTGCTAAGATCAAGCTTTTGTTGGTGGATCAACTTAACCTTTTGCAAATTGCATTATGGAGTGTCACTTTGCTTGTTTCACTGATGTTACCAGCTTCTATTATTACCCCACCTATGTTCTTTTTCTGTAACTTCCTAGTCTGAAGAATAAATGTGGGGAAAGAACCCAGCTCATGGTTAATTTCTAAAGGAAGGAATGCCTCTCTCTTGAGGGTTCTGTGAAATTAACCCCTTTGGGGTCTCTCACTGCTTGGAAGAAATGGGCTTTGAGTAATCCTTTTTGTGGCTCTGTCACCCAGGGGAAGAGAGGTGACAAATTCATGTGAGGCAAAGCAACAGGGTAAGGTGGTTAAGAACATCACTCCAGTGTAATGACCTGGAAGGTTTTCAAGGTTATCCAAGGTTGCCCCCTGAATGGGTGATGTGGGTAACTGCTTACATGATCTACATGGGGGGCACCCAAGGGCTCCCTAGCTTCTCAGATGATTTTCTAGCCTACCTGCCAGAGAGCCTTCCTGCAGCCACAGGTGCAACTGTGTCCTTGTCCATAGGATGGAGGCCTCTGTAGGCTTGTTTTGAGCATTAAATGTATATGGATTCATATTGTCCTTATCAGAACCCTATGATGTGGGTACAGTTACTATCCCTATTTTACATGGAGGAAAATGAGTCTGGGCAGGCCACGATGGGACCGGACAGCCAGGCTGGGGAGCGGGCCTCTCCCTTTCTCTATGCTGCCTGCGAGTGTGTGTGTGGGGAGGGAACAGACCTCACACGCCTCACCTTGGCTGCTGAATTCAAGGACTTTAAGGACAGTCACAAGTCACCCCCCTGAACTGCAAACTCCTCTTCACAGCTCTCACTTATTCTGGGCTGACTTGCATGTGCCGTGCAGGATCGAGTGCAAATAACAAGCAAGTCTTCAAATGTAAAACCATGCCTGAGACTCTGCAGCTGTGCAATGCCCACTCCTCATCCCAGCAGTGCATCTGGAGCGGCCGGACCCCTGGGGGCTGGAGGGATGGGCGATGCGAGCTTTCATCGCGGAGGGTCCGGGGATGCAGTGTGGCCTGAGGGCGGTTGCCTGGCGTCCCTTCCACTGCGGGGCTGGGCGCAGCCTCTGGCCAGAGTCCCTGTGCATCTGGTGAACCTCGCGGCCTGCTCCCTTGCGTGTTGTTTGCTCTGCTACATTTAGGTTTGATTCTTCTTGCATCATGGAACCCTGTGTTTCAAGAAAGCACTTTGGGGAATCAGGGTGATTCAGTTCTTGAAGGTCCAGCCTTTTAACATGCCCGAGGACCCATGGTTCCTGTTTGCACCTGCAGTCAGCTATGGAACTCTCTGCCATCCATTAAGAAAGGTACAGACTGTGTTATCGCTAGAGTAATGCACACAGAGGGCTACCCCACACTTTGGATAATAATAAAAAATCATATATAGCATTTAATGAGTGCTTATTCTATGCCAGATATTTTACTAAGTGCTTTACATACACTATTTCATTTATCTGTATAATGGACCTATGAGGTAGGTACTATTACTAAACTTATTTTTTATTAGGGAGGAAACTGAGGCAATTTGTAAAAAGGTTATATTAAACATCCTCAAAAACAAGTGAGATTACAAGTCAACTAATTTTTAGGGGGCCTGGTCTTGTAGCTGCTGCTCTGAGTGGAGCACACAGTAAAATTATTTTTAGAGGCATTTTTATTTAAAAAGCCCAGGAGAGAGCTGCCTGCAACCTGCCTTCCCTGCCTCCCTACCCCCAATATCCACATGGGCTCAGAGTGGGTTCATGTTCGTGTTCATGTGTGCACAGCCAGGGCATGGCACCATGTCTGCAGCTCACTTTGGGTGTGGAAGTCTATATCCCTCTGGAGATCTTTTCTCCCCACACATATAAATGATTTCAATTACCAAGGGGAGCGCTGAATCTCAGCATATTTTAGATAAGATTTAGTGAGACTTTTAGAAAGAAATCACTATATGTTGTCACCTCTCACTTTCTTATCAAATTGCTGAGAAACTAGGATGCTTCATTTATTTATCATTAATCAATTCAATAATCATTTGTTCTCTGCTTATCATAGGTCAAACTCTGGGGATAGAAAAGTAAGCAAGATTTATGATGATCTGCTGTATGAAAGGAGTTTTTCATTGATATAAGAGGTTCCCAAGTTTGTTTAGAAGCTTTTCAGAACTTTTGCTTTGTCCACTTTCTAAAAAAAAAAATTATTATTTTTTACTGAAACATAGTTGATTGTATATATTTGTGGGGTACAGCGTTGAATATCAATACCTGTGTGAAACATGTGGTGTTCAAATCTGGATAATTAGTATATTCAGCATTGCACAATGTAATCATTTTTTGTTTTCACTTGACTTTTTATTAGCCTTGCATCTTTGTCCAGTCTCAACATTTTACATAAAGAAGGTTTCTCATCTCATAGTGGCCTGGGAGAACTAGGAGATCCTAAATGCCTTTTACAGCAGCACTCTAATTTTATAAATATATTTTATATTTGTTTAGTAAATGCCTTCACTAAAAGAAACATATAATCTCTTTTAGTAAAGGTATTTTAGATACGTAATCTCTTAATTTGACTTCTCCAAAATAATGATTTCAGACAAAGGTAAGCAAACTTACTTTTTGAACTTTAGGATATCTACATCAGGGTCGTTAGACTCTTAGGAAAGAAGCAGGTGCCGGCATCAGTCTATTTAGGATACAGCTGGAGTAGACCTTGAAGGCAGGAAAGGTCTGAAGTCCTTGTGACCACACGAGGGGAGCTGGAGGGCTGGGACTGGCTCGCGGGCAGCTGGCAGGGATGCGGTGGCAGCTGCTGCTCTGTCTGCCATCTCTGCTCAGGTGTGAGCAGTCACACAGCCATTGCTGTGTCCAGTTATGGCAAGTGTCCACTGGCACCCCAGTTCAAAGATCCACCATCTCTGGGGTTTCCCTGGGGCTTTTCAGTTCCAGAGTTCTTTCTTATTCAGCAAAGCAGCTTGCTCTTTCCAGAGCTCGTTTAGCTTTCTAAGTTTGCACTGCTACTTTTTAAAAGCTTCCGTTTTGGATATTCTTCCTTTTGGCCTTTACCACATTTTGTAACTTTACATATTGACACTTAAGGAGACACCTGCTTTGGGATACAGTTCCTCAAACATATCTGTATTTTTCTGTTTCTACTTCCTTCTGACCTTACCTTGTTCATTTTTCCATAAATAAGCAATTTTCCATAACTGGAAAATTTTCTTTTGGCCAACTATAAGTCATTTTTGCTACTTCCCAGTGCCAATCTCCATTTCTTTAGGCTATTTTGCTCTTAATAAGTCTCTACAGCTCTTTGTTCTGTACAGAAGATACGCTGGACTTGGCCAGCAATGCTCATCCCCTGAAATGGCATTTGCATCAGTCAGCATTTACCCTTCCTAAGTGCTTGGAGTCCACTGGTGAATCAATTGGCGATGTGCTTGGTGAGTTGTGCATTAGAATAGATTGTTAGTTATTTGAGGCCTCTGGTTTTTTCAACTCTAGATAAGACTCCAAGTCACCCTGGGCTATGAGTTTGCTTCTAGGGTCTACAGGGCCTGTTTCAACTCTGTTGCATTTGGAAACGTGAAGATCCATCCAAATATCTGTAATTTCCAGGTCCTTCCCGTGTTGTTCATCCAGTGACTTTTTGGGAACCTCCAAGCAAAATGAGCCTTCCATCCAGACCTCTCCTCCCAGAGTGGAACACCTACTGGTTATTGTTAGAGGCCAGTGACTTGTCAGATTTGAAACCTTGTATCTAGAAGCTTGCATTATTTATCTCAGCAACTGGGACTTTTAAAGATTAAAACTGTCTAAGGATCCAAAAATCTGGTATGAGGCCAGATGTTCTGGGACGTGACTCTCCCGTCAATGATTCTATTAACTGCTGTTTTACACTGCAGTCCATCCTCAATGACATTTGTTAGTCCATGCCTTCTGCTGGCCTGCTCAATTGCATGCTCAGTCTCATCTGGTTTTTGGTTCACCCTGAGAACCCTGGCAGGGCTTCAGGAGGTGGGCAGTGTTTGTCTTGCTGCTGGAGCCCCTTCAGGTCACTAGGATGGCACTTGGTGCTGCATGGCCTCCAAGCACACCTGATGACCAGACTGTTTCCCTGGTGACTGAGTGGTGCATCTTCTTCTCTGCTGTGACATGAATCTTCGGGGATGCCCAGCCTGTTGGGCTGTGTCCTGACTACCTTGTCAGCCCCCTCCCCATGTTCCCCTAGGTCTCAGACTCTGTGACTCGAGCTCCCAGGGAAGCTTCTATTTCAAACCAAAGGCCCTTCTCATTACCACCTGCCCCATGTGGAGTATTGCCACTGCACAGAGACCTGTTTGCCATCTGCTCAGTGGAGATGGTCCTTGGCTGCAGACGTTGGCTGGTAAGGGCCCAGTTCTCCATGCCAGGGCTCCAACCATGCTGGTACCTCTTGGTACGAAGGTATAGCTGTTTGTGGCCCCAGCCAACTTCCCACCTGTGACCTCTTCCCATATGGCAGGTGGTTAGGCTCTGTCCTGCCTCGTGGGTGGCCTCTGGCCACCACCTTTTGCTTTTGTATGCCCTGCAGCCAAAGAATGGATTTTACATTTTTAAATGTTTGAGAAAAATCAAATGAAGAATACTGTTTTGTGACACATGAAAATTACATAAATTTATAATTTCAGTGTATGTAAATCAAAGTTTTATTGGGACATGGCCACACTCATTTTACATGTCATCTGTGGTTGCTTTCACAGCACAATGGCAGCGGGGAGTATTAGCAGCAGAGACCCAGTGGTCCAGAGCCTCACATGTTAATTGTAATGGCTTTTTACAAGAAAGTTTGCAGAATTCTATCTCTATGGTCATGTTTATAAAAATAATGGCAACTTTATTTTACTCCACTTCTTGCTGTCACTGTTGTTAAAAAGATAAACTGAGGCACGACAAAATGTTAAAGTATGTGTGTTAGTCCATTTTGTGTTGCTATAACAGAATACCTGGGACTGGGTAGTTTATAAAGAACAGAGGTTTATTTGGCTCACAATTCTGGGACAGCTGCGTCTGGCATGGGTCTCAGGCTGCTACTACTCCTAGTGGAAAGCGGCAGGCAGCTGGTGGGTACAAGCAGATTACATGGCGAGAGGGAGCAAGAGAGAGAGAGGAGGTGCTAGGGTCTTTTAAGCAACCAGCTCTCATAGGAACTAACAGAGTGAGATCTCACATAGGTCTCCCTCCCCTAGGGAGAGCAGTGATCCATTCGTGAGGGATCCGCCCCTGTAACTCAGACAGCTTCCAACACTGCCACATTGGGGATCAAATTTCCACATGGGTTCTGGCAGGGACAACACATCCAAACTCTATCAGAGTGTATTTGAGCAAGCAAGGATCCATGAACTGGGCAGCTCCAAACCAGAGGTGGTTTGGGAACTCTGCTCAGGGAATGCCAGGGGTGGCTTCTGTAGGATGGCAGAGAAGTAAAGCTAAGACAATATTTGATTGGTTACAGTCATGCAGTTGCCTTATTTGGTCTATCCTGTTGCAAAGTCCCTGGTTATATAATTATAAGTGGCTACTTCTGATCAGTTGAGCTTAAGTCTATTTCTCTTTAATATAGGCATTTTCAAGAAATAACTCAAGTTTACTTTTGCTTGTGTTTGAAAATCAAACAAGGCCGAGGTCACGTATGAGGCCTAACTGGCTTTGTCTGCTGAGGGATTCTTCAGGCCTGGGCTCCATTTAAATTTACTTTAACACTGTGTCTCCATCCTTCTCAAGTCTCTATTATTCCAAATGACTTTTAAAAAACCTAAATCTGCCACAGCCTGTCATCTGTAACTTTCTATGCCATTTTCGTGGAATTTTTATTCCTCCTGTGAAACATTTGCTTTATCACAGATTGTACATCAAAACCCTTCCTCTTTCTGTCCCTCCTTGGTCCCTTTCTTGCCCTCTTCCTGTCTTCCTTTCTTCCTTCCTCCCTCCCTTCTTGTTACATATTTTGCATATAAACTTAGCATACTTTTTGAGATAGGAGGTGCTCAGTTTCCCTGGGTTTGGGTTTCAGGACATGCCTCTGGGTTTCAAGCCAGTCCCCAAGGTCTCGATCCCCTCCCCTAAACCCTCCCCTAGAGGAGAGTTACTATTGCTTAATGTACCTATTTTTGGCACCAACATGGGGAAATTGAGACCTCAGGGGCTGGCTTATGCAAATCCAGTGGCTGGGCATGCTCAGTAAAGTAGAATTTATCCCTCGAATGACCTTCTACTAGAGGTGCTAAAGAGCACAGAATATTCTTGAATATGTTTAGTGCATGTGATAGGATTTGGCCAATGAACATGCCCTATAAAGAGACCAACTGAGCATGTGCAAGACTGTATTACATAACTGGGACCCACCCCCTTAGATGAATATTCATGAGATAGCATAAATATATATTAGACAGCAAGACTATAAAAGTGGAATCCTGGCAGAAGGCAGGGTTTTTGCTCACTTCCTGAGGCCAACCCACTCTTTGCTGACTGAGGTGTGTATTTCTTTCTTTTTGTATCAAACTTACTTTCAGCAAGCGGATGCTCACTCTCTTGAGCCAGCCTGCACTCTGTACTGACTTTAAGTGTGTATTTCTTACTTTTGTGTTAAGCTTGGTGTGAGCCCTGCCCAGCCTCTGGAGCTAGGCTGCACTCACTCTGTGAAGTCTGCATTTCTCATCTGTTCCATGAAACCTGTTTTCACTCTCTACTGTGACTCTGCGCTTGAATTCTTTCCTGTGGCGGAGTCCAGAACCTGGTAAGAGGACGGGGTGGGTTGAGGCCGACTACTGGGCCTCCCCAGACCCTCCCCTCCAGGATCACTTTAAAGCTCAAGATTTGCGCTACTATCCGATGAAAATGCTCCGTGGATGGTTTCTGTGGTTACTTAGCTTCAAGGATATAATTTAAAATCACTCTGAGCTCTGAAGTCAGAGATGTCACAAAGAAGCAACTTTCTGAATTCATTAGGAGCACTAAACACCCACATGTTGAGATGAAATTATTTTCGGTGGAATTACAATCACCTAAAGATTTGCAGTTCCCATGTTTCTCAGACCCTACAGGGAATGAAAACACATGAGCAGAAGAGGCACAGTGTGAAAGGTTTGAGGGTATTTATGTCTGCAGAAATCAGATAACTGAGAAAGCCACTCTGTGTGCTATTATTGCTTTTGTCTATTGACAGTTTTAGTGCACTTTTAGCTCAGTAAGGTCTTATTCATAAAAAGTCGATTCCTAGAGAACATTTTGTACTGAACACAGTATGTCATGGGCAGGCTAGGTCGTCTAGAGCATCATCCCCAGACAGTTCAATCTAACACAAGAGCTCATGGCAAGAAGAGCTGCAGACCGCTGGGGACTGAGCTGTCTGTGATCTGCGGTGTGATCCGCTTGCTTGTGCTTCAGACACGGGGGGCTGTGCCAGCGCACGGGGAGCCCGTTGCTCCCTTTCATTCTGGGTTTGCCTTTGTCCTGTTAGCAGCATCAAACCTACAGATTCCTTCGTGTGGTGGGAATGTTTGCTTATCCACTTCCACCAGGCTGTCTTGCTTTGGACCCTGGTGGATTTTATCTGGACTTCCTGTAGACTGTTGTTTTATCAGCCATGGCAGTTATTGGGTCTTACATAAATAGTTCCCAGGAGTTCACTCTGCCTTTGCTTTGTATTTGAAATGACTGATCACCTAGAAGGGGATCACCCTGTAGACAGAGAAAATGTACAGGTGATTTGGTCACCTTACCTATATTTGGTCAAAAATACAGGTAATTTGGTTACCTGTGCTGCAGAGACCCCGAGAACTTCAGTAACCTCTTGCCTTCATGTTTTGTGCTTACAGCTTCCTTTCTTGCAGTTTGTGTAGCTCAGCTAAGTTGGTTTTCTAGTGGGTTTCACTTTGTGGTTATCTGAATACTAAGTTGCTTATTACAGCAGAATTAAGATATGTTTAAGTGTTTGCAAAACATATTATTTTGGAAATTTTGGTTGGCGGAGCTTTTCTATTTCTTTATGCAAGCCAAGCTTTTATAGGCTGCATGGTCTTGGGATAGGAATAAGGCCACAGAGAGAAGCTCAAGAGTATTTTTCTGTATATATCTCCACACACAATTTAGGTATTCTAGTTCATTCTTAAAGTTCTCCTGGTTGTTTCTCAGAGTCTCCAGGGGTGTCTCACATATACCCGGGCACTGATTTTCTGAGCTACCCGATATCTGTCATTTCCCAGTTTTCTGCTTGGGCTTCTGGGGTGTTTTCTCCCTCCACTGCTGGGCCCCTCCATCCAGGCCACCTCTAATACTTGTGGCCCACATGCCATATGTGTAATATTCAAAGCTATGAATCAGACTAATAAACATTTAACAAATGTGCATATTCTTTCTATCTTGATAAATGTCTTCATAATGATAAAATAAAAATATGTGTAAAACAATAATTTTAATATGACTGAAAGCAAAGTATCAAAAATGAACTTAATTATTATTCTACATATGTAGGTGTTTTGGAGATGTTTGGATGGATTATAAAATAAAATACACACAATTAGTATATATTTTTCAGAAAAAAATTATTTTTCTTGCCTTTATTTCAGCTAAATCACTAATATATGGATACAATAAATAATTTTATATTTGTGTTCAACTGACAGTAATGATTAATGATTAAGATGGAAAAATATTTATAAAAATATATAACAAGTGTAAAACTATAGAAGCTAACATTATTTTCATGTTTTTTTTTTTTTTTTTTTTTTAAAAGATGACCGGTAAGGGGATCTTAACCCTTGACTTGGTGTTGTCAGCACCACGCTCAGCCAGTGAGCGAACCGGCCATCTGTATATGGGATCCGAACCCGGGGCCTTGGTGTTATCAGCACCGCACTCTCCCAAGTGAGCCACGGGCCGGCCCAATTTTCATGTTTTTGAAAGATTATTTTTCTTCTAAAACATTTGAAATTAAAATGCAAAATACAAATGTCAAAAATGAATATCCAATTTTAAATCAAAGTTATTTAAATAAAGCTAAAAACTTAAATTTGGTTTTAAGAAATCTAATTATATCTTACTTAATTTTTATTATATTTATATTTTTATAAACACAAAACAATTTGCAGTCTAGCATTCAATGTCCATCTAGTTACTAATGTAAAGAGTTGATATTATGATGCTTTGTGCGTGTGATATCTAGACCTACATATGTAGATTTAAGAGTAATATAAGTTAAGTGTTGCAGAGTATTTCTCAGTGGCCGTGTGGCTTCTTAGCAACCGTGATGAATACTGTGCTGATATGTGGCTCCCGCAGGAACCAACACCAACAAAGCAAGAAAGTGAGCCCGTGGGTGCTACCGGGAACTGATACTTTGTTTTGCAAAAATATGTTGTATTTATGCTGTAGGAAAAATGAAAAGGTAAATTAACTTTTCAAATTATATGCATAAATTTTGTTTATTTTCTTATGCCTGAGCATACTCCTTATTAATTTTTTATGTACAAATTAATTTATGGCATCATTACTGATAAAAGGATACAACTAAAAAAAAATCAAAGAGTTCAGCTCTAGAGAAATGGTTAAGTGAACCTCATTGTGTCCATTTAAAGGATTCCAGATGTGTATATTTGTGATCATAAAGCTTGTGCATCAAAAATGATACAAATGATAGATGGATTGAACTGTGGGTCTATCAATAATTTTTAAAATTATACACATTTTTGCAAAGAATATAGGAAATACAAATAAACAAAGAGAATAAAAATATGAAATCCTACACCCAGAGGCAATTACTATCAATATTTCAGTTCATGTCCTCCCAAACTTAAACAACTGACTTTATATTTTGTGGGTTTTTAAAAAAAATTTATTTTATTTTGTAATATATAATGTGGTTAATTATTGTGGCCCATCACCAATACCTCCCTCCCTCGGCCTTCTCCCCCCTCCCTCCCAACAACCTCCTTTCTGTTCACTTGTCTATCAACTTCAAGGAATTGTAATTGTTGTGTCTTCTTTCCTCCCCTCCCAGGTTGTTTGTGCATTTATTTATTTATTTTTAGCTCCCACAAATAAGTGAGAACATGTGATATTTCTCTTTCGGAGCCTGACTTGTTTCACTTAATATAATTCTCTCTAGTTCCATCCATGTCGTTGCAAATGGCAGTATTTCATTCTTTTTTATAGCAGAGAAGTATTCCATTGTGTAGATATACCACATTTTCCCTATCCACTCATCTGATGATGGACATTTGGGCTGGTTCCAACTCTTGGCTATTGTAAAGAGTGCTGCGATGAACATTGGGGAACAGGTATACCTGCGACTTGCTGATTTCCATTCCTCTGGGTATATTCCCAGCAGTGGGATAGCGGGGTCATATGGCAGATCTATCTGCAATTGTTTGAGGAACCTCCATACCATTTTCCATAGAGGCTGCACCATTTTGCAGTCCCACCAACATTGGATGAGAGTTCCTTTTTCTCCACAACCTCACCAGCATTTATCATTCACAGTCTTGGATATTAGCCATCCTAATTGGGGTGAGATGGTATCTCAGTGTGGTTTTGATTTGCATTTCCCCAATGCTGAGTGATGTTGAGCATTTTTTGATGTGTCTGTTGGCCATTCGTATATCTTCCTTTGAGAAATGCCTACTTAGCTCTTTTGCCCATTTTGTAATTGCGTTGCTTGTATTTTTCTTGTAAAGTTGTTTGAGTTCCTTGTATATTCTGGATATTAATACTTTGTCAGATGTATATTTTGCAAATATTTTCTCCCACTCTGTTGGTTGTCTTTTAACCCTGTTAATTGTTTCTTTTGCTGTGCAGAAGCTCTTTAGTTTGATATAATCCCATTTGTTTATTTTTCCTTTGGTTGCCTGTGCTTTTGGGGTCGTATTCATGAAGTCTGTGTCCAGTCCTACTTCCTGAAGTGTTTCCCCTATGTTTTCTTTGAGAAGTTTTATTGTTTCAGGGTGTATATTTAATTCTTTAATCTATTTTGAGTTGAGTTTAGTGTATGGTGAGAGGTATGGGTCTAGTTTCATTCTCCTGCATATGGATATCCAGTTCTCCCAGCACCATTTGCTGAAGAGGCAGTCTCTTCCCCAGTGTATAGGCCCGATGCCTTTGTCAAAGATCAGATGGCTGTAGGTGTGTGGGTTGATTTCTGGATTCTCTATTCTATTCTGTTGATCAGTGTGGCTGTTTTTATGGCAGTATCATGCTGTTTTGGTTATTATAGCTTTGTAGTATAGTTTAAAGTCAGGTGGTGTTATGCCTCCAGCTTTATTTTTTTTGCTCGGAATTGCTTTGGCTATGTGTGGTCTTTTGTTATTCCATATAAATGTCTGGATAATTGTTTCCATTTCTGAGAAAAATGTAATTGGACTTTTGATGGGGATTGAATTGAATTTTTATATCACTTTGGGTAGTATGGACATTTTCACAATGTTGATTTTTCCAATCCAAGAGCATAGGATATCTTTCCATCTTCTTGTGTCCTCTTTAAATTTCTCTCAGCAGCGGTTTATAGTTCTCATTATAGAGATTTTTCACATCCTTGGTTAACTCAATTCCTAAGTATTTTATTTTTTTGGTGGTTATTGTAAATGGGCAAGCTTTCTTGATTTCTCTTTCTGCATGTTCACTATTAGAGAACAGAAATGCTACTGATTTTTGTGTGTTGATTTTGTATCCTGCTACTTTGCTGAAATCATTTATCAACTCCAAAAATGTTTTTGTAGAGGCTTTAAGCTGTTCGATATATAGGATCATGTCATCTGCAAAGAGGGACAGTTTGAGTTCATTTCTCCAATGTGGATGCCCTTTATCTCCTTCTCTTCTCTGATTGCTCTGGCTAGTACTGGATTACTCTGGAGTGGTGAAAGTGGGCATCCTTGTCTATTTTCTGTTCTTAAAGGAAAAGCTTTCAGTTTTTCCCCCTTCAAGATGATATTGGCAGTGGGTTTATCATATATGGCTTTAATTATGTAGAGATACTTTCCATCTATACTTAACTTATAGAGAGTCTTTATCATGAAAGAATGTTGAGTTTTACCAAATACTTTTTCAGCATCTATAGAGATGGTCATATGGTCCTTGTGTTTGATTTTATTAATATGGTGTATCACATTTAATGATTTGCATATGTTGAACCAACCTTGCATCCCTGGGATGAATTCCACTTGATCATGGTGTATAATTTTGCATATGTGTTGCTGTATTCTGTTAGCTAGTATTTTAGTGAGGATTTTTGTATCTATATTCATTAAGGATATTGGCCTGTAGTTTTATTTTTTAGTTGTATCTTTACTTGGTTTTGGTATTAGGGTGATGTTTACTTAATAGAATGAATTTGGGAGAATTGCCTCTGTTTCAAACTTTTGGGATAGTTTGTAGAGAATTGGTGTCATTTCCTCTTTGAAGGTGTGGTAAAATTCTGCTGTGAATCCATCTGGTCCTAGGCTTTTCTTTGTTGGGAGCCTTCTGATAACAGCCTCAATATCTTTTATTGTTATCGGTCTGTTCAGATTTTCTATATCTTCATGGCTCAGTTTTGGTAGCTTGTGTGTGTCCAGAAATTTATCCATTTCCCCAGATTTTCAAGTTTGTTGGCATATAGTTGTTTATAGTAGTCTTGAATGATTCCTTGTATTTCACATGTATCAGTTGTAATATCACCTTTTTCATTTCTCATTTTTGTTATTTGGATCTTCTCTCTTCTTTTTTTAGTTAGCCTTGCTAATGGTTTGTCAATTTTATTTATCTTTTCAAAAAACTTTTTGATTCATTGATCTTTTGTATTGTTTTTGGGTTTCAATCTCATTAAGTTCTGCTCTGATCTTAATGTTTCTTTCCATTTGCTAACTTTGGGTTTAGATTGTTCTTGTTTTTCTAGTTCTTTAAGGTGAAGTGTTAGGTTGTTCACTTGCCATCTTTCCATTCTTCTGAAGTAAGCATTTAATGCAATAAATTTCCCCCTTAGTACTGCTTTTGCAGTATCCCACAGGTTTTCGTATGATGTATCACTGTTTTCATTAGTTTCAAGAAATTTTTTGATTTCCTCTTTGAATTCTTCTTGGACCCATATTTCATTACGTAGAACGCTGTTTAATTTCCATGTGTTTGTATAGTTTCCAGAATTTCATTTGTTATTGATTTCTAATTTTAATCCACTGTGGTCTGAAAAAATACATGGGATAATTCCAATTTTTTTGAATTAGTTGAGACTTGATTTGTGACCTAATATGTGATCTATCCTGGAGAATGATCCATGTGCTGATGAGAAGAATGAATATTCTGCGGTTGTTGGATAGAATGTTCTGTAGATATCTGCCAAGTCCAATTGGTCCACAGTGTTGTTTAGATCTTGTGTTTCTCTGCTGATTCTTTGCCTAGACGATCTGTCCAGTATTGATAGTGGGGTGTTCAGGTCCCCTGCTATTATGGTGTTAGTGTCTGTTTCTTTCTTTAGGTCTAATAGAGTTTGCTTTATAAATCTGGCTGCTCTGATATTGGGTGCATATATATTTATGATTGTTATGTCTTCTTGGTGGATGAATTCTTTTATCATTATGTAGTGGCCCTCATTATCTCTTTTTATGGTTTTTAGTTCAAAATCTATTTTATCAGATATAAGAATAGCTACTCCAGCTTGTTTTTCTTTTCTGTTTGTATGGTAAATTTTTTTCCATCTTTTCACTCTTAGTCTATGTGAGTCTTTATGGGTGAGGTGGGTCTCTTGAAGGCAGCATATAGTTGGGTCCTCCTTTTTAATCCCGTCAGCCAGTCTGTGCCTTTTGATTGGGGATTTTAATCCTTTTACATTAAGAGTTGTTATTGAGGGCCGGCCCCGTGGCTCACTCAGGAGAGTGTGGTGCCACTGCTGCGGGTTTGAATCCTATATAGGGTTGGCCAGTGTGCTTGCTGGCTGAGCATGGCACAGACAAAACTGAGCCAAGGGTTGTGATCCCCTTACCAGTCAAAAAAAAAAAAAAAAAGAGTTGTTTTTGAAAAGTGTTGACCTACTCCTAGCATTTAATTGATTTTTGTTTAAATGTCTTAAGTGTATTTTTTTCCTTTCTTTCTGATTTACTTTTTGTTTTCTGTATTTGTTGGTTCCTTGGGTTGTAGATAAACTTCTTTTTCCTCTTCATTGTTGCCATTTTTATTTTACTAGTGGGTTTTGATTTTTCTTTAGTTTTTATGGCAGTGGTAGTTATTTTTCAGGTACTAAACCCAGTACTCCCTTGAGAATTTCTTGTAAGGGTGGTTGTGTGTTAGTGAACTCCTGCAGTTTTTGTTTGCCTGAGAAATATACTATTTGCCCTTCATTTCGGAAGGATAGCCTTGTGGGGTAGAGTATTATTGGCTGGCAATCTCTGTCTTTTAGTATTTTGAATTTATCATCCCATTCCTTTCTGGCTTTTAGGGTTTGTGATGAAGTCTGATATTAGTCTGATTGGGGCTCCCTTATAGGAGATTTGATGCTTCTATCTTGCAGCTTTTAAGATTCCCTCTTTGTCTTTGAGTTTTGCCAATTTGACTACATGTCTTGGAGAAGACCTTTTTAGGTTGAATATGTTTGGGGATCTTTGAGCTTCCTGAATCTGAAGATATGAGTCTTTTCTTATACCTGGGAAGTTTTCTGCCACTATTTTGTTGAATATGTTTTCAATGCAATCTCCTTTTTCCTCACCTTCTGGAATACCCATGACTCGGATACTTTGCGCTTAAGTTTATCTGAAAGCTCTCTTAGATTTTCTTCAACGTTTTTAATTCTTTTTTCTTTTTTTTTTGTCTGCCTGTGTTATTTCAAACAGCCCATCTTCAAGGTCAGGAGTTCTCTCTCTGCTTCTGCAAGCCTGCTGGTTAAACTGTCTGTTGTGTTTTTTATTTCGTTGAATGAATTCTTCAGCTTGTCAAGCTCTGCTACATTTTTTTTCAGAGCATTGATTTCCTTGTACATTTCTTCTTTCAGGTCCTGTATACTTTTCCTCATTTCATCATGTTGTCCAGCTGAGTTTTCTTGTATCTCATTTAGTTTCCTTAGAATTATCACTTGAGATTCCTTGTCAGACATTTCAAGGGCTTCTTGTTCTATGGGATCTAGAGCTTGAGAGTTATTACCGTTGGTGGTGTACTTTCTTGGTTTTTCATATTTCTGGTATCTTTCCTTTTATGTTGAGTCATTGTGTCAGGGGATTTCATGGTCCACTGTTTTGACAGTATTGTCTGGCTAGGATGCTGCTGGGGCTGCCAATTTGGTATGGCTGCCTCAGTGTCTGCTCAATTGCCCACTAGTGTCTCAGGTGTGTGGTCACCTCACGTTTTGGGCCTCTCTGGGGAGGCACCTCTCTGGTCAGCATACACTCGTCTGGGCTGGGGATGGAGTCAGGGGGCGGTGGCAAGGCCTACCTGCTGGGTTGCATGCTGGCGCCGCAGGGTGCGTAGTCTCCGTGGCTCTTGGGCCTCTCTGGCTGGGCGCCTCTCTGATTGGCATGCACTCAGCCAGGCTGGGGATGGAGTCGGGTGATGGCGGCGAGGCCTGCCTGCTGGGTCACGCGCTTGCACCGCAGGGCTCATGGCCTCCACGGATCTTCAGCTACTCCGGCTCCTCCTTATTAATTCCTCCCTGCATGCAGAAGTGGTGTCAGTCCCAGCTGTGGGTGGTGGTACCACCCATAAACTTTTACAACATGTGCACAAGCCACATTTTCTGTTGAGGGTGTCAGGTGAGAGATGTAGAGGAAAGGAGCTTGGCCTGGATGCTACGTCCTGAGAGTGACCAGGCCACACCGTGTGGCTCCATATCTCAGGTGAAAGATGTGCCTTTGGGTGTGGTGTCCTTTTTTGGTTTGTTGTTTGTGATGTGGAGGGTCTAGTGCAGGGACCCCTCTTGCCAGTGCAGGTTCTAACCTGGGGGTCTTACAAGAATTTCTCTCCTTGACTTATGTTTCATTACATTCAAGTATAAAAGAGAGCAGACTTGTGCTCTTGAAGTCCCAAGGGAATCTTTTATTTCTACTTGCTCTTTATTGAGTTCCTCTCTCCATGGGGGTCAGACATGCACCCAGGGAGCTAAGAGGAGGACACCTGGAATAGCGTATACCACTGTGCTATGCTCAGTGAAACCCTAACCCTTTGACTTGTACATACTGGATTGGGCCATGTCTCTGGACCTTGACTCATCCCTTACAAAGAAATCTTAGGAAACTTCTTGACCCTTCATACAAATAGCATCCAGGTGGACTCCCTTATCTGTCTTCCAAAAATACCCTAGACATTCACCCTTGACCAGCCTGGGTCACATTTATCTGATGTTATAGTGTATGAAAATAGGAAAGCATATAAACCTACCAGTTTGGCATCCATGTGATACCTCTTTCATTAAGTTAGCTAAAGTGAATAGTTTTGGGGAAAAGGTTTATAGTCTAGATTGTTTCTTTTTTGTCCTCTGAAGAGAGCTTTTTACTCAATATTAGGACTTTATGTGTACCAGACTTAACATTATTAAGATATCAGTCCTACCTAAAGTGATCCTCAGATTGAATGCAATTCATATCAAAATCTTAATGATATATTTGTAGAAATATGAAAATACGTCTTAATATTCATGTGAAATCTTAAGGGTCTCCAAATAAGTCAAAACAATTTTGAAAAAGAGCAAATTCAGAGGACTCACACTTTCTGATTTCAAAACTTTTTGTAAAGTTACAATAATCAAAAGAGTGTGGCGCTGATGTAAAGACAGATGTATATACTGGTGGAATAGAAAGGAGTTCCCAGAAAAAAACCCTTGCACTTCTTGTCCAAGTTTTGACAAGGGTTGCAAGATTGCTTAATAGGAAAGGATAGTCTTTTCAATAAATGGTGTGGAGAAACTGGATATCCACATGCAAAAGAATGAATTTGGATCCTTACCCTACACCATCTACAAAAATGATCCAAAGTACTAAATGTAAGAGTTAAAACTATAAAACTCTCAGGAGAAAATGCAGGGAGAAATCCTCATGACAGATTGGATTTGGCAGTGATTTCTTGGATATGGTACGTGAAGCACAGGTGATGAAAGAAAAAATAAATAAATTGGGCGTTTTGTTTTCTTTATAAATCACCCAGTTCTAGGTAATTTTGTCTTTAGTCATAGACAGTGTGATCATCTACATGGAAAAGCTTATGAAATCTATAAAAAAGCTACTAATAAGTGAGTTTAACAAGTATATTAGTCCATTTTTTTGCTTATAACAAAATTACCTAGAACTGGGTGATTTATAAAGAAAACAAAATTTGTTGCTTACAGTTTCTGAGGCTGGGAAGTCCAAAGTCCATCTGGTGGTGGTGACAGTGACCCAGGGGTCTCACATTGCAAGATGGTGGAAGCAGAGAGAGCAGAGAGAGGGAAATACTCTCCTTTCTCTTCTTTTAAAGCCCTCAGAACCACACCCCTGACCACCGTTTTTAACCCATTCACTAGGGCATGGTCCTACAATCCAATCACCTCTTCAAGGCTCCACCTTTCAATTACCATGATAGGATTTCCAACCCTCTTAACAGTCACAATGGGAGCCAAGTTTCTAATACATAAAACTTGGGGTACACAAGTCAAGCTTCAGGGAGCTTTAGGGGGTACATAATTCGATTCACTTCAATAAGTTTGCAGGATACAAGATCAATATACAAAAATTGATTGTAGTTTTATATATTAGCAACATATGGTTGTTACAATATCACTTAAAATAGCATGAAATATGAAATATTTAGATAGAAGAAAAGTATAATAACTGTATATTGAAAACTAGAAAATATTGATGAAAAATGGAGTACATAAATAAGTGGAGAGACATAAATTGGAAGACTCAAAATTGTTAAGATGCAATTAATTTTTAGATTCAATGCAACCCCTATCAAAATCCCAGCAAGCTTTTTATGTAGAAGTCAACAACTGATTTGAAAATGCAAAGTACCTAAAACAGCCAAAATATCTCTAAAAAAGAACACTGAACAACTTATACTACCTGACTTCAGAACTTATTATAAAGCTACGGTACTTAAGAGAGTGTATTACTGGTGTCAGATACATTGGTCAGTGGAACAGAATGAATAATCCAGAAAAAGACCTGCACGTAGACGGCCAAACTGTAGACCCAGAAATCTCAGAGAACACCAGGCAGGATAAATAAAATATCTACATGTAGGCATACCATATTCAAACTTCAAAGATTAAAGATAGTGTCTTCACTCATAAATGGAGTTAGACAAATAAACAAATAAGAAAAGAAAGATAAAACAATCACAATCATATGTTGAACTTTCAAAAGGAGAGAACAGAACTTAGGCCAATGGAGGTGGGAAGGGGGGATTAGTGAGAAATCGGTAAAGGGCCACAAAAAATGATTATAAAGTATAATGTTGAATATACTAATTATTGTGACTTGAGCATCACATACTGCACACAGGTATTGATATTCAATGCTGTACTCCACAGATATGTACAATCAATTATGTTTCAATAAAAAATTAGCATTCTTAAACTACATCAATAGACAATTGGAAAGCATAACAGGAAAATACCGCTTGCATTTATAGCAGCTATGAGATGCTTAGGTACTTACAATGGCTGTGAGGTACTCAGGAATGAGTGTCATGAAGCTGAATTATAGCTGAAACAGTGTTCTCAAACTTTAGTGTGTGTCAGAATCACCTGCGTGGGCTGCTAAAGTAGATTGCCAGGCTTAGGGCTGCCAGCTATTTCTCCAAAGAAGATATATAAATGGCCAATAAACACATGAAAAATGCTCAACATAGCTAATCATTACTAATTAGAAACACAAATTGAAAGCATGAGATACCACTTTATACCCATTAGGATTATTATAAAAAAAAAAACCAGAATATTGTCGGCAAGGAGCAATTGGAACCCTTGTGCATTGTTGGCCGAGATGTAAAATAGTGCAGGCTCTGTGGAAAACAGTATTGTGGCTCTTCAAACAATTAAATATAGAATTATCATATGGTCCAGCTATCCCACTTCTGGGTAAATACCCAAAGGAACTGAAAGCAGGGACTTAGAGAGATATTTGTATACTCATGTTCATAGCAGCATTATTCTCACACAATATCTGAAAGATGGAAACAACCCAAATGTGTATCAATGGATGAATGAATAAACAAAATGCGGTATATACATATAGTAAAATATAATTAAGCCTGAAAAACATTGGAAATTCTGACACATGCTACAACGTGGATGAACCTTGAAGACATTATACTAAATGAAATAAGCCAGCCACAAAAGACAAATACAGTATGATTCCACTTACATGAGGTACCTAGAGTGGTCAAATTGTTAGAGACAGAAAGTGAACGGTGGTAGCTGAGGGCTGGGGGGAGGTGAAGGATGGGGAGTTGTTGCTTAATGGGTGCAGAGAGTCACTTGGGATGTCAAACAAGGTCTGAAAGTAGTCAGTGGTGATGGTTGCATAAAATTGTAAATGTATTTAATGCCACTCAGTCATATACTTAAAAATGGTTAAAATGGTACATTTTATTTTATATATATTTTATCACCATAAAAAAGACTTGAGAGGAGACAATGTGTTAATACTGTCAAAACAGGACTTTGACTGCACTCTAAATCTATGATACGCTGATCTGACCACACCACAATTAATTATTTAACTAATAAATTAATAAATTCATTTTGTCTAAGCAATGCACCTGCCCTAGCAATAGTGGTAGGAGAAGGGATAAGAAGAAAAAAAATTTCTCCCTAAAAGAAATCCACAATCCAGAGTATGGTTTTTAATTTAGGGTCCACAGATAGACATCAAGGAGTTTGCCTCCTAAAATTGTATGTGAAAGTTGTCTTTTCCTGTAGAGATATGTATAGTTTTCATCACATTCTCAAAGATATCTGTGATCTAAAAATTCAGGATGCCCCGCTGAACTTAAATTTCAGGTAAACAATAAGTACTGTTTTAGTATAAATATGTTCCAAATATTGGAGAGTCTGAGAACCAGTAGCCGAGTGGGCCGGCGGCCACGTGGTCAGAGGCTGTTTAAAAAAGTGGACCCTGTGCGGACCACCCTATCCTCGAACCCACGGAACTCTGGGGAGGCGAGAGCTCCATGGGGACCACACCACTAATGCATGATCCAGCAGCTCAGCCCAGTGTGTACGGAGCAGAGAGACGTCCAGCAGGGGAGGCGGAAGCTCCATAGAGACCACACACCCTGTGGGGGGCCGCCGCCATGCTATCCAGCAGCAGGTAGGCTTCACCACCACCACCTGGCTCCATCCCAAGCCCGGCCCAGTGCGCATGGAGCAGTGAGACGTACAGCAGGGGTAGGGGAAGCTCCACAGAGAACACACACCCTGCAGTACTGCCCTGTGACCCAGCAGCCTGGCCGAGTCCAAGCTGACCAGAGAGGCAGCTCCCCGGAGAGGCCCAAGACCCGAGGCAACCACACATGAAGGGCACTATTGGCCTACTGAGCAGTCACTGAGGTAGCCATACCAAACTGGCAACCCCAGCTACATCGGACAATAGTGTCAAACCTGTGGACTGTGAAACCCCCGGCCACGATGAACAAACATCAAAGAAAAGATACCAGAAATATGAAAAATCAAGAAAGTACACCACTCGCAAGCTCTAGATCCTATAGAACAAGAAGCCCTTGAAATGTCTGACAAGGAATTTTGAGTGATAATTCTAAGGAAACTGAATGAGATACAAGAAAACTCAGCTAGACAACATGATGAAATGAGGAAAAGTATACAGGACCTGAAAGAAGAAATGTACAAGGAAATCAATGCTCTGAAAAAAAATGTAGCAGAGCTTGCCAGCTGAAGAATTCATTCAGTGAATTAAAAAACACAATGGAGAGTTTAACCAGCAGGCTTGCAGAAGTTGAAGAGAGAACCTCTGAACTTGAAGATGGGCTGTTTGAAATAACACAGGCAAACAAACAAACAAAAAAAAAAAAAAAGAAAAGAAAAAAGAATCAAAGGCATTAAGGAAAATCTGAGAGATATATCAGACAACATTAAGCGTTCAAATACCCGAGTCAGGGGTTTTCCAGAAGGGGAGGAAAAAGGAGATTGTATTGAAAACATATTCAACAAAATAGTGGCAGAAACTTCCCAAGTATAGGAAAAATCACAGATCTTCAGATCCAGGAAGCTCAAAGATCCCCAAACGTATTCGATCCAAAATGGTCTTCTCCAAGACATGTTATAGTCAAATTTGCAAAACTCAAAGACAAAGAGAGAATCTTAAAAGCTGCAAGAGAGAAACGTCAAATCACCTATAAGGGAGCCCCAATCAGACTAACATCAGACTTTTCATCACAAACCCTAAAAGCCAGAAAGGAATGGGATGATAAATTCAAAATACTAAAAGACAGAGATTGCCAGCCAGGAATACTCTACCCAGCAAGGCTATCCTTCCTAAATGAAGGGAAAATAGTATATTTCTCAGACAAACAAAAACTGTGGGAGTTCACCACCACATGACCACCCTTACAAGAAATTCTCAAGGGAGTACTGGGTTTGTTTCCTGAAAAATGACTACCACTGTCATAAAAACCCAAGAAAAATCAAACGCACTAGTATAATAAAAAGGGCATTAATGAAGAGAAAACAAACAAACAAAAAGGCTATCTACAACCTAAGGAACCGACAAACACAGAAAACAAACAGTAAATCAGAAAGCAAGGAACAAAAGACACCTAAGACAACCAAACAATAATCAATAAAATGCTAGGAATAAATCAACACTTTTCAATAACAACTCTTAATGTAAAAGGCTTATATTCCCCAAGCAAAAGACTGAGGCTGGCTGACTGGATAAAAAGGAGGACCCAACTATGTGCTGCCTTCAAGAGACCCACCTCACCCATAAAGAATTACATAGACTAAGAGTGAAAGGATGGAAAAAGATTTACCATGCAAACAGAAAATAAAAATGAGCTGGAGTAGCTATTCTTATATCTGATAAAATAGACTTTAAACTAAAAACCATAAAAAGAGACAATGAGGGCCACTAGGTAATGATAAAAGGATTGATCCATCAATAAGACATAACAATCATAAATATATACGCACTCAATGTCGGAGCAGCCAGATTTATAAAACAAACTCTATTAGACCTAAAGAAGGAAATAGACACTAATACCATAATAGCAGGGGACCTGAACACCCCACTGTCAATATTAGACAGATCATCTAGGCAAAGAATCAGTAGAGAAACACAAGATCTAAACAAGACTCTAGACCAATTGGAATTGGCAGATATCTACAGAACATTCCATCCAACAACCTCAGAATATTCATTCTTCTCATCAGCACATGGATCATTCTCCAGGATAGATCACATATTAGGTCACAAATCAAGTCTCAATAAATTCAAAAAAATTGGAATTATCCCATGTATTTTCTCAGACCACAATGGATTAAAATTAGAAATCAATAACAAATGAAATTCTGGAAACTATACAAACACATGGAAATTAAAGAGCATTCTAGTTAATGACATATGGGTCCAAGAAGAAATCAAGCAGGAAATCAAAAAATGTATTGAAACTAATGAAAATGATACATCATACGAAAACCTGTGGGATACTGCAAAAGCAGCATTAAGGGGGAAATTTATTGCATTAAATGCTTACTTCAGAAGAATGGAAAGATGGCAAGTGAACAACCTAACACTTCACCTTAAAGAAGTAGAAAAACAAGAACAATCCAAATCTAAAGTTAGCAGATGGAAAGAAATCATTAAGATCAGAGCAGAACTTAATGAGATTCAAACCCAAAAAACAATACAAAAGATCAATGAATCAAAAAGTTGGTTTTCTGAAAAAAGTAAAATTGACAAACCATTAGCATGGCTAACCAAAAAAAGAAGAGAGAAGATTCAAATAACAAAAATGAGAAATGAAAAAGGTGATATTACAACTGATTCATCTGAAATACAAGGAATCAGTCGAGACTACTATAAACAACTATATGACAACAAATTTGAAAATCTGGAGGAAATGGATAAATTTCTGGACACACACAAGCTCCCAAAACTGAGCCATGAAGACACAGAAAATCTCAACAGACCAATGACAGTAAAGGAGATTGAAGCTGTTATCAGAAGGCTCCCAACAAAGAAAAGCCCAGGACCAGATGGATTCACAGCAGAATTTTACCAAACATTCAAAGAGGAATTGACACCGATTCTTCACAAACTATTCCAAAAGATTGAAACAGATGCAGATCTCTCAAACTCATTCTATGAAGCAAACATCATCCTGATACCAAAACCAGGTAAAGATACAACCAAGAAAGAAAAGTATAGGCTGATATCCTTGATGAATATAGATGCAAAAATCCTCAATGAAATACTAGCTAACAGAATACAGCAACACATATGTAAATTTATTCACCACGATCAAGTGGGATTCATCCCAGGGATGCAAGGTTGGTTCAACATATGCAAATCAATAAATGTGATACACCATATTAATAAAATCAAACGCAAGGACCATATGATCATCTCTATAGATGCTGAAAAAGCATTTGATAAAACTCAATACTCTTTCATGATAAAGACTGTCTATAACTTAGGTATAGATGGAAAGTATCTCTACATAATTAAAGCCATATATGATAAACCCACTGCCAATATCATCTAGAATGGGGAAAAGCTGAAAGGTTTTCCTTTAAGAACAGGAACTAGACAAGGATGCCCACTCTCACCACTCCTATTCAACATAGTGTTGGAAGTACTAGCCAGAGCAATCAGAGAAGAGAAGGAAATAAAGGGCATCCAGATTGGAGAGGATGAAGTCAAACTGTCCCTCTTTGCAGATGACATGATCCTATATATCGAACAGCTTCAAGCCTCTACAAAAACATTTTTGGAGTTGATAAATGTTTTCAGCAAAGTAGCAGGATACAAAATCAACACACAAAAATCAGTAGCATTTTTATTCTCCAATAGTGAACATGCAGAAAGGGAAATCAAGAAAGCTTGCCCATTTACAATAGCCACCAAAAAAATAACATACTTAGGAATTGAGTTAACCAAGGATGTGAAAAATCTCTATAATGAGAACTACAAACCACTGCTGAGAGAAACTAGAGAGGACACAAGAAGATGGAAAGATATCCCATGCTCTTGGATTGGAAGAATCAACATTGTGAAAATGTCCATACTACCCAAAGTGATATACAAATTCAATGCAATCCCCATCAAAATTCCAATGACATTTTTCTCAGAAATGGAAAAAACTATCCAGACATTTATATGGAATAACAAAAGACCACGCGTAGCCAAAGCAACACTGAGCAAAAAAAATAAAGCTGGAGGCATAACACTACCTGACTTTAAACTATACTAGAAAGCTATAATAACCAAAATAGCATGGTACTGGCATAAAAACAGACACACTGACCAATGGAATAGAATAGAGAATCCAGAAATCAACCCACACACCTACAGCCATCTGATCTTTGACAAAGGCACCAAGCCTATACACTGGGGAAGAGACTGCCTCTTCAGCAAATGGTGCTGGGAGAACTGGATATCAATATGCAGGAGAATGAAACTAGACCCATACCTTTCACCATACACTAAACTCAACTCAAAATAGATTAAAGAATTAAATATACACCCTGAAACAATAAAACTTCTTAGACAAAACATATGAGAAATACTTCAGGAAGTAGGACTGGAGACAGACTTCATGAATATGACCCCAAAAGCACAGGCAACCAAAGGAAAAATAAACAAATGGGATTATATCAAACTAAAAAGCTTCTGGACAGCAAAAGAAATAATTAACAGAGTTAAAAGACAACCAACAGAGTGGGAGAAAATATTTGCAAAATATACATCTGACAAAGGATTAATATCCAGAATATACAAGGAACTCAAACAACTTTGCAAGAAAAAAACAAGCAACCCAATTAAAAAATGGGCAAAAGAGCTAAATAGGCATTTCTCTAAGGAAGATATACAAATGGCCAACAGACATATGAAAAAATGCTCAACCTCACTCAGCATCCGGGAAATGCAAAGCAAAACCACACTGAGATACCATCTCACCCCAGTTAGGATGGCTAAAATCCAAAAGACTCTGAACGATAAATGCTGGCGAGGTTGTGGAGAAAAAGGAACTCTCATACACTGTTGGTGGGACTGCAAAATGGTGCAGCCTCTATGGAAAATGGTATGGAGGTTCCTCAAACAATTGCAGATAGATCTACCATATGACCCAGCTATCCCACTGCTGGGAATATTCCCAGAGGAATGGAAATCATCATGTCGCAGGTATACCTGTTCCCCAATGTTCATCGCAGCACTCTTTACAATAGCCAAGAATTGGAACCAGCCCAAATGTCCATCATCGGATGAGTGGATACGGAAACTGTGTTACATCTACACAATGGAATACTACTCAGCTTTAAAAAAGAATGAAATACTGCCATTTGCAACAACATGGATGGACCTTGAGAGTATCATATTAAGTGAAATAAGTCAGGCTCAGAAAGAGAAATATCACATGTTCTCACTTACTGGTGGGAGATAAAAATAAATAAATAAATTCACACACACACAAAAGAAAAACCAGTGGGGGGAAGAAGACATAACAACTGCAATTCCTTGAAGTTGATACGACAAGCGAACAGAGGGGACATTGTTGGGAGGGAGGGGGGAGAGGGAGGAGGTAGGTAGGTTTCAGTAATTGGGCCACAATAATCAGCCACATTGTTTATCGACAAAATAAAAAAATTAAAATAAATAAATAAATTAATTAACTTTAAAGGAAGCAAACTGTGAGTTATACAGAAGCTGAACTTTTTATAGCGATGGCCCTTTTGTTTCTGTTTAGATTACTAATATCAATAAAAAGTAATGTTTGAATTGAAAAAAAAAAGTGCATGTATTCGTGTGAAGTGAAGAAAAGCCTAAATGATCCATACAGTATACCTCAGCCATGGAAAACGAGCACACATATGCATGCTTGCACATGTGATAGACACTTTCTGGAAGGATACACAAGAAACTCTTAACAGTTGTTTCCTCCTGGGTGGGAGTAGAAAGTCAAGGGTCAACTTTGACTTTTCACTTTATACCTTTCTGTTCTATTTGAATATATGTATGTATAATTGTGTTTTTTCATGTGAGTATATATTAATATTTAAATAAAACCCAAATAAGCCATACAAAAATATAAAGGAAAAAAAAATGTTCCAAATATTGCATGGAACACATACTAAAAAAATATTTTTTGTTTATCTGAAATCCAGATCTGAATAGGAGGTATTCTTAATTTTTATTTGCCCAGCCTGGCATCCCTAGTTTGGCCCCACTTATAGAATTTCTGAACCAGTATGTCTGGAATGTGGTCTGAGAATTTGCATTTTTAACAGTTTCCTGGATGATGTTGATGCTGTTGGTGCAGGGACCACATTTTGGAAAGCACTTCTTTAGAGGCTGTTGCAGGAATCTCGGAATGAGGCCTTGGGGCTGTGCACCAGCCACTGACGGACACGTGAGAGGAGGTCAAAATCAGAGATGCTTCAGTGACATGAGGTCGTACCATCTGCATTCTCTGAGACTCTGTCCTGTGTCCATTTCTTCCTCAAGGTCAATATCAAATTAAAACAAAACAAAACTTCATGAGTCTTCAGATGGATCTCCAAATCCAATTAAACGATCATAATTGTTTAAGGCTTAAAAGTGTTTATTTAAATACACAGCAGTGGATTTCTAAGATATGCTTGTACATTCTAAGTATCAATGAATGCAGGAGGTAAAATCTATACTCGTATTTGTAGTGAATTCGGTGTAAAACAGTGAGCGAGCTGCTGTAACCTGAGCTGAGTTCTAAAAGGAGGCCTCAGCACAGCCTCCCCACTGGGGCGCCCCATTGCCTTCCTGAGTGCAGGCGCAGGCACACGGCCATGCAGTTAGTAAGCACTGCCCTGGAAGTGGGAGCACGGGGAGTGGCTTCTTGATGGTATTTCTAATGGTTGTGCAATTATCCAGTGGATTGCTGTTTTCCTCCAATTAAACAGCTCCCATGCCCTGATATCAGGGGAGTTACATGCATAGACTATGCCATACTAAAATGTTAGTTTTATTAGGTTTTATGCCAATTTTTCTTTTTTTAATTTAGAAAAGAATCTCTGGAATTATAATAGAAATCAATAGGAAACATAGAATATATATTTTTATTTTATATGTGATTTATTTTGAACATTCTAATTTACAAAGTAAAATCAGTTTGTAATGTTAAATTTCTCAAGAATGCAGTCATGAATACTTCAGACGAATTAGGTGTGAGAATCAGAAAACTGAATGGAGCCTCGTTCTGTAACACAGGATGATGTTTAACCACGTCTGTTTCAGGCTCTGCCTCACCATAGTCCATGCTGGACAGGCCTATCTGGACCATCATGGCCGAATCTGTTATATGAGGGGTGTTAGGGTAGAGAGGGTGTCTTGAGGATTTGGATCAAGATGGTGAGGGATGTTAAAATCATGATGTTTTAGGGATGGTTGAAGGAACTGGGAATGTTAGGAGGAAAGAAGATTCACTGTTGAAATGCAGTGGTCTGTCTAGAGTCTGTATGTTTGAAAACTGTTTCCTCTGTGCAAATAATCCTTTCTGGCTGACTTGTACTGACTCATACATCCTTTCTGGCTGACTTGTAGTGTCCTTCAGCTTTGATATCTACTCCTCCAGGAAGGCTTCCTTGATGCTCCACTCCTGCATGCCTCCTGAACAGCTCGACATTACCCTAATGGTCACATGGATCTCACTTTCCCATTCACTTGTGTATCTTACAGGTCCATCCGTAAAAATGTTTCTTTGCTGTAAACCCATTCTTTAGCACTGTGCCTGCCTAGCACGGGAATGAGTGAATGAATGAATAAACCCTATGACTGCTGTCCTCACACACACGAAAGCTTGGGATATGGGAATGATTACAGATTATTGCATGGGTCCAGAGGGCAGAAGTAGGATTAATGGATGAAAGTTACAGGAGTCTGATTTTACTCATTTAACTCAAAGGGAAACTTTCTAAAAATTAGAATTTTTGAAAAATAAGAAGGGAAGCAGAGAGGTCCCTCTTCTCATGAGGCAGACAGGTCTCCCGTTCCAGCAGAGGCCAGACAGTCATCGGTCAAGAATACATAATGTCAAAGAACTTGGCCTAAAGTGACCTAAGAGGTCTGTCTTGCAAATCAAAAGGATCAATGAAGCCAGGGCCATTTTCTCCAAGGGTGTTCTGTAAGACACCAGACAATGAGAAGTTACCAGGTACTAATTAGAGGGGAAATAGTGTTCCAAGCAGAAGGTTAAACAAGTTTCCTCAGTGAAGGGTATTTCAGAGCCTTGGTATGCATGTGTGCTGTGATCTTCAAGAAGGGCATATGCTATTCATCACGCCCAAACTTGTTTGATTAAGACACTTTATTTTTACCAAATGCTGTGGTGCAAATGTTCTACAAAACTTGCTTTGGGAAGCTAATCTAGATCTGTAGTTCCCTAACACAGTTCCATGGCGGGAGTGCTGCATTGGAATAGCTGGGGAGATTCTAAGTGCAAATCCTCCTCCTCGACGCCTGTCTTGCCTCATTCCTATGCACAACGATGTTCCAGGAGCGAGGAACGGCTGAATTATGAAGCAGTGTAGGTGAAAGCTTAATCGTTCTCTATCCATTTTCATATAATTCACTTTTCTTTAGGAATTCTGGCTGTTACTAACAAGGCAAAAAATAACCTGAATATTAATTGTGTGATAATAAAATATTCATTTGTTTAATCATTTATTCCACAAATATTTATTGATTTTCTACTATGTACTGGGAATACAGTAGTGAACACTATTCTCTATAATGAAATCATTACACTGAGGAAAAATTATTCATGGAAAGTAGAGAAATCACTGCACTAGATTTAGTCAATATGGACGAGCCTCTGAAGCACAGACCTGAAGCTGCCCAGTGCTAGAAACCTGGCAGGACGATTAGACATATATCTTCGTTTTCATCTAATTCCATATTTACAACAAAAAACAAAATTCACATCACATAAACCACTATCCATTTTCCCCAACTCCAATTTTATGTGTGTATATATATATACATATATATATATATATATATATATATATATATATATATATATATATATATATATATATATATACATTACTTACTTTGATAGTTGCGCTTACTTCAGGTTTGGAGCAGGTGAGTGAACGCAGCGGTATGCTGCTCTACGGGGGAGCCTGGCTGCGCGGTTTTGTCGGTGTGGGCAGCCTTCAACTGTTCATGGCTTTATGCAGTAGCTTCCTGGAGAGGTTATATGTAAATTGAATACATTTTTACGCTGACACTTCTCAAGAAGGTGTAGAGTCAAGGGCTGACCAGTAGACATCACACGATATCTAGGTATTTTGATAGAAAGAATAGGTCACTGCAGAAGTTCAATAGCTTGAATTTATGAAGCTCCTTCTTCTGGAAGCACTCAGAATGCTTTGTAACACATGTTTGTTTTTGAAGCTTCTTTTCTGAGTGGGCTTGGTAAGTAGGAGAAGACTGATATTTCAATGTCTGTCGAAGCCGAGGGAAAAGTGGTATAAAAGACACTTGAAATCCTATGTTGTCCTCTGTGGATTATCTGCCCCTCCATCACCCTCAGTGTTATCCAGCCGGATTCTGACTCAGGGAACCACCACTGTGGGGAGCAGTAGGTCCTAGGAGAATGTGCACTGAACGGTGCCCGGGTAGGCAGGTGCTAACATGCTGTGGCTTTGTGGCTTGCCAGGCATCTGAGGCTTCTGTCACAGGCATCCGTCCTTCGGAGGACAGATACATTGTCACAATTGCTTCTTGAGATGTTGGAGCAGTTCCTAAAGCTGACTTTTCATTTTATCTGTGGATTGTGTCCTTACTTCTATCACTGCCATCACGTGGCTTATGGGCACTTTGTTAAAGTGCCTAGGTAGGTACAATATCGGGATTGAAAAACTGAGCATTTGAAATAAATACCAGAGTGATAGTTACATGCAAAACAGAGAATCATTTATGTGTAATAAAACTTAAATGAGCAGATGCACTTATTAAACAGAAGGAGATTCAGAAAGAAGATATAGGAACAGCAAGAATGAACACTGCTCTAGGGTCCTGTGTCCCTTCTTAGTTTGTCCAGTGTGGGTCTACTCGGACTCACTTGTTGGCCGGTGTAAGCTGTCCCTCCACAGAGCGTGAAAGAGAAGGGAAAGTCTTTCAGAAGGGGAAAGACTCAACTGTGTGGAATGTCGCTTACAGGTCCGGCAGGATGGCCACTGAAAAGTGTCCGCTGGTGTCAGCACATGGAGGCCGTAGAAGGGGCCTTCGTGAGGGACACTTTGTGAGGAACAGAAGCCGTGTTTGGAGCAGGTTGAGCAGTGAGAGGGAGAAGAGTGAAAGGAGACAGCACACAGATGTTTCTGAGTATTTGGGGGATAAGTTGAGTCCGGATTGATTTTACTTTTGAACATATTTAAAGGTTTATGCTAAGGAGCTGGCCTGGGGGAGAGTTGAAGATTCAGGAGATGGGAGATAATCGATACTAAAGGAGTTGGGAGGAAGGAGATCCAGAGCACAGCTGGGAGAGAAGCTCCAAAGAAGCCATGGAGACATGGTGGGAACAGACGCGGTGGGGACAGACACGGTGGGCTCGGGCTTGGGGATGGGAAGCAGAGGGTTCCCATGTGGGGGCTTCCATTTTCCTCTCTGGAACAGGGTGTGCAGACCTCTGAAGAGAATGGGAAGGAAGTTGGCAGTGGGTTTGAGAGGGCTGGAGAAGATCGAAAGAATTATTGTGAAGTGTACGAGAGCAAGTTTCCCAGAGAAGCACTGCATTATTTCCAGGCACTGCTGAAGCTCACATAAAGCTGGCGATCAGAAGCCTGGAACAGGGCCACCCTGCCTGGTGTGCGATGTTCCTCAGCAGTGCACAGCTGCCTTGGTTTGTGCACAAAGGAAAGCAAAAGGGAGTGTGTCACCCACGATCACTGAGTTCCGGAAGGCGTCGGGGAGCTGCATCTGCTCACTTGTCCTTACGTCGCAATCCTACTTGTTTACTTGTTTCCGGTTTGGTAGCCAAACCGAGAGACCGCAGTTAAGCCTAGTACAAGTTTCCATTCTTACTGGTCTTCCAGCACAGAGCAGACCTTATGACCTGGTCCGGCTCGTGCCCATGGTACGTAATTTAAAAGTGAAGAAGAGAAGATGGAGAGAAATTAGAGATGTTCGTAATGAGAAGTCCCTCTGAGATAGAAGAACAGTTTGGAAAGAGCTGAAGAAGGGAGCCAGAGGGAATATAGGATTTGATTAGAGGGAAGTCTCCCTGAATCCGTCGTTTTAGAGGATGAGCACTTTTGGGTAATGACAAGGACCTTGTGAGAGAGTGGCTGGAGAGAAGCCTGAGGAGCTGGATGGGTGCTGAGCCTCTGGGAAGATGCAGGGATGGGGGTGAGAGGACGGCAGCCCAGTGACATCCGAGGGTGGGGATGCAGGACGTCTTCTGACCCTGGAGGGCAGCAGGGCTGCTGGCAGGGCTCTGTGTTCCTTTTGGAAATCAGTACATCTGCACGGTACAGAAAAATGGAAGTAGCTTCATTTTTTCTCTTTACATACATTGCTTTGTTTAAACCTCATGACAACAACAAAGTGAGGTTTAGAGAGTTAAGTGACTTGCCTCAGGCCACAAAGCTAATGGATGCCAGAGGCAGGATTCCGCTCAAATCTGCCTGACACGGATGTGCATGCTTTTCACTCCATCATCCTAAGTTGGTCTTTGAGTGAGCATAGTCGGAACATACCAATGTGGTGTATGTACATCCTCATCGCTCACTCATTACCACTGCGGGGAGGTACACAGACCTGGTTAGTTTCTGTTGGCGGGTGCTTGATTGTGAGGGAGAGAGTTAAAGACTGGGGTGGCTAGAACACGTGCAGGGCCGGGCGTGGAAGTGGGGGGCTACAGGAGCAGACCGAAGAAGGGATCGTGGGGACAGAAAGAGCGTGCAGCGCTTGTGAAGAGAGAGACGCGAGGGAGGGACCCAGGCCAAGGCTTGCCCACCTCCACAGCTTGCAGAGGCTGCTTCTATGTGTGTGATCAGGTTTATGCTGAATGTGAACTATTTTATGGTTATTATTTTTCTGAATTATCTGTACCTATTTTTCCTCCCAAATTGAAAAATGGTCTGCAGTGCAGTCTTTCATTCAGACCTAATCCTAAATGCAAAATCACCATGTGATCCGAAGACAGTTACTAAGTGTCTTTACACAAGCAAAAGATCCCAATAAAACAAGATATTCTGCAGCAGCTCTGAGCTGTGTGTGCAGTTATAAAGGTACCCTCCCAAGAGTGCCATTAAATGGAAGTACTTTCCTACAAAGAAGTCTAAGAAAATCTGTGGGTAAATTATTCAAATTAATAGTTAAGCAAGGTTGATGAATGTAGGATCAGTGTACAGTGATCCATTATACTCTCATGCCTCAGTTATAAACACTTAAATATGAATTTAAAAAAGGCACTTTATGAAAAAGTGCAATAACATATTAAGCACCCAGCAATAAATCCCAACAGGTTTATTTTTGTGATCTTAAAAATTTGCTTCTAAAATTTACATGGAGTAGCAAAGATCCAATAAAGCCACAGCAGGCTGATTTCCAACTGACCTCAGCCTGCACTCTCCCTGCCTTCATGGCCCCTCACACCAAGAGGAAACCCTTCCCCCAACCTTGGAATCTGGGTTGGCTTTATGGCTTGCTTTGGCCAGTAGAGTGTGGCCTCAAGAGCCTGTGTTTTTGTTTGCCCTCTGGCCTTTGCCATGGCTATACCCACTTTGCCCCAGTCAACAGCCAGCCACCTGGCAGATACGTGAGCCAGCCCAGGCTAGGTCAGAAGAACGGCCCAGCTGTGCGCAGCCCAAATAGCTGGCCCACAGACGTGGAGAACTAAATAAATGGTTACTGCCTTAACTGTCTGTTTTGGGCTGGCTTATTATGAAGCAATAGCTTACTGATACAACAGCCAAGATAATTTTACAGAAAAAAGCAAAATGGAGGGACTCATCCTATCAGATATTAAGATGTATAACAGGTTTTTAATAATTAGGATACTATAGATAGATATTGACAAGCAGTTTTATGGGTAAGACTAGAGAGTCCAGAAAGAGATGTATACTTGATATAGAAATGGGGGGCATTATAAATCAGGAGTGGTACTGGAACAATTGGTTATAAAAATGAAAAGTTTAAATTACTATGCCACACCATTCTCAAAAACTCAATTTGAAACTTGTAGAAGAAAATATGGGAGAACATCTTTATGACCTCAGGCTAGGGTAAAATTTTTGAGACACAAAAAGCAAAGACTACAGAAGAAAAGACTGATACATTTTATTTTAGGAAGTTATTATGTTATTTAATTTATTTTAACATCAATCATGGCATATTCATGCAACGGAATGAAATAGAGGTGTGAAAATGACAGACTGGAGGTACACAATAACACACATGATTATCAAAAGCATGCTAAGCAAATGGAACAGAAAGAGAGTTGCAGGGTGTTTATAGTGGAGTGTCTGAAGTATTTCTTAACGAAACTAAAACGAACTCAGGTGTGTAAGGAGTAGCCAAGCTGGGCGGAGTGTGCAGGAGACCAGAGGCAACAGTTGAAGTGCACTCGGCTGACTCTGGGGCCACGTTCCGCTTGGCCCATGTCACAGGTGTGCGAAGCTGCTGCCCAGAGCCGAGTAGAGCAAGAGGAAACATGACTAGAAACTTGGTACATTATTTACAAACAATATTTACGGAGCGCCCACGGCATACAGTGTAGCTGGGGGTGGTGGCGTCCAGCTGTGTTCAGCCCGTGCAGGGAAGAGCCAAGGAGGAGCTGCCTTTGTAAAGGGAGAGAAGGACGAACAAAGAGAGGGAGCCCTTCGCTTCCCACTCCTGCTTCAACTGCACCGCTTCCACATTTATCTCTCTTGTGTTTCACACTTTCAGGGAAGCCCTTGCTGGGGACAGCATTCCAGCATGGAAAAGGCAGGCATGGTGGCCTGGGGCATGGGGCACAGGGACTGGCTGCGTGGCCCAGCTTCTGGGTGGAGGTGGGCAGCCTCCTCTCCTCTAGGAGGGCCCACCTCCCACACGCAGCATTCCTGCTGAGGTGAGAAGGGTGTCTGGAGTTGGGGGCATATGCTCTGCCTCCTCACTGTGCACAGCCTGCTGGGCTGCACCCACCACGTGGGTCACCACCTAGGGCGTGCTTTCCGCCCAGGCCTGGGAGCTTACAGAGCGTGCTCAGCGCGAGAGGTCCCAAGCCTGCTGGTAATGTCCTCTGAGAACCTCCTGCACTGGGCAACTCCACATCCAATGTTTCCTGTAATTGGGAATTTGGCAGGACTGCCTAGGTTTGAATTCATCAGCTAGGCGACTGACGCTGGGCAGTTCTATCTGTAGAGTGGAATCAGGACTGGTGCCCATCTCACAGTACTGCTGTGACAGTTCAATGAGGTCATACATGTGCAGCACTTGAAACAGTGCCTGGCACAGAGCAGATACACTATACATTTTGGTTATTGTGATAATAAAATAACCTAAGTCTGATTTTCTCATATGTCTTTAAACGTGCCTGGAGACCCTTTGTGGCAAAAGTACCAAGCGTCTACTTTTTCCATAAAGGATCTACCCGTGTGCTTCATTCATTCATTCATTCAACAAATGTCTATTGACCACCTCCCATGTGTGTTTCAGAGACTGTTCAAGGCTCTGGGGCAGGCAGTGGGAAAAACCTGCAAGGTCTCTGTCCTCCTGGAGCTCCGTTCTAGTCAGGGTGTGAGGGCAGACTAAAAAAAACAAAATCAGAGTCTAGGATGTTAGCTGGTGGGGTGGAGACGAGGCACACCACGTACACGAAGCTTCTCTGGAGAGGGCTCACCTTAGGGTAAGAGTGGCCAGTGTATGCCGCAGACACTCTCAGGGCTGGCCTGGAGTTTGAGAGGAATGAAGCTTCCAGTCCTGGCTCTGCTACTCAGTATGGGCCCGAGGCTTTAGAATGTGAAAAATGTGACCTGTAGCCCTTTAGGTTTTGTCATTCCAGTTCTGTTTGAGCTCTTGGCATTTGCAGACATGAGACTGGTCCCAGGACAGGAGTGGAAGTTCCAGGACCTATTGCAGCAGTGTGGACAAATAGGATGGCCACAAACATTTTCTGGTGGTGAAGAGACAACTGTTTTTTGTTTTTAAAACTCCAGTTGCTATGGTAAGGATTCAGTGTTAGCGCGGAGTTGCATTCTTTTCTTGAAAATGTGGTTTCTGACTCTCGTCTCCCGGCTCTGGACTTGCCATCAGCAGGTGTGCGGTTGCCTGCAGGTGATGCTCGGGTGAGCCCCGCCTCATGTGGTCTCACTTACCACTTCAGGTTCCACGACGAGAACGGTTAGCAGAATGGAATATAAGCAATTGAGGACTGGGGAGTCTGTTTTCAGTTCACACATCTGGAGCAGAAATGGGAAGCCTGCCACAGAGCACATGTGGGCTCCCTGAATGCGTGCCAAGCCACGGCTGGGCCGGCCTTCCCTCCGCGCCGGGGAAGCCAGCGCCAAGGCAGAGGGAGAGGCAAGGACTGGGGATGCGGAGGGGCGGTGTGATTCGGGGGGTGCACCACAACCTTGGGGGCTTCAGTTTCCCCTTTTGTAAAGTGAGACCCTCTTCAGTTCCTGTCTTGCCTCAAAGCATCGTTTTCAGCCTTCAGAGACGTGCTGCGTAACCCAGCTTCAACACCATGACTGTGAAGGCCCGCAGGAGGAGAGATGGACCCGGCGAGGTCGCGCTTGGCAGTGAAGCCCTACTTCACATATGAAGACTGGGATTCTCAAGTTTTGTTGAAAAGGAAGATGATGTTTTTAGAGAAAGCATAAGACAACTTGATCTCAGTGTCAATGTGGACCATAGTTAACTTAGCTCCGGACGGTGGTTTCGATGGGGGTCCCCAGTGGAAGCTGCGTTTCCTGCCTGTGAGTGGCCAAGTCACATTTATGTGCCTGGTGGAGTTTCCCTTCAGTCTATCCCAATTCCCACCACGTAGGAACAGAGATGAATGTTGTGTTGCAGGAGTTTTACCTAATTTATTTCAAATGATTGAACACGAATTGTCTAGAGCCAATAAGAAATTTAAACTTTTTTGAGGGAGTATTTGAGAAAAATTGCAGATTCCCATAAAATAATACAAAAAAAAAAAAAAAAAAGCCAACCCACCACAAACAATAATTTCCACTTTTCTTGAAGATCAAGGGGATGAAAGCAATAGAAGGAGGGAGATTTGACACTAGAGAATCAGCGAACTTTCTTCTCCACTACAGTGACCCTGGCGGTGTAGCCCCGGCCAATCCACCGAGGAGGGGAGGTTGTGAAGGCTGATTGATGACTTTTGCAACACCCCATGCAGGGGACCCAACGCACATCTGGTGCAATTGATCTTGTATCAAGTTTGCCTATGTTTGGGAGACAACATACCACATATCTACACACACAGAGGTTGATAAGCAGTTCTGTTAGTTGGATTTTTTTTTTTTTTTTAAATTAAGAAGAAAACAGACTGGTTGTCAGCTGGAAGTAATTTAGTGACACTTTATTAACTCATCAGATGCCAGCATGGGAGAGTCTGCCCCATTCCATGCTTGCTGTGTGGCCTTTGGCACTCTGCTGTCTCTCTCGGGGGTTAAACTTGGGACTCTTCTCTGCCAGGGACTTCTGGGGGCCTTGGAGCCTCGTGTGTGGGTGCCTGCCCCAGTCGGTGGGTTTCTGCAGCACAGTGTGGCTGGGCCCTGGGAGCCTGCAGTGGGCCTGCCCTGCTGGAGGTGGGGCCACACAGACACATGGTATAAAGGTGGCGTGAGCAATTCCAAGCACTGAGCGTGTCTGGGGACGTATGTTACATGGCTTAGATGTGTAATTGCTGAAATTGATAAAAATGCCTTAAATCCTTGGATATCCCACCCACAGGGAAAACATTTCTCACTTTTGGTATTAGTTTGGGCTTGTATATTGCCTCAGGCAGAGACCTCTGTGTGTTCTACAAGCTTGTCTGCAGATGAAACTGCCTTTTTGAGTTACCTTGTGTAAAACTGTCATGACCCACAAGATGGAACTGCACACCAGTCTCAACCAGACCCCATCTCACTGATAGGGAACGTGTGTCGGTCCCACACCCCCCAACAAGTGTTCACACCAACCACATCCAAAAGCAGAGACACAAAGAGACAGGGAACAGTTCTCTTTTTGCTTAGTTATGTAGGGTTTTCTGAATCGACAAGTCAGCCTGCTTGATGGTTCACTTGGATTTCCAAGTGATCCTTCCTCCTCTGGCCTTTGCACCTGCACCAAGCTCATCCCTGACCTCTCGGTGTCTGGGGAGGGGGCTGTGGGAGCAGGGTCCTCCATTCTTGTTAGTTGACAGGCAAGGCTAGAGTGCTTACAATTTTAATGATTGACCACTTAGAAAAAATCTTTTCCAGATGTTAACATTTCTGTTCCTTGCTATTCGTTGATGATACTTTCTTAGCTTTTTGAAAGTCCTGGTTATTTTTACCAGGAGTACCTTCTAATCCAATGAGTTAGTTGTTTGACTCATTCTCAAGGAACAGAAAAGTGCAGGAACTAGCTCCCTCAACACCTTGACCAAGCACAGGTAGCATGAGAGATCAGGTGCTCGTGGTTCCTGGGAAACCATTTTAATTCCTTTGCTGCCTGTGGGAAAATGCACTTGTTTAGCTTTTGCAAAGTTAACCTTTGAGAAACTGAGACTTAGCAGGCTGGACGCCATGGAAGTACTGTGTGATCTGGACTCAGGCCCAAGCTTCTTGGGAATCCCCTGGAGATCTTGGGTGGAAGGTGACCAGCCAGTGGTCCTGCAAGTGGAGCTCATCTGCAGCGTCCAGCTGCACCTGGCTGCAGCCTGCCTAGGGAGGAGACAGCTCTGTGGTGAGGGGACTTGGGGCCATCCCAGCAGGATGGCTGGAGATGCGTCAGGGGCAGTCTGGAGCAGGAGGAAAGCAGGCTGTGGGGAGGGGGCTGCCGCAAAGGCTGAGGCCCCAGGCTGTGTGCATTGCCAGGCAGTGAGTCAGGTAGACAGAGGGCCAGAGGAGGCTCTGGATGTTACAGCTGTGGCCACAGACCAGTGAGGGGGACACTTGTCCTTGGTGAGGGAGGAGCAATCTGTCAACATTGGCCTTCTCAGTCCCACCTGGGGACACAGACACACAGTGACCATCTTCTGCAAACACCGAAGAAGCTGCACTTTTAGAGATCGAGGTGAGACTGAACCCAGCTCTAACACGGAGGAGCCGCGCCACTTTGGTCAAAGGCTCTCTTGCCGTGTGCTTCTGGCTCGTCATCTGTAATACAGAGACAACAGCGCCTCCGTTAAAGGGATGGTGTGAGGATTAAATGAGAAAATAGGAGGGAAGCACTTAGCTGCTGGGTGCAGATGCCTGACAGACTATATAAATAATAATTTCTTTTTTGCCTGACATGGGAGTTTTGTGCAGAAAATCTAACTTAGGGACCAGGTGATAGCAAGGAAAGTAATAACGGAATAGCTTTTTATGGAGCATTAAAAATTGCTGAGCAACGGGTCCATAATAGCTATTAAGTCAATAATAGTTCACATCTGTGAAAGCATCATAATAGGATTCACTTCAACCTCCATGGGTTAGAAAACATCAGTGACTGTTTGGGATTAGAAAAAAGCAGTGACTCACCAACATGAGTCTTTGGGGGCTGCTGGCAAGATGAGCTCCAAACACTGGACCCACACAGGTAATTCAGCTGGAAGACCCCCGGGAGACTTAGGGCTCTCTGAACCCAGTCTGCGTGGTGGCGGCTCATCTCGTGACAGCTCCTGCCACCCTCCTCTCCTGGGGGCTCCTTCTCTGTCCATGGAGGCAGCGTCCATTCTCCCACCCTCTGAGTCTGGGCTGACCTGCACCTCCCTCCACCAACGGCATAGGTGGAGGGGGGCTGTGCCTATCCTGGTCTGACTTTTAAGGTGGGCAGTTTCCTCTTTCCTTCTCTTGGAGCACTCTGTGAGAGAAGTCACTTGTCATGCAGCTAAGATACCCATGCTCAGAGGAAGCCGAAGCTGGACACGTGTGGAGGCTACACAGAGGGTGCCATGCCACCAGCCCCCAGATGTTTCAGGTGTCCCGACCCAGGCACCAAACACACCATGGGGGAACCATCTGGAACATGCTGACTCTCACAGATAACAGGTGCAGAGGAGCTGAAGCCCTCTGCAGGGTGCATCTCAGTCTGTCCCATCAGGTCTAGCTGACCATGTGGAAAAGAAGCCGGCCACTCCGGCTGTCCTGCCTGACTTCCCCATTGCCGGGGACCATGAGGTGCTTCCAGCCCTGCTACCTTATCCATATCCTGTTGGTGGCAAGTGCCCATCACTTGGGCTTCAGAGGACAGGATGGTGGTGGGGCAGCCCACAGCCCCCAGGTGTCTTATTCTCGGAGCTCTCAGGCACACTGCTGGGGTCTGGACTTTATCCTGCTTCATGGAGAAGCAGGGAGGCATCATCGCAGGGGTGTGGCTGTGGGCAGGCAGTTCCGTCAGGACAGGGCCATCACTGCCAGCTCTCAGGTCCTCACCCCCTTCTGCATATTTCCAACATGGACAGAGCAGGTCTGACAAGATTCAACTCTCATCTTTTGGTCTTTCCAAACTCCTTCTTCCTGGTCACTCCTTCTTGGTGGCAGGTGGATGCTGTTCTGGGCTTGCACCAGCACATGAATGACACATCACAAGACCAAAACCTGGGGCAGTCAGGGTATCCATGAGCCACACATTTGAACTCAGAGCAGTGGTCCCTCCTCTCTCTGAGGCCACCTCGGGTGTGGCCTGCTCCAAACACGCCCCCGTTGCTATCTAGGGACTTGCACTTCAAAGTCTAGTTGCTGATATGCATCAAAGCACATGGTCTTTCCGGCCAGGGGTGTGGCTGTGCTTTAGGGATGTGGTGTGTTAGTGTTAAGTCAGCTGGTTTTCATACTGGACTTGGCCTGGGCCTTTAGCAGCAGCCTGTCAGAGCAAGCTGCACTGGTGACTGGGCTTACTGGAGGGCCCTGGGAATGAGCGAAGAAGAATATTCACAAGCAGAAAGTCCACTTGCAAGAGATTGCTGGTCTCCTACCGTAGTTATAGACTCCTGGGAGTCCAATGTTGAATGCAGATTGTGACATTTTAATTTGAACACTTGACCCATATATTTGAACTTCTAGAACTTAAGTAGGTTTCGGTGTCTGGCTAATAAGGTATTAAAACAGGGCAAGTTTTCTAAATCAGTTGGAATTGCATTTGACTGAAGTAATTAACAGAAATCCAATCAATCATGCAGGAAGTGTCGGTTTTTTCTCTTTCCTCTCGATGTCCAGAGGGAGGCAGTCTGGGACTGGCATGCTGCTGAGGGTCCTTTAGTCCTTCGAGCTTCCTGCTCCACCCTCCTGTTTGGAGCTTTAGTCCTTATGATTCCAGAGGTACCTACTCCATATCCAGACATCACTTCTGTGTTCCAGGCAGGAAGAAAGTACAACAGCGAAGGGCAAAAGTTGTCTACCAGCTGAATCTTCCCTTAGCACGAAAACGATGGCTTTCTCAAGTGCTGCCATGTAGAATTCCACCTTTCCTCCTTGGCCAGGTCATGGCTGTCCCACTCACAAAATTTGTTTCTGTTAGTAAGGGAGAAAGAGAGAGGATATTGTGATGGACTCTAGCAGTATGCACGCCTCATGCACATTTTAAATAAGGAAGCTCATTGGGGAAGACAAGTCAGGGAGGATATTCCCTTAAGTCTGTTGCCTGGAATCTTTGCCAGACGAGAGGCCTCCACCCTGGGAGGCTGGGAGGGAAGTGTACGTGTGGAGGCGGAGCTGGCGCAGTGGCGTGCAAAGTGCACCAGCATGTGCAGAGACGACGTGCGCATGTCCCTGATTACGGAGAAAGGGGTGGCTCTCTGAAGCAGGTGGATTATTTTTGAGGTTCTAAAAAATACAAAACATAGCTATGATGAGTTTTTTGCTTTTAACACAAACAGAGACGTTGATTTATACCACTTTAAATGATGACCTTGCATCGCCTTACAATTACCCAGTGAGACTGCGTCTATATCTCTATTTTATGAGTGCGAAGACTGAGGTCTGGGGAGTCTCAGTGACTTTTCGTCTTTCCCAGGTCACACAGTGGCCAGGCCTGATTTCGAACCCGGATCTTTGGACTCCGAGTTCACGTCCCACATTTACGACAGCTGCCTCCATTTTTATTGAATCCTTTCTTATCCTTGATCTGTGTTCAATCCTTTAGGACTGAGAATCTGGAACATTTATTTTTTTATTTCTAGAGAAAGAAAATGGCAAAAAGAATGGCATTTTAAACTTCTTGCCGTTCATCCTAAGGAGAAGCCACTAGTAGGAGGGGGCCCTTGCACTTTGCCCAGAGCTGTCCTCACGGTGGGCGCACACTGCATGGCTCTCCTGGAAGCGCCCTGGTATTCTCGGGTCTCCACGTGGGGCTGTGAGCTCACCCCAGCCCCGCCTCTGAGCCTGCCCTGAGCCTCTCCTCAGTCCCTTGCTGCCTTTGTCGTCACATGTTTCATTCCTTTTGAAAAACATTGTTAGTTTAAAAAATGCTAGCTACTCATTGTAAATTTTATGTAATTTTATGTGTATATTGTTTTTTATATCTATCTCTCCAGAGACAAGTCCAAATAAAGAAATCAAAGTTAGACAAGATTCCAGTGTTCAGAAATAATCACTCTGTTAATTTGTTGGTTTAACACTGTTCTAGAATCTTTCTGTGTATACATGCATACAAATATGTGAAACACGTAGATAGGTATTTATCATTTTACATAAATAGGATTATCTTTTATATGTGGTCTTGTTACCTAATTTTTCATCCAACAGTCTGTCACGGACTTCCATTCATGTCCATAATACTAAATCTGCACCCCTTTTTTTAATGGTTGGTAGAATTCCATTGTATATGTGTACCATAATGTATGCAATCAGCCTCTTGTTCTGGACATACATACTGTTATCTGTTTTTTTAAAAAAAGCAAAGCTAGGTGGGCCAGGTCTGTGACCCGGGTCGGGCCCAGCCCAGCAGGTGGCGGATGACACGTCTGGCGTCTCATGGGGAAGGAAGGTGGAGGCACCGAGCCGCGTGCCGAGCCTTTTCTTATCTTGCTAGTGTTTTGTGCTGAGCCTGATGAGAGAGGGGTGGACAGCACGGGACCTGGGCATCTGGAGCCTGGTTCTGTGGAGAACAAACGACCCACAGGCAGGTTGATCTCCTGCCCATGACCCAAAACCCACGAGGGCATCTTTAACTGCCTCCTGGGCAGTTCTTCTCTGTTGGGGACGCTCTCCTTGTGAGAACACACAACATCCACAATAAGGTTAGTGCAGGAACCAGTCCAAAGCCCCAGTGGCACTTTCCCGTGGTCTGTGAGTTTCCGCAGCACGCAGGGGAGGGGTTGCCCATCCCGGCTCCTTTGGGGTTACAGTCGGAGTGGGCAGAGCGCAGTCAGGAAGACCACCAACCAGGACAAGCAGATCTCGTTGAGACTGTCTTCTGCCCCAGAGGCAACTCAGCCCCACCGAGCAGTGAGGTCTGTTGCTCAGCACTAGTTCTCCTTACGCTTGGTTCTGGCTCGCTTGGGAGCGGGTCCTGCCAGGCCCTGGTCTGTTCTGACACTGGTCTCTTCTGTCCATGGCATGGAGCCCCCTTCCCCATCCGTAGACTGGTGCAGTGAGTCCCGGTTCACACGTGAAGGCGGCAGAGCAGCTGTTACCAGTAACAATGACGACAGGAGTGCTGAGACAAACATTTTCATGGTGATGCATGGGAACACTAAATCCAAACCACATTGTTTAGCTTTGCTCCAGTAAGGGGAATGCCGCATCCTCTAAAGTAAATGCAAGAGATCATAGTTTAGAGAATATGACAGAGTTGAAAACTTAAAGCTGTATCACACAGTAACATCCTTTGGAGGGGAAAACAATTGATAGGAGGCGATGTGTATATATATTTCCATGGCAGTTTATTAGTTTGGAGACTTCCCTAGTTGGAAAATTGAGCCCCGTGGCAGTGAGTCCAGAGAGCCTCGGGCAGGCAGCTAAAGGAAGTGGGAACATTCTAAAGTCACTGCTGGGAAAGGGACACACATTGACTGACTGGAGGAGCTGTCTTCATGCACCTGCTTCCACCCACTGTTTGCTTCGGATTGACAAATGCCATATGTGGAGCCAAGTAACCTGACATTTATGTGTCCTGGTTCTCTGGATTGAGAAATCACTAGAAGTCTGTAAACACTGTGCAACGGACTTAGATTTCATAGAGGCCAGAGCAGGCTTTGGGGGAAGGGGCCAGGGTCGAGAGGTGCTCAGAAAGCAGAGCATAACCGAGCAGTTGGGGTGTCGATTCCAGCTCTGCTGCAGCCGAGGCGGGCTTACGATGGAGCCCCGGGCCCTCCCCTGCGTGGGCGTGCTGGGAGGTGTGGGGAGGTGTGCTGTGCTCGGGGTGAAGAGGGGGCCAGGTTGCTGTCAGCAAGCTTTTCTGTGTAAGCATTTCTGGTAAATCAAAGAGTTTCAGAAGAAAGGGCCCCAAGGTTCTCTTCATTTGTTGTGATTAATTTTTTCATTCGGGCAAAATTTCGATTTTTGTGTGTAATTTTGTTTGTAATCATGTATTCTTTTTCTTAAAGAATGGCCCTAACCTGCAAAAGATTCTGACCCACAGAACCTGAGGCCCAGCACTATGATTTCTGGCTAGTGCCATCTTTGAAATCTGAGTATGCGGGTGAGGTGGTCTCTGTAAGCCCCCCACAGTTGATACCAGCCAGTGTCTGCAGCACCAGAAGATGCACTTCCAGAACCTCTTCCTTGGCCATGCGAGGTGTTTCCTGTCCTAGGAAGCGAGCCTGGCGGATGAAGAGGAGAGAGGCGTGGGCAGCACTTCCTGGGCATTGGGCACTCTGGTTCCAGCTCTATCTCTGGGCAGCCACTGCAGGGAGCACCCAGTTTGGGGATGGGACAGACACAGGGAGGCTGGGACTTCTCATGTGGGAACAATCTCTGGCACCTGCCCATGGGCAAGGGGAAATGAGCGCTCTTGTTGGAGTCTGGTGTTTTTTCTGTGGTACCTTATGGGGTCATTGCTATGTAAAACTAGAGGCACTAGCTGTTGGAATTTGCAGAAACCTGAGATACCATCTAGTTCATCTCTCATTTACAGATCAGAAAACAGGTCTGGAGAGGTCCACAGCTGGCCCTAGGCTTAGGCAGGGCGTCCCCTGCTGTGGGATTCAGGGGACGGGAGGAAGAGGAAGCCCAGCAGAGGCCCAGGCTGTGCAGGTCCCAGTGCCGGTCCACATGGCCTATTCCTTCAAGGACGTGACGTGTAGGAAATCAAGTCAATGTGCCACATGTTATGAATTTAAGAATTTTATCTGGCTTCCAGAGGATGTGATAACTTTTTCCATCATGGAGTGCAGAAACCCCAAATAGTTCAGGTGTGTCATAGGAAGGCTGCATGCTGTGTGCCTGTCAGGGGGTGTGTGGGTGCTCGGAGAGGGGACAGGAATGTGTGGGCATGGCTGCCTTCACTCTCAGAGGGCTGAGCACTACCTCCTGTTCTGCCTTCCACCGTATCTGGTCCTGGCCACTGGCAGATGCCATCGGGAAACACAAGGGCAGAAACTTGGTCCTGCCAAAGCTGGGCCCAGGAAGCCACTCAGCAGGGCTCTTTCCAACAGAATGGGGTCTAGCTGCTCCAGGCAGCTCACACGTTTCTATTGGAGCCATCAGTAAATTAAAAAAACCTGCAGCCTGGCTCTCTAGTGCGGCCAGACAGCTTGCACCCAGCTCTCCCAGAAAGAGGACGTGAATGCTCTTATTGTAATCCTTGGTCTCTGCTCAAAGTTTGAGCTGGCTAGGAAGCCTGGCGGGGAGGCGGTGGCTCTGACAGAGTGGCTTGGACAGTGGGCTTGTCTCCTGGGAGCCCCTCCCTCGGGGCAGCGTGTGCCTGTGTGTTCTCAGGCCTCTGCTCTGATAGCCCTGCTGACAGGGAGCAGCTCCATTCCATGTTCGTTTGTGTGAGGAGATAAGAAGCCATCCTAGATGAGACCTGGGGGAACACCTCGTCCTGTGTTTCAAAGAGTGGTGCTGACGGGCAGAGAGCACTTGCCCCAGGACCAGGCCTCCGAAGGACCAAGGCCTCCCGCCCATACCCCAGAGCTGCTGTCGCACCTGCTATGAGCTCTCACTCACCTGGGCCCATTCAGCTGGGGATGTGGCGCCTTGTGGGTTTTTAGCTCACGGATTACAAGAACCCTGACCAACTGCCATCCCATGCCGGGACACAGGTTCTCAAGCCAGACGGCATAGGAATCACTGGGACATGCTAAAATAAGGGTGCTGGGCTTGGCACACAGAAGGTCTAACTTAATAGGTTTGGGAAGGTACTGAAAACCAGCAGTTTTAAAGCTGTCACGACTGGTGATCAACACTGCAGACTAGATCACCACCTCAGACTGGGTCACTCCCTAGACTGCATCACCACCTGAGATTGGGTCACCTCCTCTAACTGGGTCAATGCCTCAGACTGGGTCACCCCCCTCATGGGTCACCTCCTCAGACTGGATCACATCCTCAGACTGGGTCACTCTTTTAGCCTGGGTCGCCTCCTCAGACTGGGTCACTACCTCAGGCTGGGCCAATGCTTCAGTGTCACCCCCTCACAGGTCACCTTCTTGGACTGGGTCACCCCCTCATGGGTCACCTCCTCAGACTGGATCACATCCTCAGACTGGGTCACTCCTTTAGCCTGGGTCGCCTCCTCAGACTGGGTCACCCCCTCAGACTGGGTCAATGCCTCAGACTGGGTCACCCCCTCATGGGTCACTTCTTCAGACTGGGTCAGCTCCTCACACTGGGTCACCCCTGAGACTGGTCAATGATTTTCAACTGGTGCTGCATTGGGCTCACACAGGGGGCATCACCAATCCCAGTGCTCAGGCTACCAGATCTGAAGGAAGAAAAGGAAGAGGTCAGTGTACCACCTGCACTGCGTGTCACAGGGGGCATCAGGTTTCCGTACAAATAGTACCCCATGGTTATGTGTATCATCCCTGTGTGCTGCATAAGGACCTTCTAAAATCAGAGTGGGGCATAAAGGAGTTCAGTGTCTCACCAAATTACTGGGTTCTTCAAAAGGTCATCATGCAATTTTTAGCATCAAAGTTAAGATCTGAAACAAATTAGACAATTGTCTCCAGTAAGGTGACTAGAAATGTAAAAAAGCCCAGGAGCACTTGGTGCCCTCCGCGTGGGCCCCTGAGGCAAGGGCTGCAGTGCATTTTGTTCTGCAAAAAGTAGGACCCAAGCAAACACATATTCTTGTTGCTGTGGGAAATTTTTTAGTGACTAATTTGGAAAAAAAACAGATCAATTTGAGTTGCATTTTGTGCCTCAAACATATTTCAAGCATGTGCTTAAGATGCAAAAAATGTGTTTTTTAAAAAATAAGAAATAAATTTCTCCTTTAAAACAAAAATGGTGTTCCCTGCATGCCCTCTCATGCTTTAAGAGTGACTCATGTCCTGAGTGAATTCACTTAAGTTTGGAAAAATATAGGCAAGTTTTTTTGACCCTTTCTTCTACCCCTCAGTCAGGCTCCCAACATGTGAACTTTTAGTTTCCCAAGCTAATGTACTTTTCTGACTGGCAGAAAAACTGCTGTTGGATCCTTGTCATTCCTGATGACCACCCCTCGTGTGGCAGATGCCTTTGGCGGATGCTGCCGTATGTAAAACTTGAGTGTTTTGGAGCTGCTTGTCAGCGTGGACACGTATGAGGGCTGTCCTTGCCAGACAGGCCTGATATGAAATCTGTGACTTAGGGTTTTGTCCCTGTAGACATGAATACAGAGTGAGTGAGCAATTCCAGCTTCTGAAATCCCAGGCAGCTCTTTCCTGGCAGGCGTGGAGGGGAGGCAGGGGCCCCTCTGGTCTGCCTGCTGGAGCCTGGTGAGGTGGCTGGGGGAGGCTGCAGCATCAAAGGGCACTGGTCACATCTTCTCGGCACTTGGAGGCCCAGCAGACAGCCCTCGGCTGGTTTTCTCTGTGACATGAGACTTTATAAGTCTGGATTTTTATCAGCTGCAGGCTAACAGCTTCCTTCCCTCTCTGTGTTGTGTGCTTTACTGACTTGCCAGATTTTTCTCACACTTTTCGAATCCACCCTAAGTGACTCTGCTGGCTACAGCTCAGAGCTTGGCCCATCAGTTACAGGCTGCCAAACCAGGCTCCAAACGCCTAGACGATGGGGCTCACGAATGGCAGAGGGTTGCAGGCTTCTTTCTCCCCTGTCTTGGGAAACCTGGCCTGTGCTCCTACCCTGGCAGAGACCTGTCACCCCTGCATGGTCTGAGAGGTCTGAGTCCTAGGGGGAGGTCACAGGGGCCGCCTGAAGCAGACTGACCTTCAGTGGCCAGAAAAAGAGATTCCTCCCTAAATCCTGGAAGATCACCCTGGCTTAGCACCTGGGGGTATGCAGTAACATAGAGGTGATAGTTTAGGGGGACAAGAGATAAGGCTTTAGTGCCCCTCAGACTATCTGGGACCAAAGGCCAGCTTTTCTTTTTTCTCCAGTTTTCAGTGTATCACACATGTCTATATTTCTATGTTATCATAAAATAAATGATTAAAAATTAAATAAAAAAGAAGACATGCAAAGAATAAATTCCATAGTTTATTTTCAGATTCAACAGACATCAAATTACTCTGTTAAATTGCTATAATAGTTTCTAAACATTTACTCCCAATTCCTGTACTTAGGTTGGCATAGACCTGGGACAGTGAGTGCACAGGTCCCATTGTGTGCACTGTGCTTTGAGTAGTTCAGTGAGTACTGGAATGTGAGAGACAGAGAGTAGGTGTGACTGTGAGTGCATGTGTGAGTGTGTGAGGGGTGTGTGTATGTTTGTGTGAGTGCGTGTGTGTATGAGTGTGTGTGTATGTGTGAGTGGGCATGTGGATGTGTGTGTGTGTTATATAGTGTGTGAGTGCATATGTGTATGAGTGAGTTGTGAGTGTGTGTGAGTGCATGTGTGTGTGAGTGTGAGTTGGTGTGTGGGAGTGCATGGTGTGAGTGCATGAGCATCTGTGTGTGTGAGTGGATGCGAATGTGCGAGTGTATGGGTGTTTGAGTGGATTGCTGTGTGTGTGTAAGGGTGCCCGTGTGTATGAGTGGGTGTGAGCAGGTGTGAGTGGGTGTGAGTGTGAGTGCCTGTGTGTATGAGTGGGTGTGAGCGGGTGTGAGTGGGTTGTGTTTAAGTGTGAGAGTGCCCATGTGCATGAGTGGGTGTGAGTGGGTGTGAGCGTGAGTGGGAGGGTGTGTGTGGGGAGGGTTTAGTGCCATCGGGGCTGTGCACGGCTGCAGCTCAGCACGATTGCTGTGCAGGGCGGGCACTGCTGACTCCTGAAGGCTGGCGAGCCTCCAGCGCCTCCAGAGCCTCCAGCTTACTGCTCTTTGCAAACTTCCTCAAGACGGGCTGTAGAAGTGTCCCAGGAACCCCACTGCACAACACCTTTCAAGACAAAATATCCCGATCGACAGAACCACTGCCCAAGGTAGACGGAAGAGGAGTGGAAATGGTCTCTTCAGGTTTGTCACTATTGCTGTTACTCAGGTGTCTTCCCCATGCACTGTGGCTGTGTCACCTTGCTCTGTGAGGTCCAGAAAGCAAGCAACAAGGGTTGGGGTGGGGCTGGACAGCCTGGGGGATGAAGAGCCACCTCATGGTTTCCAAGCACCTCGGTTGCACAGCGCCTTTATAAATGCAGTCGGCTGAGTCTCCTTCCCTGCCCTGTATCATCACACCTCGCTGCATCTGTTCTAAGAGCAGTGGTTCATGCTGCAAATTCTGTACCCAGGAGTTTAAAGCTTCCCCGCTGCTGGATATCCTAATGGATGGAACAGCTGCAGTGAGGGGAGCTCGGGGACAGGTGCAGGTGGTGAGACAACACCAGGCCACGTCTGTAGTCCGATCATGGGCAGAGCTCTTGTCCAGTTCCAGATCTGGCTCTGTGCAACCCACTTCCCTTTCCTGTGCCTTTCTCTCTCCAGACATTCTCCCATCTCTCAGCCAAACAACATCTACCTGCTTAATACACCCTTCCCATGATAAACCTGCCTTTCAAGGAAGTGATTTGATAAATGCATTTACATTAAGTTGCAAATGAAATTTATCATTTCCACCTTAAGGAGCTAAAGGCACAAAGTTAATGATGTCACTATGTTTTCAGTCCTTTCTTTCAGTCAGGGCTGGGGCTACAGAGATGGAGACTTCTGTGGTACATTGTTTTGCTTTGCTCTGTTGATGTCACTAATCCTATAAGATGTTATCACTGACATATTTGTAGCACCACCATGACACACGGGAGTATGTCCTCCATTCTTTAAGTTCCAGAGCACTCAAATGTGTCCTATGAATATTTCCTGTAAGAATATGCTCAGTAGATTTTATTTTAAAAGGTCTTATCAACTCATGAGCTAAGAAAGCCATGCCTCTTATCTTTCTTCAGAAGAGGCTGAAATATAAAGATGCATCAGTGGGGAGATGTGTCCCCATAGCCTCATGGAGCATTTGGGCCTCTGGAAGGGTCCTTGTTGACATGTTCATTCTTCTTCCTTCGGCTGGAGCAGCCAAGATGAAGGTTAAAGTGTGAAATCAGCTGCTTTTCTTAGGTAGGTAACTTTGAACACAGGATCATTTGCCCACGTCTTTTATACTATGGTAACACTAGCATTTGTGTCCTTCAGCTAGTGCAGTTTAGAATTTTCTTGCATAGGAAAATAGGGAGCTCTTTTCCTCCCTTTCCTGTGCCTGCTTCAGAGTTCTAGGCTGTTACTGTTAGTCTCATGAATAGTCACAAATCTCTTTCCCATGTTTTTTAAATTATTGATTTAAAGGCTCCATCCATCCACCCACCCATCCACCCATCCACCCACCCATCCCACCCATCCATCCATCCACCCACCCACCCATCCATCCATCCCACCCATCCATCCATCCACCGACCCACCCATCCATCCACCCATCCATCCATCCATCCACCCACCCACCCATCCATCCATCCCATCCATCCACCCATCCATCCATCCACCCATCCCTCCCACCCATCCATCCCACCTATCCATCCATCCACCCACCCACCCATCCACCCACCCATCCATCCATCCATCCATCCATCCCACCCACCCATCCATCCATCCATCCATCCATCCCACCCACCCATCCATCCACCCACCCATCCATCCACCCATCCATCAATCCACCCATCCATCCATCCACCTACCCATCCATCCACCCACCTACCCATCCATCCACCCACCTACCCATCCATCCATCCCACCCATCCATACATCCACCCATCCATCCATCCACTCACCCACCCATCCATCCACCCACCCACCCACCCACCCACCCAGCCATCCATCCACCCACCCAGCCATCCATCCATCCCATCAATCCACCCACCCACCCATCCATCCACCCACCCACCCATCCATCCACCCACCCACCCATCCATCCCACCCACCCATCCATCCATCCATCCCATCCATCCATCCATCCACCCATCCACCCATCCACCCATCCACCCATCCACCCACCCACCCACCCTTCCCACCCATCCATCCATCCACCCATCCGCCCATCCACCCATCCGCCCACCCACCCATCCATCCATCCCATCAATCCACCCACCCACCCATCCATCCACCCACCTACCCATCCACCCACCCATCCACCCATCCGCCCACCCACCCATCCATCCATCCCATCAATCCACCCACCCACTCATCCATCCACCCACCTACCCATCCACCCACCCACCTACCCATCCACCCACCCATCCATCCATCCCACCCATCCACCCATCCATCCACCCATCCATCCATCCATCCATCCACCCACCCATCCATCCATCCCACCCATCCACCCATCCATCCATCCACCCACCCATCCATCCACCCATCCATCCATCCACCCACCCATCCATCCACCCACCCATCCATCCATCCATCCATCCATCCACCCTTCCATCCATCCATCCATCCACCCACCCACCTGTAGGTGCTGAATCTTCTGTAGGTACAAGAAATCCCAATATAAATAAGATAGTCTAATATCTGTGCCCTTGGTCATCAGTGTTCTTGATAAGGAGGGTTTTATGGTGTGTTTTGGTTAAAATGATGCTCATGGGCCAAGAAACATGGTGAGCATTAAAAATGGACTTGGTTACTGTTTTTAGAGAGGTTTGGTGAAAATATCCTTGTTGAGGCCTCATCATGTATGATAACATTGACAGTGTAAATGCCTAGCCCTGTGCCTTGAATGCTGGACTCTAAATAAATATTTGATCAATAGATTGATAAATACACTTATAAAGCTTATTGGTAATAGAGTCTGCACAGGAAATGATAAATGTGGGTAGAGTTTTGGATTCAAGGTGAAATAGCTCAGGGGACACGCTTGTGCCATTATAACTTTAATAATACGATGCTATTTTGTCATTCTTTCAGGGCTTGGCACAGCAAAGGTCACGTCTTATACACAGCAGAATACTTTTGCTACAAAAGGGTTTTGGGTGCAGTGGGACTTCTTGGTTTCCCTTGTACCCCCTTGGTCCAAATAGACAGTGTTTTCTTGGAAGAAAGATGCTCTGTTCCAGAAATGTTATGTCATTGTCTTCCTGCAGATACTAAGAAATACTCTGTGGCTTTAGTTTGCTGAGAACCATTCCAGACTTTGGGAAGGAGGTGTTATTTCTCTTAAAAAATGGAGTGAATTCTGGAGCTAATGATTTCCTTCTGTGAAACAAGACACTAGCAAATGGTCATCTAACTCTTTCATCACCACCCGTATGACAAACTCAGCTGCTTCCTTGCTCAGATTTTCTGCATTGCTGCACAGAGGGCCCATGGTGTCCAAGGCAGCACCCTTGTGAATCACAGCAGAAAGTTCTCGCTCTCCCCAGGAGGAACAGGAAGAGAGCAGCTGGCACGATGGTCTTGTGTGTAAACAGGGCTCTCGCTTACGGAACTGAGACTGTTTTTCATCTCAGGATATCTACAGGAATAGCAACAATTGATATTACTCGCTACTGATATGTTACAACCTGGGCTGTAACAAACGTTAGGAATTTTCCTGACATCACATTTCCCTGCAACGTTCCCCTTCACCATTGGAAACACCACTCAGGCCATTCAGCTGTCTTTAGGCACAGTCCTTCCCCTACTCAGACCTCAGTCTCGGGTCCCTACGTTGGGCTGCCTGTTTGCAAAGTTCCTACTGGGTGCCTCGGCTGCTCTGGGAGGGAGCCACGCCGCCCTGCCCTCACTCCATTCTGCCCCTGTGAAAAAGGCCGGCCTCCCTCGGTTTTGATCCCAGAACTTTGGGTTGAAAGCAGCGACTTGGCACATAAGGAGAATAAGTGAACAGTGAGTGGGCAGGCACGTGGGAAGGCAGACAAAGAGGGCGAGAGGTGGTGTGTTCTCTCCCCACTCTAAATGCCATGAAGGGTGGGGCCGCGTGATATTGTCTTGAGCATCCAGGCCAGAGCTGTGGCTACTGGTCGGTAGCATGTTCTTGGCCTTGTGCTCCTGGAGGAATATGACCCCAGATGCCTCTCAGTGTGCTGAGTCTGGGAACCTGTGCTGTGACTTGCGTCAGCCTCTGCCTGGCTACCGCATGTGTTCTCCAATCGTGGACTGTTTCTTTGACATCTATTCATTCACACGTGCCTCCGTGGACCACATGCCCATGGGAGAGTCCAGCCCTGCACTGGGCTCTGAAGAGGCCAAGGGGAGGGGACAGAGACAGCGAGGAAGGGGGTGTGAATGATGGCTGTGATGTGGTGTGGTGCGACCATCGCAAGGACATACTGGGAGGTTTGGACACTCGCAGGCCTGCATGGTGCACAGCTTAGGAGCAGCGTTTATGCAACCGAGAGTCAGGATTCCCAGACACACGACGGGAGCCCAGGTTCAGTCTCACAGCAGCCTGGGCGTCAGGCTTCAGTAGGTCGGCTCGCTGCCTACCTAGTGGGACTTGAGGCATTTCAGGATGACCCTCTGTGTCCTTCTCCAACCAGAGAGTAGATAACTGAAATTTTGCCATTAGAGATTCATTCCTTAGGTATCGTTCCTTTGGTTCACTCCTCGGCTAAAACAAAATTTATTTAGTGTGGAGCCACCTTGACCTTATGGCTCTTTAACCCTGTGGTGTGGGTGTCACACTGCTGTTGGAGAAAGAGTATGGATGAGGGGCAGGTGGAGAGAGTGAGGCACAGGGAAAGAGGCCTTAAAGTAGAGGCTTCAAGTCAAGCTTCCTTTCCCAGGCCCTTGGCAGCACTGAGCACTGTGCTGTGCGTGGACAGGCCTGGGTCACTCGCGTGCACTGTCTGCTTCACTGTGCTTGTCGGCCCTGGGGGAGTTCACGGGAGGAGCATGCAGGGCAATTTGTGGCCTCTTACTTACGTGCTGGTGCAAAGCCATTGGGCACGGTGCCTGGGTCCGGGGAAGGACGGCACAGGTCCTCTGAAAGGATCGGGCAAGGAGTTGTCTGGACACACTGGGCACTCAGGGGCTGGAACAGTTCCAGCAATCATCTAACCTGTCCCCCTTATTGTTTGGATAATGAGATTCCATGAGGTTAAAGGGTACTTTGCCACATTCAGGGAGTGATGGTAACTAAAGGCTCCTGACGCCTAGTGTATTAGCCCCCAGTGACTGAGCACTGTTTCTGCCCCGGGGAGCAACAGACTCCCCACATGCCTCTCTGCTGTGAGCAGGAGAGATCTCCCTGCTGGGGCTGGAAGGTGCTCTGCACACCTTCTGCAGGGCTGGGTGTCTTCCCTGCCCTACTGGAGGAGGCAGGAGGGAATGGGCTGGGGGGACAACGATGAGTTGCAATTTCGGAGTTGCAGAAATTGGCTGCAATATAAGTTTAGGTCACAGTTATAGCTCTAGATCGCAGTGTTGGCAGAGTCAGCTTTCTGGTAATGACTCAGTCACGAGATAGGAGCAGGCCGGCTAGCAGGCGAGATGGTGAGCTCCTCGGGGAGTGGGGCATCTTAGTGCCCCAGAGTGCAAGGTGTCAAGCAAGTGGGCAAGTGCTCACTGAGTAAGTCCATTAATGCGATGTGTTACAAGTGCGGCTGAGTCTGTGCTGTGCCATGGCATGACAGGGCATGTGTAGTGTAGTATAATACAGTACAGTACAGTGCAGCATGGTACAGTGCAGTACAGTACAGTTTGGCACAGCGCAATACAGTGCAGTATGGCACAGTGCAATATAATGCAGTATAGGACAGTGTAGTACATTGCAGTGCAATGCTGTATAGTACAGCACAGTGGAGCTGTGTATAGGGTTGTTGTGCCTTTGAGTAGAAGGGCGGAAGCACTTCCTTGCTTTACTTCTTTTTGTTTCAAAATTTCGAGATCTTTTAATTCTTGCTTTAAAAATAGCTTTACTGAGGTATGATTAATATACCATATAATTCACCGTTTTAAAGTGTACAATTAAATGGTTTTCAGTGTATTTATAGAATTGTGCAACCATCACCACATTTTAGAACATTTTCATTACCCCAAAGGGAAATGCCTTTGGGTCGTTTACTAGTTTTTGGCTGTTATGAACATGCTGCTGTGAACATTCACATACAGTTTTTCTGTGGACATATGTTTTTATTTCTATTGGGTATTTACCTATGAGTGGAATTGCTGGGTCAGATGGCATTTCTATGTTTAACTTTTTGAGGAACTGCCAGACCATTTTCCAAAGTGGCTGCACAAATTTCTATTCCTCCCAGCAGTGTCTGGGGGCTCCAATGTTCCCACATCCATGCTGACGCTTGTCATCACCTGTCTTTTTGGTTATGTCCATCCTAGTGAGTGTTTCCTATATTTTTATAAGAAATATTTTATGAAATACATGCACAAAGTGAAAAATCTAACAGTATAAAGCAGTATAAAAATAACAAGGAGGTCTTCTTCTGATTTTTGACTTGTGATCTCCCAATATCCTTCCCTTGAGGTAACCACCAGTTGCTTGAGATCCTTGTGGAGATAATGACCTAAGCCTATACAAGCAAATGTAAACGAAATCCTCTTTTAAAGAACACAGATGAGAGAGGGTTCGATGCCATCATCTGTGTTGTTTGTGACAGCTGGAGGCCACTGGTGCCTGACTCCTGCCTCAGCTTCCTGAGGGCTACGTGTTGTGCCCTGGTTTGGATGTACCACCATCTGTCTGACCGATTCCCTTGCGATGGATTTGTAGGTTGTTTCTGGCCTTTCGTGTGTATGAGCAACACTGCTGTGAACATTACTGTCCACACGTGTCTGTGTGCACTCTGCGATTACTTCCCCGTCACCCTTCTTTATGAGTGAGAATGAGGACCTGGGGTCAGCGGGCCTTGCTGAATCCCTCCCCCTCCTCAGTACACCGTGGTCGTGGCAGGCTGAGCGGAGCTGCAGGCGCTCCAGTTCTCTGCAGCACCCTTGGCTGCCCAAATCCGGCTGGCTGCTCACGCTCAGCAGGGGCCTCCGGAGGGCGAGGTGCGGGCCTGGCGTTGCGGGCCCTGGGCCGGGAGGCTGGCCGGCCTGCTGGGGGGGCGACCTGCGCAGTGCAGCCCAGACCTGCGGCATCAGCAACTCTTCATCAATCTGGCGAGACCAAAGCCAACTCTCAAAACAAACATTTCCTGCGTGAACAATGTGTTTGTTATATTCTCCTCGTTTGTTTATGATGGCTGTGTCAGCCACACTGATTTACATAAACACTGCCAATCTTGGGATGTTACACTCTCAACAAAAGTAGCTGAGTACAAACAGCATTCCTCAGTTTTAATTCATATTGTCTAAACATAGCAGATGTTGATAAAACGAGCCAACAAGAAAATACAACAAAGGAGACCATTTCTAGGGGGGCTTTTGATTGAAATGCATTCCAGATTGACACAGTGATACAATATTAATGGAATGGATCATGTAAATGTCATATTTGGCTCTTCTAGAACCATAAAGCAAGCTTGCCTCAAACTTGTGCAGCTCCAGACGTGAATGCACAGGATGACTGCACGTGCACAGCCAACGGCCCCTTCTGTTCTTCCATCCCCGCCTCTGACTCAGTTGCTTATTTTTGCACATTTCCTGCCTCTTCTGTGTCACAGCCTCAATTCTAGACACAGAGGATTCCCTCTGTTCTTCCCAGGAACCACGCCTATGCATGACAGAGTTCTCAAGGCCCTATGCATGACAGAGTCTTGCCGTAATGGACAAAAGGACTATTCAGAACCTCTTCATCTCTCATTAACCTGATTCTGGGAATCAGGTGTTTAATAATCCGGGGGGGGGGGGGCTGTGATTGCAAATGAATAGACAATGATGGACAAAGAGTTTGAAAATTCCTTACACTTAATATTGGCTGTGAGGGAATAACTTTCAAAGGGCATTTGCAAACTCCTGCCACAGAGTCACTGAAAATCAGACTAGTGACTTCCGACCAAGATGGCAGAATAGATGGTTCCCAGTGTCACCCTCTCCCACAATCAACCAATTTACAACTATTAAAAGGCAATGACAGCCAAGCTGCGGCTGCTAGGGCTCAGGGGAGGAGGAGGAGAGACCTACAGAGAGCAAGAAGGCAGGAGAAGCCACGATGAGAGAAAGAAAGAACTGCTCTGACTGTCTTGAGCCCCGGCCATTTCAAGGTTGGCTCTGGTGACCACACAGAGCAAGAGCTAGAAAAAGCCACAGCTGTGCCCTTGTATGAAGTTGCTTGGAGGCGGCAGGGGAGAAGAGGGCCTTGGTGGCCCCCAGGCCAGCAGGACCACTAACAGAATTCCTGTGGACTCACATAAGAGCATGGGGCCACAGACGACTGAAAAAAGAAGCCACTCAGAGGCCAGTGAGTCACTGCAAGGGACTGGCCCATGGCCTGCCCCATGGAAAGTGTTTGGAGTTGGGGGGCTGGAGGAGATGGGCCTGCCGGGGGAGCATTGGGACACAGCAAGGACAGCTGACCTGCCCTCCAATCAGCACAGACCCACTCAGTGGAGACTAGTTAGGAACATAGAACTGCAGGGGGTGCAGTCTGCTGAAGGGACTCAGGCCCAGACCAGTTTCCACACAACCCAGGTGTACTGGATCTCACGAGACCTAGAAGTACTTACAAGGTCAACAATTAAAACCTGAGCTTCACAAAGAGCCCTCCCCAGAGAATCAGTAGCAAAGCAGCAATTTATCTCAACCACAGGACTCAAGTGCTGGTCCCCACAGGAAGTTCCCCCATTTTATAAGTAAACAAAGGACAGCAAATTAGTTCCAGTGCAGAGTTTAAGTGGTGGGAATAGCAAATAATCCAACACAGAACTGAAAGAAAAAACAAAAAACCCACAGATCAGAGACAAATTCTGATATTAACCAGTAAAGGCCTAACACCATCAAAGAACACCTATAAAACCTAGAAGGACCAGAAGACCCCCAGGCTCCTACTCCGGGGCAGGGGGACACTGAGGACCTCAGCCACGCCCCCTGATGTCCACATCCAGCACAGTGATGACCACTGAGCTCCGCTGAAGCACCCTGGGCTCCTGAGCTGGGACAGTGGTGGGTGGAGGGCCTCAGCCACGGCCCCCAAACGTCTGCATCCAGCCCTGCAATGACTGTCGAGCCGCTGCTGGAAGTGTCCAGGGCTCCCCTGCTGGAATGAGGGAAGTACCCCCCCATCTGTCCCCCTCCCCTTTCTCTTCTCCCCCTCCCCACAACTGCTCCACAACAACATCTTAGAATGTAAAATAATAATAATAATAATGAATTAATTAATTAAAACAAAACAAAAACAAACTAAAAAATAAAATCAGACTAGTGAGCAGTAGGGTTAAAATCTTCCGTGGTAAGGGATGACATAATTGACTTTAAATGTTGACAGTGGGTCATAGAAATAAAATGTAGTCCCTCTGCCTTTAAATGAACACTTGGATTCAAAGAAAGTCATTGAAATGAGCTGTGGATGTCGTGGGTCACTGTCTGGTGAAGCCCGATGGGGGGAGAACTGCTTGGTGCTGTTCAGTCCTTCCTGGGATTCTTTGGCTTTTACACGGGTTCCTTTCGAGCACGGGAAGTGGAGCTCCGCAGCCCCCAGTGAGTCTGGGCAGCATCCTGTGTGGACATGGCAACATTCAGGTTTATTTCATAGGTGGAGAGTTGAAGACCAAAGAGGCTAAGTGACTTGTCCAAGGTCACACAGATTTTGGAAGCATCTCCAAACTCAGACTAGTGTTCTGCTCTTGTCTATATTGTCTTCTTCAGTCAAACGTTATAGGATCTCTAAAACAAGGAGCCCATTAGACTGATGAGAGGATAGATCATGGTATCTAACACCTAAGTAATTTGTACAGTAGCTTTGCAGAATATTCATGAAAGATGAACACTTTCTAGTTGCAGGAGATTGTAGATAGGAAGCAGTAAAAATGACAAAAATTCCCATTAGGCTTTGGACACCAATTAATTGTCATTAACTTTTTAAAAATTAAACTTTCTATTCTGGGATAATTGTAGGTTCATATGCAGTTGTAAAAAAGAATACAGAGAGATTCCAGGTACCCTTTGCCCAGTTTCCCCCAATGGTAACCTCTTGCAAAATGATAGAATAAACCACAACCAGGAGATTGACATTGATGCAGTCAAGGAACAGCAAGCACACTGCCTCCACCGCAAGGACACCTCCACTTACCTTTGCACAGCCACACCTACTTCCTTCCCCCATGCACCCGCCTGGAACAGGACGATCACTAATCTGTTCTCCGTTTCTATAATTTTGTCATTTCAAGAATGATGCATAAAGTGAATCATGTGGTGTGTAACATTTTTTCCACTCAGAAAAGTTCTCTGGAGATTCGTATAGTTCAATCCTTCTTACTGCTGAGAGTAGGATTCCATAGGATGCATACACCACAGCTCATTTAACCTTTCACTCAGTGAAGGGCATCTGGGTTATTTCCAGGTTTTGGCTTTTATAAATAAAGTTGTACATTCGTGTATGGGTGTTTATGTGAACATAAATCATTTCTTTAGAATAAATGCCCAGGAGAGCAACTGCTAAATTGCGAGGTAGTTTCATGTTTAGTTTCTTATTGTCAGACTGTTTTCCTGAGTGACTGTATCATTTTACATTCTCACCAGCAATGTATGAGTGATCCAGTTTTCTTGGCATTTTTGCCCGCTTTGGTGTTATCACTATTTTTTAAATTTTATCCGTTCTGATAGGTGTGTTGTGATGTCTCATCGTTATCCATCTGATTTAATCTGCATTTCCCTAATGGTTAGCGATGCTGTGCATCTTTCATGTGCTCACTTGCCATCTGCGTCTTTTCTTCAGTGAAATGTTTCCTCATGCCTTTTGCCCATTTTCTAACGGTTTTTTTTTTCTTTTTCTTCTTTTGAATGGCTGAGTTCTGGGAGTTCTTTACGTATTCTAGGTAGTTGCTTTGTCAGCTATGTGGCTTGCAAATATTTTCTCCCAATATGTGGCTTGTCTTTTCGTCCTCTTAACAGGATCTCTCACAGAGAAAAAAGTCTGAATTTTAAGTCCACTTTATCAGTTTTTTCTTTTATTGATTGTGCTTTTCATATCAAGTTTAAGAACTCTTTGCCAAAGTAGTAATGAATATTTTCTCCTGTATTTTTCCTAAAAGTTTTATAGTTTTTATTCTTTAAATTTAAGTCCAAGACACATTTCGGTTTAATTTTTGTATTCGGTTTGAGACTTAGATCTAGGCTCTTTTTCTTTTTTGCTTATGGATGTTTAATTGCTTCAGCATGATTTGTTGATAGGCAGTGTTTATGAGATTAAATTGCTTTTGTGACTTTGTCAAAAATCAGTTGGACATATTTGTGTGGTCTACCCCTGGGTTCTGTAGTGTGGCCCACTGATCTGTGCGTCTGTCCCTCTACTGATACCACACAGTCTTCATTACTGTAGTCATACAAGTCTTGAAATTGGGTAATGATTACTCCTACCTTATTCATCTTTTTAAAAATTGTAGCTATTCTCGTTTCTTTCATATACATCATTGAATAATCTGGTTTATAGCTACAAAAAATCTTGATGATAGGAATTATAGGAATTGTGTTAAACCTATATATCAATTTTGAGGAGAATTGACATCTTACTATTTGAGTCTTCCAGTCCATCAACACCATATTTCTGTTTATTTAAAGTATCTTTTTTAAAAAAATCAGCATTTTATAATTTCTGACATACAAGTTCTGCACATAATTTTTACATAGTTGTTACATTTACACTAGGCAATTTTTTTGGACTGATTGTAAATGGTATTGTATTTTAAATTTCCATCAAAAATACATGTGTCCATGTGTTTATTGTGGACATGTAGAAATACAGTTGATTTCTCTATGTTTATTTTGTATCCAATGACCTTGCTGGATGAGCTTGCTTGCTTGCTGAGCTCACTTATTAGTTCTAGGAGCTTTTTTTTTTTTCCTCTTCAGATTCTTTGGGGTTTTATATGTGGACCATCATATCATTTACAAGGAGAGACAGTTTTCTTTTTTCTTCTCTGGTCTGTGTGCCTTTTATCTCCTTTTCTTGCCTGATTGCACTGGTTAGAACTTCCAGCACTATGTTCAACAAGAGTGTTAGAGTAGACGTCTTTGCTTTGTTTTCAATCTTAGGGAGAAAGAATTTAGTTATTCACCATTAAGTATAATGTTAGCTTTGGGGTTTTTGTAGATTTTTTTTTAATCAGGAGAGGAAGATTCTATCTATTCTTATTTTTATGAGAGTTCTGAAAAAATCATAAATGGATACTGAATTTTGTTAACTGCTTTTTCTGCATTGATTGATACATCATGTGATTTTTCTTTTTTAGTCTGTGCATTATGGTGGTTTATAATGACTGATTTTCAAATACTTAACCTGCTTTGCTTCCTTGAAATAAAGCCCACTTGGTCATTGTGTATGATTACTTTTACATATTTCAGAATTATATTTGATAATATTTTGTTAATAATTTTTACACTATATTCATGAGGGATACTAGCCTGTAATTTTCTTTTTTTGTACTGTTAGTCTAGTTTTAAACTAGAAAGTGTTCCTTTCTCTTTTATCTTCTGAAATGATTCTGTAGAATTTGGTATTAATTCTCTAAATGTTTGGTAGAATCCTCCAAGTGATACCACCTGGACCTCGAGATTTCTTTTTTGGGAGTTTGTTGATTATGAGTTCAATTATGTTAGTAGTTATAGGGCTAACTAAATTATATATTTAGTATTGGGTGTTTCTATTTTCCAAGGAATTGCTCCATTTTATTTAATTTGTCAAGTTTATGTGTGTAGAATTGCTCATTGTATTTCCTAATTATCCTTTTGATATCCACAGAAAAAGTGACATCCACGTGTTCTTCCTGATATGGAAGTTTTGGGTTTTCTCCTTTTTTTCTTTGTCAGTTTTGTTAGACATTTCCAGATTAATAGATCTTTTCAAATACCAACTCTTTGTTTCATTGATATTTTCTCTTTCCAGTTTCACTGATTTCTGCTCTTATTATTATTTCCTTCCTTCTGCTTGCTTTCAGCATTTTGTTATTTTTCTAGGTTCCTGAGGGGAGAGATTAAATTATCAATTTGAAACTTTCCTCTTTTCTAATGTATGCTTTCAGTGCTGTAAATTTCCCTTCCAGCACTGCTTTATCTGGGCCCCACAAATTTTGACATATATTTACATTTTCATTGGGTTCAATGTACTTTTTGATTTCCCTTGAGATTTCTCTTTGTCTGATGGTTCTGATGGGTTTTTAGAGGTGTTTTGGAGAGTTTTTACCTTCCCAGTGTTTGGATATTTTCTTGTTATTGATTTCTGGTTTGTTTCCATTGTAGTCAGAGAATGTGTGACTTTAATACTTAAAAAAAAAAATTTTTTTTTTAAGGTACAAGATGTAGTCTGTCTTGGTGTATTTTTCTAGGTCCTTGAAAAAAGTGTATTCTCCTGTTGTTGGGTGGAATTTTCTATAAATGTTGATTAGAATCTGTTTATTAATGATGTTGTTGATTTAGTTCATATCCTTGCTGATTTGCTGTCTAGTTGTTTTAACAACTTGTTGAAAGATGGATGACGAAGTCTCCAACTGTAATTATGGATTAGTCTATTTTTGGTTCCATCACGTTTGCTTTACCTATTTTGTGGCTCTGATGTTTGGTGCATACCTATTTAGAATTGCTGTATCTTCTTTGTGGGTGACTCTTTTATCATTGTACAATGTCACTCTCTGTCTTTGGTTATTTTCTTTGCTCTTGCACATACTTTATCAGATATTAATATAACTATTTCTACATTCTTTTGGTTATGTTTGCACAATAAATATTTTTCCATTTTTTTAATTTTCAACTGACTATGTTGTTATGTTTGAGTGAGTTTTTTGTAGACAGTATATAGTTGGGTTATGTTTATTCCATTTGCATTTAATGTATTTATTGATATGTTAGGGGTTAAATCTCTCTCCCTCTCTCTTTCTTTTTTGGTGGCTGGCTGATATGGGGATCCAAACCCTTGACCTTGGTGTTACAACACTGTGATCTAACCAATATTCTCTGCTTTTTATTTCTCTTTTTCTTTTCCATTCTTTCTATGGGTAACTTGGACTTTTTTTAAAGAATTTAATTTTGATTTATCTGCAGTGTTTTTGTAGTGAATCTCTTTATATAACATTTTTTAGTATTCTGTTCTAGTGTTTTGCTCTCTCTCCCTTCCTGATATCCTAAGATTCCTTCTTTTATCATTTTCTTTCTCTTTAGAGAGCTTTCTTTAGTCATTCTCTTAGGGTAGGTTGGTGAGAAATCTTCTTAGTTTTCTTTCATCTGAGGATCTTTTGATTCCCATTTCCCTTTCATTCCGTAAGGATATTTTTACTGGACATAGAATTTTGATTTGACAGTTCTTTTCTTTCAACACTTGAATCATGTTGTGTCATTTCTTCTGACTTCTGTGATTTTTGATGAGAAATCTACTGTCATTTGAATTGTCTTCTCCTGATAGATAAGGTGTTGTTTTTTCTTGATTCTTTTAAAAATGTTCTTTTCTTTGCCTTTGTTTTCAGAAGTTTAATTATGATGTATCTTGGTGTTGATTTCTTTGGGTTTCTCCTGTCTGGGGTTCACTTTGCTTCTTTATTCCGAAGGCTTGTCTTTTGCTCAATTTAGGAAGTTTTCAGCCATTATTATTATTTTTAAATATAGTACAAATTTATTGATTGATTACACCATAGACCAACATGATCACGGGGGGTGAGGGGGAGGGAGGAAGGGAGCTCTCCTTCATTGTGTTGCTTAGATGTTTGGGAACCCACAGCCATTATTTCTTTGGGTACTTTTTAGCCCTGCCCGTTTTCTCCTCTCCTTCTGAGATTACAAAGACACAAATGTTAGCTATTTTGTTATAGTCCCACAAGTCTCTAAGGATATGTTTGTTTATTTTTTCAGCCTATTTTCACTGTGCTCAGATTGGGTAAATTTTGGTGATCTATTTCCAGTCCATTGATTTTTTCCTCCGTCCCTTCCATTCTGCTATTGTGCACATCCATTGAGGTTTTTATTTTGTTTATATTTTTCAGTTCTAAAGTTTACATTTGGTTCTTCTTCTATTTCTTGCTGAGACTTTCTATTTGTTTGCTAAGACTCTATTTTTTTCATTTGTTTCAAGCATTTTTGTATCTGCTTACTGTAGTATTTTCATGTTGGCTGCTTTAAAATCTTCATCAGATAATTCTAATATCTATGTCATCTCAGCATTGGCATGCATTGATTTTCTTTTTTCATTCAGTTTAAAATCCTCCTGGTTCTTGGTGTAATGAGTGATTTTAGATTGAAACTGGAACATTTGAGTATTATGTTATGAGATTTGAGATCTTATTTGAACCTTTGGTTTTAGACTGTGTCCTCTGGCATTACTCCAGAGGGGTTCACGGGCTGGTGCCTCATTACTGCCAGGGAGTGGTGGAAGTCCAGGTTCCCCCCTCAGTCTGCAGAGCACTTCATTAGTGCTGGGTGGGAGTGGAAGTCCGGGCTCTGCATGTGATTTCCACTGACACCACCATGATGGAGTGATGGGGTGTCTCCTTGCAGCCTAGGAAGGGTAAGAGTCTATGGGGTGGGGCCATGTTTTTTTCTGTGGTGCTTGGCTGGAGTAGAGCAATTATTGTCTACAAGTTTTCTCTCTTGCTAGGCTGTTCCTTTCCTGATCCTTTGCCTAGAGAGAGTAAGCTTTTGTTGGGGCTTTTTTCATCTGTGCCTACTGGAATCTCCAGGTTGCTGGCTTGTTCAGCTTCAAGTCTGTGGTGTACAAGGCAAAAAGAAAACCCAAGAACTTAGCACTGTGCCATTCCTCAGGCTCAGAGGTCTCCAGTCAGTCTGGCCTCTTCTTTGCACCTTTCTGTGTTTTATATAGAATGTCCAGCATTTTTAGTTGCACTCAGTAGGAGTAGGGAAAAGTACACTTACTCTATCTTCCCAGAAGTATTCCCAGAAGTCCTGTGACTAACTTTTAAATGCCTTTGCCAGATAATATCAACAGCAAATGGAAAGCAGAAAGTCTGGGACTTTGTATGCAAATTCGTCATCACAATCCAATAAATATCCACCTCCAGAGAGGACTTTACGTTACTTTCCGGTTGCATATAGCACTGTGAGTGTTGATGTTCTTTTGAAGTAGGTATCACTTAATTTCCACAAAGCTTATTTTAACTGGGTTATTCTGAGATCAAGGCATTTGTTTAGCAGTGGTCTCTTAGAATTGGATCTGCATGTTGCTGCAACTCATGGCTGACTTTCTGGGGTAGGGTGCTCAGGGAGGCTGAGGGCCTGCGTGTCAGACACAGAGGCTGCATAGTCCACGTCATTCAGCAGTGATGGGTTTAAGTGACTGTTCCTGGACACATTAGTAGATTTCCTGTAGCACTTCATAATGAGCAGTTAATTTTAGCCTACTCAAAGGAGAAAGGAGTCCTTGCAGGCTTACCAGCTCAGTTTTCAGGGAATCACTATAGTGACAAATACTGTTATAAAGTATACAGAGGAAAGCGATTAATAAGTGCCCACTGTTGATGAAGTGTTGCCAGATTTCCTGTGAAATGGAGAAATGGCGTGAAGACCAGGCCACTTATTGGCGTCTCTCATAATTAGTGATTAATGTGCTTCTGGACCCAACTTTTCCATTTGTATGTTGTTTCTAACTAGGGGTAGAAATGGAAACTATTTACCTTTGGATCTAAACCTAGACACATTTAGAAGTTCAGAATTCGTAAAAGGAAGACTAAGAACTGATTAAAGTAACTTTAGAAATGTAGATTATTTTAGGAGTCACCGATCCATCTGTCTCAAAACAAAATTCTCTTCTTCAAATTACAGGCTGCTCTAAAACAGCAGCCAATCCTCACCACCTCCTCTGTGACTACACTTTACCAATCAAAAAACTTATACTTGGCAAATCAATATCCCAGACTCCTCAGTGCCAGCCCTGCTCCTTTGTGACATGGGATTGGATTTTCTGAATGCAGTTTGCTCTGGTGTTCCAGGACCTGGCCTGGTGTCTGGCCCAGAGCGGGTGCTTGACAAATGTTTTTTGAATGACTTGGCTGTGGGAGATAAATATGCTCCATATCTCTAGAGCAAAAGGAAGGTTGGCGTTGATTTCAGTTTGGCCCTTGAAATTGGGTTGACTTTCAAATGCGTGGACACTTAAGTTCAAGGTTCCAGGTCTTTTTTGTCTGTAAAGACCTGAGCTTTGGAAATAATCGTGAATTAGTATGGACATTATGGCTTGGTCTTAGAGAAACATTACACTATCAACAATGATATATACATATATGTATATATAATAATATGATATATCTATACACAATGTTTCTTCAAAAAGCTCATGAAAAAATGGAATGAAAAGATAATATAAATCTTTCTGTGAACTTTTTGAAGACCCCTCATATCCTTCATATGTATGTATGTATATGTATATACACACGCATGCACACTATACACACGCACACACACACACACGAGTTTCCCTTTCCACTTCTAGGCATGTGGTGCATTAGAGTGTGCTCCATGTAATATTTCAGTATCTTCTTGTATAATGGTGTCTTACAGTGGAAGTTAGTTGTGTACATAGAGGTAAGAGGCACCCTTCTCCGTGTCAGAATTGGGTGTGGTTGCATATGAGAGAATCACGTAATCTCAGTGGGTTTAGCAAACAGGAGTTTGTGTTGTGAACAGTGTCACAGGCTATATACATGGCTGCAAAAGACTCTAGGGGAGGTGAATGTTTTTAACTGGGAATGTCACTGCCCCAGACAAAATTGGGATTATGTTGATAAAAAGAAAAGAAAAAGAGAATGGATATTCAATTCAGGTGACAGTGTGCACTTTCTGCCACACCTGAATCGTGTACTCACATTTATATCCATTCATGTACCTTGGGCTGGACAGCTTCCTAAAATTAGTTTCTTAATACTTATTAGCATGAAAACACAGTGACACACTTCAGTTCTTTTCTGTGCTGGGATGGCATGGAATCCCTGTGAACTTTCTTCACAAATGGGCCAACCAAGATGAGAACATTACCTTGTTTGAGCAGCTGTGTGTCAACATCAGACTGAAGAAAGGTCACAGTAGTATATATTCTTGGAGAAACAAGGACTACCAAATGAAACACAGTGTCACTGCTCACAGGAGGTGAGAAGTGGACCTGCCTAGGAGCAGAGGGAGGCCTTGCTCAGCTGCTCTGCTGGGGCAGACATTGGAGACTGCCACCACAGAATTCTAGGAGTGTGCAGAATTCTTATGACCCTTTCCTGTGGAAATGCACTTGAAAATAAGCTATCCCAAATCGTTCACCTGGGGTGAGCGCAGGAGCTGGTGATCCTACGTGCAAAAGCAATTATTTTAGCTCTTGGTGTTTTCATGTTTTTCTATATTCTCACTTCTCTAGCACTCCTTTCATTTAGCCTCTTTTCCCCTTTCCATAGTTTCTGACCTGATGTATACCACGCTACTGTGTAAGCATTTGAATCCAAGGAATAAAATATCATGAGACTGGCCCGTACTCCATCTCAGAATTCTCTGTGAAAGTTCTGCTGCATCGGTCAGCCTCCAACCCCATGTTCTTCCACAAGGAAAGGTAATGAAACTGTCTCCTGTTGCTCACCAACTCTCCCCCAGCGGTCCATTTTCAACCCCACATCTTCCCTATGCAGTGAGATGGCACAAGAAATCTGCCACAGTTGAAACTGTTAATGATGAATGAATTGAAAACATTGGTTGATGTTGCCTATTTTAAAAAATAATATGATCTCCTCTCCAAAGCTATAAGGCATGGAAAGATGAGGCCATTGTGCTCCAACAGATTAAAGATTTGTATATTGGACGACAATCATCTTTTTCAATTGTTATGATGCACAAGAATAATGGCTCATATTTATCAAGCACTTAATATAAGCCGGTTGAAGACTTTAGATGTGGTATCTTTAGATGTGTTTGTCAGTTAACAAACTACTTCAGAACTTTGTGGCTGTTATGGACTGAATGTTTGTGTCCCCCCCAACTCATATGTGGAAGCCCTGACTCCCAATGTGATGGTATTAGGAGGTGATTAGGGTTGGATGAGGTCATGAGGGTGGAGCCCCATGATGGGACTAGTGCCCTTATAGGAAGAGGAAGCTAGCATAGACCTCTCTTTGCCGTGTGAGGACACAGAGAGAAGGTGGCCATCTGCAAGCCAGGAAGTGGACCCTCACCAAGAACTGAAGCTTCTGGCAACTTGAACTTGGACTTCCCAGCCTCCATAACTATGAGAAATGAATGTGTGTTGTTTAAGCCACCCAGTCTATGGTATGTTGTTATAGTAGCTTGAGCTGACTAAGACAGTGGCTTAAACCAAGAACCATTTATTATTGCTCACGAATCTCCGAGTGAACGGGGCTGTGCCCGGCTGATGGTGGCTGGGCTTGGTCATGCGTCTGATCAGCTGGTGGATGACTAAGGCTGCTGCTCTAAGAGGGCTCCGCTCCGATGTCTAGCAGTTGGCCAGCTGATGGATGGGCCATATAGTAGCTTCATTGTGTTCACAGGGTGGAAACAAGGTTCCAGGAGGGAAGGTAAGAGAGCGCGCAGTCTCTGAGCCTGACTCAGACAAGGTGTGACTCTGCTTCCACTGCATTCTGTTGGCCAAAATGCCCCTGGGCCAGCCCAGATTCAAGGAAGAGACTCCACTTCTCAATGGGATGAGCTACAACCACATTGCAAAGGGCTTGGTGACACTGGGAGGGTGGAGAACTGTGCCCATTGTTGCAATCTGCCTCTCATGTGAACATTTTTTTTATATTGTTACAAATTACATTCTTTATGCCCCTTGTCCAGTCTCTCCTTACTCCTCTCTCCCTTCCCCCTCCCACCTCTGATAACCCTGGATTTCTTCTCTCCTTCTGAAATAGTAATGGTTACTCTGTTGATTTATTGTCTAGATGATCTGTCCAATGCTGAAAGGTGTGATCAGGTCCTCCAATATTATCATAGAGAAGATGCTTCTTCTGTCACTCTGGAATGGGCTTTGTGGAGAGAGACATCCTGTTCTTTTCTTTATCTCTGCTGGTGACTCTCCTTGTGTCAGTGCACGCCTCATGTGAGCTCTTACTCCATCAATCTTGTGAGGCAGCACTGCTCTTATTCCCATTTTATACATGAGGAAACTGGGGCTTAGAGGTTCCAAATCACCTCATTCAAAAATGACAGGACTAGGACTCAAACTCAGGCATTCTTCTTTCAGAGCCTGTTCTCTTAGTGATTTTGCCACAAGTTAAAACTGGGTATCAAGGTCAACTCAGATTGGTTTGACTGCCACGTACAGAAATTGTAGGAGGCAATGGAGAAATCTAGCAAGTGTCAGCACCTAAGCATTTGGAAGGGTTTTGAGGGAGGTCAGTAAAGAGGCAGGTCAGCCATGTGTGGCTCATGTGGAGAGATGTGGTCACCTGGGCTTGTGACTGTGCCATTCCCTCCCATGCCTTCTTCAGAGGCAGCAGCAAACATTCTGAACATGGCTGTGCTCTGAGAGGCAAAACAAAAACTATTTAAACTCCCAAGGATCCTGGATGTGTGTCTCTGTGGTTTTCCCCAACAAACGTGATCCCAGATTGTTCTAGATGTTGGTGGTCTGATCATGGTGAAGCCCATGGACACTGATTGAAGACACTAATTCTCAATTGCAGCCAGGCGGAGACCCCCAGACAGCAGAGCAGGGACTCTGAGGAGAAGGTGATGTCAGAGAATAGCTGTGTCACAGGAAGTAAGGCACTTACCATCAGATGTGTCTGGCCATGGTTGGTGGAGCTCCTATTTTGCAAATATCACCAACCCCAGGGTCTGGATACTTAGAGAAGTATAAAGAGACAAAGTCTGCTGGTGGCTCCAGGGAAAATAAGCAAATGATGGCTCTGTCTTCAGGATGGCTTGAAGGCCGTCAGATCACACCCAGCCATGTGCAGTTGTATGGAAGTATCTGCCCAGGATCCCAAGTCTGAATCAGCCCTCAGGTGTTGGAGAAGAGATGTTGAGTTCCCTGTCTCCAGACTCCTCCTCCCTGACTCCAGGCCTGGTATCCCAGGATGCGGGTAGATTTATGTTTGGATGTGGCTGAGGAGAGATAAGGAGGCCTTGGCAGGTGTGGAGAGCATCACTCGGGGTCTGCTGGTGGAGAAGGGAGAGAAAGAGCAGCAGCCAGGCGCAAGTGCTCACAGCTTGCTGGGCTGAGCAGTGTAACCTGACACGTCCTCACAAAACAGATGTTCCTTGGAGTAAGTGATCACCTTCCCAGGACAGTGACTAATGGTGAGTCCAGATCCTTCAGTACAAGTTACCACATCATCATGGCCTGGTCAGTGACCACAAGTTGCTGATGGGCAATTATGCCAAGACTTTATTTCTACACTCAGTAGATGGGGAAACACCAAGATTTCAAATGCATCTCCTGGAGAGCATGGCTGAAATGCCAATCGGAACACTTAGCAGCACCGAGAGAAATGCAGACAGTGCCTGTGAATGTGAAGTGACCACATCAGGATGGCCGCGAAGCTGCCCTTGCAAGGGGCAGAGACGCCATGTGGGGCTTCCCACCGCATCAAGGGCACGCCTCCCGCATGTTGCCTACCCCAACCCGAAATAGCTTCGCAGTGAGTGACTTGTTCCCCCTTCTTTTGGCTCAAACCAAAAAAAAACCTTTTCCCAGTTGTGTGTTCTGAAGACCAAGTGGCCTGAGAATTATTCCAGGGCAGCAAATGGCCCAGAAAGGCAACGACTGACTGAGGGCTGACTTGGTGAACAAGACAGATTGACCAGACATGAGGAAGTGAAGACAGACTGCTTGAGCCAATGCTCAGAGCTTGCTGGCAGACATCAGACCTCCTCTTGAGGACAGAGGGCTTGGATGTGTGAAGCATTAGCAGGCCATGGAAATGCAGTCATTTTGGGATGACAGGGGGCGCCCTGCACTTCCCTGGCCAAAGGGCCCATACCTGCTGAATTATCGGGAGTGCCCTGTCCTCTCCCTTCCCAAGGAATGTCTGCAGGGACACTGTTCTCTAATTAACTGAAAGCTAAGCATGTACTCCTGTGCATTCTTTAAAACTTCAGGATGTGAAGTGTTAGTGCTACTCTATTATTGTCTTGACAACACTCACTTTATTCAATGTCCTAACACTCTCACTTAGGAAAGTACTAGAAACAGAGAAGATGCCAGAGAGGAGGGGGCAGCTCCTGTTGACCACCATGGCATTGTCAGGGCCAGCAGTACTGCAGTTGTCAACACAAAGCTCAAAGAGGAAAACCCAGGTTGTCTAAGGAAAAGGAGCTTGTTTATCATGAATTTCATTGTAAAGTCCTATGACAGAGTACCTCACTGAAGACAGATAAACGGATGGACTGCTGTGTGTGTGTCCCCAAAGGCTGTTCTCTGGAGGTGTTAGGCAAGAAAAGCTCCATAGCAATGTGTGTTTGGGAAATGTTCGGTTAAACAGGTCAAATACATTTTTTTTTTTACTGCAGTATTCTCAGAATATTCTTCTTCTAATGTGTGTTGAGAATCTCCAGGAGGGCAATATGGTACTCAGGACTCCCCAAATTTATGTAGCCACGGGACTCCTGTTTTTCCCTTTCCCATGGGGAAGTGACTTGGTGTAGTGGGTAAGTGTGTGGGCACTGGGGTCAGCCTGTCTGCTTGAATCCAGGGTTTCCCACCTATGGGCTGTTTGGCACTGGACAAGTTATTTAAACACTCTAAGCCTCAATTTCCTCATTTGTAAAAGAAGTGTAATAATAACACCTTCCTTATAGAGTTGCTGTAAGGTTGTGTGAAATAAATTAGATAATTCATATAAAGCATTGCATTTATTACATAGTCGCAGAGATAGTTAAAACGTATCCAATTGTCCGTATGAAGCATCCTGCGGAGTGCACGGTGCACGGTGTACACTTTCCAAATGTCGGTGCAGTGCAGGTGATGTTAGGGTTGCTCAGGATTTATGATTGGTTTAGTTTGGTCTAATTAGAAAGATGCTCAAGAATGTTCTCTGATGGTTGAGACTGGACATCCCTTTGGATCCGAGTGAGGGGTGGGTGGGTGATATGGAGCCACTGTGGGCAACTTATTGTAATGAGGCATGTCACCTGGGAGGAGTCAGACACCAGAGGACAGCAAGACACAGATGGCGCCCTCATCAACCTCCTGGAAGCCTGACCCTCCCCTGGACTTCTGCAGTCAGGAGAGCCTATAAATTCCTTGCAGCTTAAGTAAGTATGAGTAAGGTTTTCTGTTCCTGGCTGTCTAAGCCTCTCCGCTGATGGCGCTGTGAGGTGGAGGAGGCAGGGAGGCAGCCCCAGCCCAAATACAATCTGCTCTCCCCCGATGCAGCACTATCAAGCGGCGGCCCTGCTGCTGAGTTTCCTCATGATGCAAGGGAAGTAGTGATATCTTTTCTACTCAGACTTCATGGTAAAAGTGAGGTACAAAGGAGAGAAGGTGTGTGAAAACACTTTGGAGATAGTCAAGTGTTCTGGAGACACGAGGCAGAAATGTTTATAGCAATACTGGAAACTTGACCACTTCTTGATTTAAAACTGTTACACTGTGGTGGTACAAGATTTTTGGCTAATGTTAAGAACATAAAAGCCAGCTGTCAAAATATTATAATTGGTTTCTGTCTAACCCTAAGGCTTTAAATTCTGTGATGCTATAAGTTTAAGGGCTTATCTGTGGACTTTTGCCATTCTGTAAAACTCTTTATCCCATTTAAAAGTTTATAGCCCTGACTATTTCAAAAGAGACTCTGGAAAGCATTCATATAAAAACAAGGAACTTCACCTAATGTTAATTTCATTTTTTAAAATTTCCAAACTTTGTGAAATATTAGTTCTCATTTATTCTCATTTATTTTTTTGACCCAATGGCCCACCTACTATTTGATAAAAGGTAGTAAAGTTTGAACTTCTAGTTTTAAAGAGAAATAAAGAGTTTTAACCAACAGTAGGGTAGAAAGTAAAAAAAAAAAAAGAAAAAAAAAGAAATCATCTACAGAAAGCAAGAGGAAAAAAATTCTGCAGTGACTTTAATGAAATTGAAACTTTAAATTGTCAGCAACAGTAATCACATAGTCTTTGTCAGGAAAGACAGTTTTCCATGGGTTTCTAACACTTCTACAAGTCTTGCTGGGTTTCCAAGAATGCAGGGTCCTGACTGCTCTTTAGCCAGGCCATTTCCCAGGGCTGTGTTTGCAGCAAGCAGCCTTAAGGGATGGAGTAAGGTCTTCCTCCAAGACAAAGAGTGCGCTTGCTTTTTGCTTGCTGTAACAACAGTGGGTTTCCCAAACTCAGGGATCCTCCGATGTGATACAATCCCACTGAGGGTAAAACATTCATCTGGACCCCTCCATGGTAGCCCTGTGGGACTTCGGAAAAGGGGATCTGGCATCCACATGCTGTGACCTGAATAATGAAGTCCTGTGTCTCTGATGCAGGAGTCTCATGTCTTCTGCCAGCATCCATGAAGCAGAAATAGGCTAACTTATTAGCTTGTAAGGCAGGTAAAAGCATCCCAAGCTCTCCACAGGTCTTGACATTTTTGGCCATTTTGCATTTGATTCATTTTCATGAAAAATTCCTTGTTAAGAATTCGCACCTATGGTGTTCCTGTGGGTTCCTGGCATCTGTATTAACCAGCAGAGGGAGCCCATGCTAATCAATTAGATAAGGGCTGGCTTTACCCATGGTGCACAGGCTACAGAACCTCACAGATAAAACTGTCTTACAATTATCATGCTGCTGCTCTTACCTAGTGAAAAATGTAGGACATGAAACAGTAGCATCATTTACTGGGGCCCAGGGCATCAAAGGTAAAAATATTATATTTTCCAAGGGGACCTCCCCAGTAGAAGGAAGTCAGGGAATGTGCATTACAAACCAAATAGCAGTTGAAAGAAATATTTTCTCACTAAAGAATTATTCCAAAGTTGATAGCACTGGGTCTTGTGAAAAGAGAGGTCCTGAATATATACAATATTTGACTTTGAAACTCTAGAACTTTCCCTTTTCTTTACACCAGGTATGTTATTAAGAAATAAAGTCCTAATTTGGAAATTATCTGACCTTTAGTATGTTTAAACACTGTAAGTCAAAAGCACAAATAAGTGCTTTGCTTGAGCATCTTTGTGTTTGTGCTTTCACTCATCAAAAGTTTGGGTGTACATGGGCAAGTCCAGAGCTGACCCTCTGCCTGAGGCTAGGCCAATCTCTCTGAGCAAGTTTCAGCACCAGTACCTGACAAGCTGAGAACCTCCTGCTTGTTTATAAAATACAGCTCCTTTCAATCATCTTGCCTCTGGATGGAAGCACAAAACAAGCACATTTATTAAAGGAAAAAAAAAATAATTCAAATTGTATTTTAAGAATTGCCACATGGAGGAAAACCAAAGTGAATGCTATTAATGATAAAGGTGGTGATGATAAAACATATCTAAGTGGTTTCTGTTGTCACTTGAAGTTTATTTTGAAACTTGCGAGTTTTATGTGCTGTACAGTCTTGCTATCCAACCTCCAAATCTGGTTTTCTACTTGTATCTCACAGTGGTATGACTCGGTGGATTTGAGAAAGTGGTCTCTTTGCTTGTGTCTTTTTCATTTCATCATTAACTTTAACTTTTAATTTTAAAAAATACATTTCCTAATAGCTATCTTGCTTAGAAACACCTTAGTGAACTTAAAAGGTAGAATAAAAGTGATGAGGAGAAAAAAAAAGCTGGTTTCCAGATACAGTTGGTTTTCAAGGCAGGCTGTGCTCTTGGAAGAGGCTTTGTAAGAGGTTCCCGTACAGACAATGCTATGAGTACAGGGTTATTCTCCTAAACAAGAATGTCATGCCTAAACTTTAAAGGAATACTTTAAAGACCTTACTGATTCAACTGCAAATATGAGGGTACTTCAAAAAGTTTATGAAAAGATTCATATTCTTTTAATTCTATTTTCCCACGAACTTTTATAGTACCCTTGTAGATGACATAGAGCTTTCTGAGACACATGTAAATTGTTTAAGGAGGGCAATTCATAAACTGGTTGCATATTGCTTATTATTTAATTTATGCAAAAGAACCCCTGATAATGGGGTAGATAAGACTGGAGAATCCCTGAGAAAGGCTGGTCTCAATCCAGGAACTTTAGGAAACCCTGGGAATGAGGCTGTGTGATCCCTGGGCTGCTCAATGGACAGAAATGAGAAGGAGTCACTGGAGGGCAGGGACACCAGCCAGGTGGAGGACAGGAGGTACCCTCTTGTACCCTTCATAGCAACAATAAGTTTGCAGCCATCTGCAGACAAAAGTGACTTTGTGGGAGCTTTGGGATCCAGGTGGGGGGCTGTGGAACCCTGGTGGAGCCTGAGATGGAGAGGGCTGTTTTAAAAGGCAGAACTGAACCCAGGTGGCTGGCTGGACTGGCGGTCCTGGCTACAGACCTGGAAACAGCCATGTCCCCTTGTGAACTTGGCTACAGCCCTGTTTGGCCTTGATCCTGCCATCAGTGCCATCCACAAAGCTGGGGATCTGGCAAGGCCATGCCCATCCACAATTTCAGCTTCAGGCCCCCAAACTTGTTCCAGGCTGTGGGCCATGCAGCAGCTGGTGACCCAGTGCCAGCCCCTCTCAGCCCGAGTCTGGGAGCACCACTGTCTACTCAGGGACCCAGAGGGAGATACATCCATCTGCTTGATGGAAATACAACACATCAAAACTTGTGGGATGCAGCAAAAGCTGTTCTAAGAGGGAAATTTGTAGGTATAAATGTCTACATTAAGAAAAAAGAAAGATCTCACATAAACAACCTAAATTTACACCTCAAGGAACTAGAAAAATAACTAAGCCCAAAGTTAGCATAAGGAAGGGAATAATAAAGATTTAAGCAGAAATAAGTGAAATAGAGACTAAAAAGACAATTCAAAAGATCAACAAAACTAAGAGTTGGTTTTGGGAAGATAAACACAATTGACAAATCTTTAGCTAGACTAACTAAAAAAAGGGAGAGGCTTCAAATAAAATCATATATAGAAGAGGAGATATTACAACTGATAATCACAGAAATACAAAAATTCATAAGAGAATACTGTGAATGATTATACTGTAACAAATTGAATAACCTACAAAAATGGGTAAATTCCTACAAACACACAACCTACCAAGGCTGAATTGTGAAGAAATAGAGTCTGAACAGACCTATAACTAGTAAGGAGATGGAATCGATAATAAAAAAACTCCCAACAATGAAAAGCCCAGTATCAGATGGCATCAGTGGTAAATTCTACCAAACATTTAAGAAGAACTAATACCAATTCTTCTCAAACTCTTCCTGAAAACTGAAGAGGAGAAAACACTTCCAAACTCATTTTATGAGGCCAGCATTACCCTGATACCAAAGCCAGGTAAGGACACTACAAGAAAAGAAAATTACAGACCAATATACCTGATGAACACAGATGAAACAATCCTCAATAAAATACTAGCAAACTGAATTCAAAAGCACATTAAAAGGATAATTCACCATGATAAAATTGTATTTATCCCTGGAATGCAAGAATTCATCAACATATGCAAACCTGTAAATGTGACGCACCACATTAACAGAATAAAGGAAAAAAATCATATGATAATCTCAATAGATGCAGAAAAAATGTTTGAAAAAATTCAACATTTGTTTATGATAAAAACTCTCAGCAATAGAAAGAAATGACCTTAACATAATAAAGGCCATATATGATAAACCACAGCTAACATCATACTCAATGATATGAATCCCATACCATTTCCTCAAAGCTTTTCCTCTAAGGTCAGGAAGAAGACAAGGATACCCACTCTTTCACCATTTCTTTTCAACAGAGGGCTAGAAATCCTAGCCAGAACAATTAGCTAACAAAGTCCCCCAAATTGGAAAGGAAGAAGTTAAATTGTCTCTGTTTGCAGATGACATGATCTTATATATGAGAAATACTAAAGACTCCACCAAAAAACTATTAGAACTAACAAATTCAATAAAGTTGCAGGATATGAAATTAACATGCGAAAATCAGTTGCATTCTATACACCAACAATGACTATCCAAAAGGAAATTTAGAAAAGGATTCCATTTGTAGTAGCATCAAAAAGAATAAAGTACTTAGGAATAAATTTAACCAAGGAAGTAAAAGATCTATACACTGAAAACTATAAGACATTAATGAAAGAAATTGAACAAGATGTAAGTAAATGAAAAGATATCCCATGTTCATGGATTAGGAGAATTAACATTGTTAAAATGTCCTTAACACCCAAGATGATCTACAGATTCAATAAAATCCCTATCAAAATTTCCATGACATTTTTCAGGAAATAGAAAAAAACAATCTTAAAACTCATATGGAACCACAGAAGACCCCAGTAACCAAAGCAATCTTGAGCAAGAAGAACAAAGCTGGAGACATCACATGTCCTGATTTCAAACTATATTACAAAGCTACAGTAATCAAAACAGCATGGTGCCAGCATAAAAACAGACACATACACTGTATTTGCCCATTTCTGTTACTTAAAAGAAAATACCTGGGACTGGGTAATTTATAAGAAAACAAAATTTACTGCTTACAGTTTCAGAGTCTGGGAAATCCACAGTGCAGGAAACACATCTGGTGAGGGTCTTGGTGGTAGTGACAGTGACCCAGGGGTTTCACAAGGCAGAAAATGGTGGAGCAGAGAGAGACTAACTTCTCATGTGCTCTTCTTTTAAAACCCTCAGAACCACGCCCCTGACCACCATTTTTAATCCTTTCACTATGGCATGATCCTACAATCTAATCACCTCTTCAAGGCCCCACTTTTCAATTACCATAATAGGATTTCCAACCCTCAGCAGTCACAGTGGAGATTAAATTTTGGGGAGACATTCAACCCAAGGCATAGACCAATAGAGCAGAATAGAGATCCCAGAAATAAAGCTACATGGATATAGTCAACTAATCTTTGACAAGAGCACCAAAAATACACAATGGGGAAAGGATAAGTCTCTTCAATAAGTGATGTTGGGAATACTGGTTATCCACAAGCAAAAAAAAAAAAAAAAAAAAAAAAAAATCGGAACTTTATTTTATACCAAACACAAACATAACTAACTCAAAGTGAATTAAAGACTTAAAATAAGACCCGAAACTGTAAAACTCCTGGAAGAAAACATAGAAAAAAGCTCCTTGACTTTTATCTTGGCAATAATTTTTTTGGGTGTGACACCACAAGCACAGGCCACAAAAGGAAAAAATAAACAAGTGGGACTACATCAAACTAAAAAGCTTCTGCACAGCAAAGGAAATAATCAACAACATAAAAAGACAACCTATAGAATGGGAGAAAACATTTGCAAACCACATGTCTAATAAGGGTTTAGTATTTAAAATATATGAGGCACTCATACGACTCAATAGCAAAAAGCCAAATAACCCAATTAAAAAATTGACAAAGGGCCTATGACACAGTTCTCCAAAGAAGACATACAAATGGCCAACAGGTATATGAAAAGGTGCTCAGTACCACTAATGATCAGGGAAATGGAAATCAAAACCACGATGAGATCTCACCCCATTCTTGTTAGAATGGCTGTTATCAAAATAAGTATTAGTGAGGGTGTGAAGAAAAGGGAACTCTTGTATACTGTTGATGGGAATGTAAATTGTACAGCTAGTCTAGTATAAAAATGATATAACATTTTCTCAAAAACTAAAAATAGAACTCATGTGATCCAGTAATCCCAGTACTGGGTATATAGCCAAAAGAAATGAAATCAGTATGTCAAAGAGATGTCTGCACTCCCATGTTCATTGCAGCCTTATTTGTAGTAGCCAAGATATGGAATCAACATACTGTCCTGTCAGTGGATGAATGGACAAAGAATACGTGGTATGTGTACCCAGTGGATTACTACTCAGCCATAAAGAAAGCATGCACTCCCATTTGCAACAACATGGATGAACCCGGATGACATTATGCTAAATGAAATTAGCCAGACATAGAAAGAGTAATACTGAACGATCTCGCTTATATGTGGAATCTAAAAAAGTTGAACTCATAGAAGCAGAGAGCAGAATGGTGGTTACCAGGGGTTGGGAAGTGGGGCAGATGGGGGAGATGTTGGTCAAAGTGTACAAACTTTTTGTTATAAGGTGAGTATGTTCTGGGGATCTCATGTTCAGCATGATGACTATAGCTAATAATACTGTGTTGTACACGAAATTCACTATGAGAATAAATCTTTAATATTCTCACCACACACAAGGGGATGAGTGTGTTAATTAGCTTGATTGTAGTAATCACAAATATATATCAAATAATCAGGTTGTACACCTTAAATATATACAATTTTTATTTGTCAATTATACCTCAGTAAAGCTGGGGGAAAAGAAAGGGTGCATCGCTGGAAGGTTCAGGGAGGCTGATATTGGTTTTACAAAGAGCACCCAGAGGTCCAGCAGCTCAGGCTGTTAAGGAGGCAGGGGTTCGCCTGTCCACTGGAGTTTCCTCTTGAGACTTCTTGACTGGGATGGTTGAGGAGGAACATGAAGCATTTTTAAAACACACGCTAAATGACTAGCACATTCCGTTCCAGGCTGTGCTGGGCGCTCTACTCCCAGGGTGGAGAGACAGGTGAGGCTGCCGTCCTGGGCTTTCAACATAGTGCACACAGCTGGACCAGCAGAGGTCCCCTCCAGCTAGTTGCCGTCTCCTGGCCGCCGCTCATGAGCTAGTTAACTTTATTTGCTATCAGATTTTTTCTCTCTACCTCTTTCCACAAGTTCTGACATTTTTCACTCCTATTTTTGTGTGACCCAAAAGATATGTTTCCTTGAAAGTCGAAATTGTATATAAGAAATATGGCTTTTGTATTTTATTCCCTACTACTTTCTATGGAACACATACATAATGTTGCAACATTCAGAAAAATGGAGCTGAGAGCAAAATGAATGATTTTAACTCACACTGTGCAGCTGGGGACTGAAGGAACTGTTTCTCCTGTACTCTGCAGCAAGGCTGGCCCTGGAGGCAGTTTTGTGGCTCCCTGTGGTGAGCCAGAATTTCAGCCTTGGCACTTTGAAGCTGGAATTGGGCTAGCTCAGTGGTAGGAGGGCTAGCTGGCTATCGTGACACATGCCAAGAGGGTCTCACAAAGCCTGTCCCTATGGCCCGGCCACCGTGGCTGCACAGAACGTAAACGACGCGTCAGGCATCACAGAGTCCTATTCATAAGCTTGTGTTTTTGGAAGAAAGGTCCAGAGACTCTAAAAATGAGCAGTGAGACAGTGACATCATAATGGTATTTATTATTTCAGGTTAGACTGGCACCTACTAAATCATTAAGGCCACAGGTAGGTTTTTCCACTTGAGGGAAGTCCTCTTTTTTCCCTCTGAAGCTGGATCACTGGGAGGCATGAAGCGCCATGTTCCCTCCGAGTCTGGTGTGGTGAGATGAGACCCCAATGCTTCCTCCTCCATTTTATTTCCACACACTCCCTGCCCAACTTGAGCAGATTACTTTTAATATGGCACAGACTGGGTCAGGCTCACACACAGGGCCTGCAGGCCGCCTCTGTGGCGTGATTGTGATGGAGGAACATCTCAGGATATCCTGTCCCCAAATGCCTCCTTTTGGGCCAGAAATTCCCATTTTACTTAAACCTGTAAGTTTTCAAGAACCCTATTAACCCATATTGTCAATTTATTTGAGATCTATAACAAATAAAATTCTTAACATTTCATCATAGATTAATTCATCACATTAGCCTAACCTGGAAAGGGCTGACAGAATGGGACTGGTCAATTCAGGTGGGAAGGAGGGCATAGAAAAGACAATGGGGCTCTGCCTAGGGGGGGTCCAGTGCGCTAACAGGTGGAGATGTGGATGTGTGCTCGTGTGTATGTGTATGTATGCACGTATGTGTGTGCATATGTGTGAATGTGTACTGTGCATGTGCACACACGTGCATATGCACACACGTATGTAGGTGTGGGCATGCGCGAATGTGTGCACATGTACATGCATGTGTGTGACTGTGTGTGTGACTGTGTGTGTGTGTGTGTGTGTGTGTGTGCGTGTGCAGAGTAGTTGAGGTGGGGTGGGAGTAGGTGGAGATAAAGTTATACCAGCTTACAAAACGGTTGAGATTATGTTAGAATTTGAGTTAAAAAAAAAAATATATATATATATATATATAAATATTCATTCCATATATATTCGTTCCAACAAAGTGGAGTTTTAAACAAAATCTAGAAAGTGAGATAGTAGTTAAGAATAATCTTAGTGACTGTCTGAATACCCAAGTTGCATTTCTGATGTGGGAAAATTCCAATTTAAGAAGCCTTTTTTTCCCATGGAGTGGAGGCTGGTCTTGGCTTGGGGGTTGCCAGGAAAATGCAACTTCCTGTGGCTCTACGAACCAGTCCCCTCAGGGGCCTGCCTGGGGGGTCTTTCTTCTCCCCAGGGCTGTGGTTTTGCTTGCATTCGTAGTTTTTCTCCCTGTCTAACAGCAGCTGCATCATTAAACTAACCTGGCGCCTGAAAAGAAGGATAAGTCTATGCTGAGATTAATGATAATGCACTTAAATTTACATAACACGTCAAGTCCATAAGGGTCCCAAAGTACCGTGTAAACCTCCAAGAAGGGCTGAGGCGCAGCAGGTTTCCTCTGAGCCCTCACAGGGCTGGGCAGGTAGAGCAGGAAGGCCACTCGACTTCTGCTGACTAACGGTGGCAGCCCCACCAGCATGACTCCAGACCGGATGGTCAAGAAGGACGAATGCTTGGCAGATGTCTTTGTGCTTGTTAAGGTTTCGCAATATTCCAGCCCAGCAACTTAGAAGAAATTGTTTCACCTCAATTTAGCTGATAAGGATTGGAAGCTGGAAATGATGAGGCCCTTGGTGTCACAAAGCAGGGGGGCACGAGATGTTCTGGGGACGGATGGGGTGTCTGGCTGAGCCTGCGGGCCCCCCAGCTCCTCTGTTGCAGGCAGCAGCCTTTCGTGTTTCTCAACTTGCTGCGATCGTTCTGCCTGGGGATGCTGTGTGGCTGTCCCTCTGCCTGGAACTGCTTTTGCCCCAGGGCTCACTCCTTCATTGTCCCTCAGGTTACTGGCCAAATGTTAGCTGTACAGGAAGCACGTCCCTTACCCCTGACCTCAGTTAGGCACGACCCTAGGCCTTCCCTGCATTCCTTTTGTCACAGTGTGTACCTATGTGACATTAAATCCCACTTTTATCAGAATACTTTTTATCACCTGTCTCCCAACTAAAATATGAACACGTGTCAGGGCTGATGCTGCATCCTGGGTGCCTAGAACAGGGCCTGGGACACAGGGAGTGCTTGACAGCCATCCTTTGGAGGAAGGAACAAGTGGGAGATGCCTGCAGCCCTTATTTTGTCCCCCGTAGCTGGAGCTCTGGGTGCACGCAGGGAGGTCCCTGTCTGCTGGCATTTGGGTGGACAGCATCAGAGTGTACAGATTCAGCCCACATGACACCTAGTCCGGTGGCTTGTGCAGAGCTGACATTTGGTTGAATTAAAAAGAATTTGTCTTTGAGAGAGGTCTATGCTTAGGTTAGGGCATTTTTTATATGTCGAATGCTAGGAAGATTGAAGCTTTTCTTTCCCTTTTCCTGCTCAGAAAAGGTTTTGATGAGCGCTAGAGTGGACTGAAACAGCTTGATACCCCTGGCTTTTTCCACTGGAAGCAAATGAAGAGTTGACGGGATTGGGGCAGCTCCCTCAGTCAACTCTGCTTGAAATGTGCTCCTCCAGAGGGAGGACTACGCAGAACAGTGTTCATCCCTGCCTTCAAGAACACGGCAACTCCTGGACAACAGACGCAGCAACCAGTGGGTGCAGTACAAGCCTGGCGTGAGGCGCCGGGCAGTGCAGGGCAGGTGAGGGTTGTGGAGCAGGTAGTCGTCTTCACTGGTGGAGGGAGGGGCAGGGACATTCTCAACCAGGGAACAAGAGTGGGCCCTGGAGTCAGAGGATGTGGGCGGGGAGCAGGGAGGAGCTACTTGGGCCTGGAGCTGGAGCGTGGTGAGACCGACCCACGCCCTGCCCTGGGATATGATCTCATTAGCTAAGCAGGACCAGGCCTGGGCCAGGATTTATAAGGAAGACCTCCCAGGAAAATCAGGGTACTGCAGGGATTGAAGCTGGTGATTCACTCAGTGGCAAATCTTTCTTCTGAGTCATTCTTGAATTGATGGTCCAGGACAGAGTGTGTGTGTGAGTGTGAGAGATTGTGTGTGTGCATGGGGATAGCTCAGCGTCTTGGATAAGGAGAGGACTGAATCCCTTATGTCCCTGGGGGGCTCTGACAGATGACACTCTCCTGGGGTCTGAGTTGTGGGGTTTTCCTTCTCTTAGTTGCCTGCTTCCTGTGAGATGACCTCTGGGACTCCTACGCCCTGAGATGGTCACTGCTGTTTTTAAATCAAGGGGAAATGCACATACAGATATTTCTCAGCCCTGGGAGGCCTTTCTGGAGCCAAAGGCTGAGTGCAGTGGGATGCTCTACACTCCTGTACGAATAAAACTCTTCTGAGCAGAGGGGTGTCCAGGTCTCCACAGGACCGGAGCGGGGAGGGTGCACTGACCAGGGATCCAGGGCCCACCTGGAGAGCACAGGCAGTGGAGTGCCCGGTGTGACTCCCCTTACAGCACTCCTTTGCATCCTGTACTAGTTTTGCCTGTGCTGACCCTGGATCTGAGCTGAGCACAATGCCGGAGCACATCCCTTTTGTTAAAGAAAAGAAAAGTAGTTCTTAATTACTTTGGTGAAAGTGATCATGGTTCTATTAGGGACGCTCAGTGTACCTCTTAATAAAGCTGCTCTCTCCTCTGGGCTTAGCTGCCATGCTTTTTTGTCCTGGGTGTGTGGCTTCCAGAGTTGGCTCTGTGTGTGTGTGTGTGTGTGTGTGTGTGTGTGTGTGGTGTGTGTGTGTGTGTGTGTGTGTGTGTGTGTGTGTGTGTGTGTGTGTGTGTGTGGTGTGTGTGTGTGTGTGTGTGTGGTGTGTGTGTGTGTGTGTGTGGCATGCCCCACCGCTCCCTGGGAGGCAACACAGGCACCCATGGCTACTTGTTCTCAGCACCAGGGTGGCTAGATGGGACTGGGGACAGCTGATCTGAGATCTGTGGGACATCAGACTTTATTTTCTCACTCACTGAGAACCTCAGGGGAGAGATCTAAATGGAAATTCCTTATCAGTTCTGTCTTCAATTAGACAGGTTTTCCTGAGTTATTTTTGTCTTTTTTCTCCCTTAAATAAAGACAGATTCTTACTATTTTGTTATGAAATAGTTTGATGTGCTCATTGCTGGGAGGCTTGTAACTAATACTCACAGATCAGTAGTAAGTTTTAGAATGATTTAAAAACGATTCTCGGTAGCTGGCTGTAGGATGCTATGTCACGTGGAAGTGTGGCATGTGGCAGGGGTGCCATGGCAGCTCTCTCCTTCTGTGAGATCAACAGCTCTCAGAGCCTGCGTGGAGAAAGCTCGGCCTCAGAACACCGTCTGAGGTCAAGCACGAACGGGCAGTTCACAGACGCACATACGAGCCTGCCCTGTGACATTACTTCGCTTTGTGAGGATGTAGGGATTGTTCAGTCCACTGCATGATTTTCACTCTGATTTTTACATGCCAAGTGTGCATAAGTCACATTTGTGAGTTGGTAGTTCCAAAAAGTCAGTTTTCTACATTTTTTGACTTTTGTATGCTTGAATTATAAACTATGTGATGTATCCATATGGAGAAATATCAAGAGTCCTCCATGTGGTAACTGGGCAAACGCACCTAAACCACCCGGCACAGCCAGGTCATAATCTCTCTGGAAACGCAGGCTGCGGGAAGCGTGGGCTCAGAGGCCACTTCTAGTTCTGCGTTTCTCTTCGATTCTGTGACTGTGTCGAGGCTGAAGGTGCCCCCCCACTCTTATCTCTGCCGGATTCCTGGCAGTCGCACTTGGAAACGCTGGCCAGTACAAGGGAGGAGTCCCCTAAATTACAAAATGTCGTGCTTGTCATCTGAGAAAAATGAAGCGCCCTAAGCTGATGACTGCCGGCTGGCCACCCCTCTGCGTGCGATGTGAGCGGCAGGTCCCTTCCTGTGCGGCTGTCCCCGGCGTGCCCGGGCCTGCTCCTGCCGTGACAGCCACCTGCTTCGGCGCCCGGTTCGCCGCCCCCGGCGACGCTATTCCGGCAGGTAAGGAGTTGGCGGGAAATGCCAAGCGGAGCCAGGTCCTCGGTGCGAGAGACAAAAGCAAGGCGCGCTCGGGCCGACTAGGGCCCTTTTCTCACTGCTCTGGCAAACCTCGGTTTGCTGAGGCTGCTCGGGGCTTGCTTTCTCCATCTCTTCCCCCATCCCTGTATATTAAGGACGTTATTTATTCGGTCACATACCACCCAGAGCCACGCGGTGTCGCTGCCTCCAACCTGTTCCGCAGCCGCGGGGCTGCCTCGGAGCCGAGACGCCGCCCGGCCGGGCGTGGCGCTGCGGCCCGAGCAGAGCGGCGCGGGCGAGCGCGAGGGCCGCGAGCACTTCCAGGCCTCCTCGGCGGGTGCAGAGAAAAGGCGAGCGGACCCGTCGGAGGGGGCCCGGGTTCCGGTGCCCGTTGCCAAGGGCGCTGGGCCTCGAGTCCCCCGCGCGCCGTGGGCCACCCGCTGGCGTGTGCTGCGCGCTGGGCGCACGGCCGGCCGCGACATCCGCCATGCCCGCGACACCCGCGACGCCCGCGATACCCGTCTGGCCGTTTGCCTTGCAGGACAGGAGACGGAGTGAGGGAGCCAGCAAGGCCACAGGAGCTCCTGTCCACATCAGACCGGGGACGCCCCATGCCGTCTTCACCCTGCCTCCTGGGTGGGGCTCCACGGTGGCCCCCGACGGGGAACCAGACGGGTCTCCAGGGACCGGTGCCAGAGAAGCAGGGAAGCCTTAGAATCCATAACTAATGGCACACAACTGGGGAGGCACATGGCCCGCAAGGAAAGCCTCAGAGGAAGAATCACCTGGAAGGACCCAATATTTGAAAACATGTTTCTTGGGGGCAAAGGTGGCACTCCAGGAAAGAGGGCTGTTTCCTAGCCGGTGACGTGGTTGACATCGACCAAGGCTTTGAATTTATTTTTCTGAGAAATGTATTTGTATTTCTTGATTAAATTGTTCCTTTTCTTTTTGCAGTACTTCTCGGGGTTAATATTCATTCCCATTGTGTGTAAACACACTCATCTGCAGTTCATACTGGACATGACAGTTGCGTAGGAGGGGCAACTACCTGAATCAGTCCATTTATTATAATCCAGCCCTCTAGGATGCCCAGGAGAAAGAGCATAACCACGAAACGGCAGGTTCCGCATTTTTATTTGTGCGGATGAGTTCAGGAGGCTTGTCACTGAGGGAGCCTGTCCCTGTGGTTGTGTCTGAGGCCTGTCCCTTTCCCATTTCTGAACTCAGAATGATGGGGAAAGCCTGTCAACATCCTGCAGAGCACAATGTGGCGATTTCCTTTGTGAAAAAGCCTTTTTGCTGAGGGGGAAGGTGGTCATTTTCTTCTCCCACCCACTTGGGAGTAGCAGGCCCCTCGGTGAAAGAGAATTCTTTCTGCTGTGGGCGCATTTGGACGGATTCCAATTTTTCGGTCTCTACTTGAAAGAATTAGGTGGATGACAGGATTCGAAGCTTTTATCTACAGCTGGTGTTTGGGCTGGGGCTCAGATGGTTGTAAGTGGGCCAGAGTAGAGAGGATTCCACAGGCGCAAGGGCAGACGTGAGCTGGGCACCGGAGTGCAGTGGCTGGAGGGTCCATAGAAAGGGGGAAGGTTCGGCAGAGGGACGTCAGGTGAGACAAGTACTGTTTCTAGACCCTCAAGCCAAACCCGACGCTCACCTGTTCAGTCAGGGTGGCCACTGCCCACGTGCCGGGCACTGCGTTAGGCTGAGCACGCATCAGTGGACAGAGCACAGGGAGGTGCGGGCTGCGTGGGCGAGCCTTCTCATGGGCGGGGACACATGGCAGATGAAGGGAGTGGCTGTGCACCATGTGGGTCAGATGAGAAGCGTCGAGGGAGTAAAGGAAGAAAGGGGGACGATCAGGGAGTCCCACCGAGAAGGTGGCATTAGCCACAGAGATGGCAGGGACAGCATCCAGGCGCAGCTGCAGCACTTCCTGGTGCTGAGGCAGGAGCATGCTGGTGTGTTGTGGGCAGGGAGGAGGCTGTGTGGCTGGAGGGATGGCCAGGCAGATGGCCAGGCCCAGCTCGCTCTTGGTGTGAGCACCATGGCTGTCGCCGGGGGAGATGGGTTTCAGTAAAAGAGTGCCGGACTCTGATGTCTCCTGTAAAAGGTTAGAGCTGTACCAGGAATGGACAAGAGGGGCAAAGGCTGAATGGAGACTGATGTGTAGGCTGTTGCAATGGTCCAGGTGAGAGGTCACAGGTGAGATAACCCTGGGGGGCAGCAGGGGTGGTGTGAGAAGTGGCCAGCTTCTGGATACACATGAAACAGAGCGTTGTGCTGACCTGGCTGGCCTGGCCAGAGAAGGAGGGTTGTTAAATGTTCAGGAGCTCTGCCACTTGGTGGTTAAGCATTGGTGGCTTGAAATCAGCCAGGGCGGAGTATTTACACCACAGCAATGAGCAAATCCTACACATCAGGGCCCTTTTCTGTTGTAGAGCCAGTTCTCAGCAGGTCACAGGACGGAGAGAAGAGGCTGCAGTGACTGTGGGCAAGGGGCACGCTTGGCATGCAGTGAGGCTGTGCTCGCTCACAGGCCTGGGCTGCTGCAGAATTCCTGCCATTTGAAAAGTTCTGCTGTCTGTGTTGAAGGTGGTTCTGTGCCGAGTAGCCAACCTTTCTGTTCAGGTCGGCTGTATCCATTTCATGTTTCTCCAGAAGAAAATAGGTATGCAAAGTGCCATGTGATTAAAAATAGTCACGTGTTTCAGGTCCATGTTCTTTCTTGAAAGGACGGGTGGTGGCTGGACCATAGTTGGTTACTGTCCTGTCAGATGAGACAGCCCGTTTGGGACAAAAACATGTCCTTGTGAACCTCCTCCTCCTGGCACACTCTCAGACTGCCTCTGCGGTCCTGATCTCTACCTCCTGAGGATGTCCATGAAGTGAACACTGCATTCCCCGACATTTTGGAAAATATCACGCTGTACATGTCAAAATTCAATAGGAATGATTTTTTTGCATTGTCTGTGATTTTGACTTGCATATATTTGTTAATACCAATTTAGCCTCTTTGTTATCATGAACATTTCAGGTTAGATTTTAATAAGAATTTAGCCCGGACCCAGGCTTTATATGGTGGGAAATCTTTAGTGCCCTGGAAAAGTCCTGCTGCCCTTTACACTAGGCAGAGCTGGAGCAATTTAGAGTGCACAGATCTTCCTTTTGGGGCTAACAAAAACACACTGGAAAATTTACAAGAACTGACTTTTCTGTGAAGTTTCCAGAACTTTCACCTACTGCATGGTCTGGCACCAATACCTGCATCCATCAGAGTGGCTGGGCCAGCTGGGAGCAGGGAGTGCAGAGGTGCAAGTCTGCAGTGGTCTGGGGCGGGCCAGACGTCCAGATCCTGGAGCCAGGAAGTCCAGGCACCATCCCCGACCAGCTTTGACTCACTCTTTTGGCTGGGCAAAGCCACGGCGGACTCTCAGCCACGCCGAGGAGTTTGTGGGGATTGGCTGCTGCGGGTCCTGCACTGCGGTCGGGGTGGGGGGTGGCTCCTGTCCTCCTCCCTGCAGGTGGAACGCCCTGCAGCTATGGACCATGTGCCGTGCAGGGCAGGTAGTGGGGACTGCCGGGTGGCAGAGCTCTGGGCATGGGCTGGCCTTGTCTGTGTCCCACTCCTCCACCCACCAGCTCTGTGGCCCTGGGTGGGCGACTCACACCGTGTATAGTGTTTGTTTCCTCATGGGCCCATGTGGGATGACACGGCTTTGAGAGTGAGCATTTAGAATCTTGCTGTCATGTGCTTGCTGCACCTTAGCAAGGAGTGTTTAGGAGTGTGTGGGGAGCATTGTTGATGTCCCTGAAGCCTGGGGGTGCTACTGCCATTAAGGGGTGGGTCCAGGAGGAAACTTGCCCTATGCTGCATGGGGAGATGCCCAGGGGGGTGCCTGCTGCTGCCTTCAGGAATCAGGACCCCGTGGTAGGGTGCAAAAGAAATAGAATCCCCAATTTATTCCCTGAATGTGGCAGGACTGAGGAGGGCTGGGGATAATACCCAGAGCCAGTAGGCTGCTGCTTTGGACTTGGCCAGGCCTCAGGAGTTCTCTGAGTGACCTCAGTCATGGTGCTTACCCTCTGGGCCTCCATGACTTCTGTTAAACCAAGGAGGTCAATTTTCTCAAGGCTTTGCCCTTTGCAGATTCTGAGTGGAGACAGGACAGAGGGCCAGGGGTCCCTCTCAGTGGGACAGGCGAGCGTATGTGTTTTCCCAGGAGCCGACTGGGAGTGAGTCCCAGGTGAGACAACATTCTGGGTGGGGCTGGGGCTGGAGGGGGACTAGATGCTGGGCACATGGGCCATGAGGATGGCAGTGGCCTTGCCTGTGGTCAGGCTGGGGACTGGCCCTCTGACAGTGTTGTCAGTGGCCTCAACATTTGCATGCAGTAATCCCAGCTCATCTGAGTGGAGATTTGGGGCTGTATGGGCCTCAAATCCGCTGTTGGGCCTCACTGGCCTGGGCTCTGCCAGGGCTTTTGGTCCCTCTAATGGTTTGAAGAAGGGCTGAAAAAACTGGATTCCACCAAAGGAGAGAGGGCCGTGTTCCTCTCTGAGCAGCCCTCTGTTTTACATGCACTGCAGTGTGCTGATTAATTTTATGTGTCAACTTGACCCGGCCATGGGCTGTCCAGATATTTGGTCAAAGGTTATTTTGGGTGTTTCTGTGAGGGTGTTTTGGGGTGAGATTAACATTTCAATCAGTAGACTGAGTAAAACAGATTATACTCCATAGTGTGGGTGGGCCTCATCGAATCAGTTTATGGCCTAAATAGAACAAAAAGGCTAACCTCCCCAAAGTAGGAGAGAATTCTCCTGACAGGAGGCCTTCAAATTTGGACATCAGCTCTTCCTGGTTCTACAGCAGCTTGTGGCCTTTGGACTCAAACTGGGACATCGGCTCTGCAGGTTTTGGACTTGCCAGCCTCCACAATCATACGAACCTTTCCCTTATAGTAAGTCTCTCTCTTTACACGTACACACATGCACACACGCACTCCCTACCTGTTCTGTTTCTCTGGAGAACCCTAACACCAAAGTGTTTGATTATCTCACACGCTGGTGTTGTCACTGTTATGAGGGAAGGCAGATCGGCTGTCTCTGTGAAGCCATGTGTCTGCAAGGCTGGGTGAGTGAGCCTCAGGCTCCACTAAAGAAATGGGCCACCAGAAGTAAGTGCATGAGTCAGACCCAGGAGCTTGGATGCACCGTGGAGATGATGGGAGCGCAGGTCGAAAGTCCTCTCCTCCTCCACAGGAGTGGAAGAACACAAGCTCGGCACCTCACAGCTCTGCTGTCCTGTTACCTACGCTGGCCTGTTATGACAGGCAGGCCCGGGGAGCTTGTGGGGATAAGCAGGCTAATCCTTGTACACATTCTGAAGGGTTATGAAAGAAAGATGTTAGAGAAATGTTTAGTCCGATTGCCATTATTATATCTGGGTTTAGTTCTGCCTCTGTTTAAAGAAAATGAGGAATAGGGTTCTGTGATGTACGTGTTTTTGGCAAAAATGTTTAAAATTTCCCCTGGCTCAAATTGAAAAAATCTTTCATAATTCTCAGGTCAGACATATAAATCTTCTAAACAAAAATTCATTAGTTCTACCCACTCCACCGTCTATTGAGTTAAGACTGGCTAATCCAGAGGTTGACACAGTTAAATGAAAAGGTTCATTTGGAACTGTTAACACCTTGCAGTAACACCTTGCTCTTATATAGAACCTTTCACGCTGAAGGACTGCAAAGTGCTCTGCAGACGGGGTATAAATAGAAACACCTCCCCCACCACCAAAGGCAGCCTTCTTATGGGCACAGTGGAACCCAAACTCCACCCCACAGTCTTTTTGTTAAAAAAGAAAGTTGCAGACTATTTTCTCCATTTCAAATTAAGTTTTTCCTCACGCGGATGGTTTCTCTGATTCTCCGACACCAGCTGGGTGTGCAAGGATTCAGATCCATTCTAACACTAACTCTCCCGAGTTAGCCCACAAATTAAGGGCTCAGTTCCATGAGACTGCCCCTCATTTCAGATGCCAGTTGCAAGTAGTGGATCTCCAGGTTACCCACACTTTGGTCCAATTTGGCTGCAAATTAGGAGTTCTCACGGACCCCTCCTCGGGTTCAATAATTTGCAATAATTGCTCACAGAACTCAGAGAAAAATTTTACTATTACCAGTTTATTATGAAGAATTCAATTCAGGAGCAGCACAGGGTGTGGTTCGAGGAGGGGTGCACGGAGCTCCCACATTCTGTCCACCCCTCCACCTTCCCAGTACCTCCATGTGTTCAACAACCTGGGAGCTGAAAGCTGCCCAAACCTATCCTTTAGGGCTTTTATGGAGGCTCCATTATGTAGGTCTGATTGATTAAATCATTGGCTGTTGGTGATGAACTCAGCCTCCAGCCCCTCTCTCATCCCTCCCTGGAGGTTGAGGGGTGGGGCTGAAAGGTCCAACCCTCTAATCACATGGTTGATTCTTCTGGCGACCAACCCCCACCCTGAAGCTTCAGGGGCCACCAAGAATCACCTCAGCATTAACCCAGGTGTGGTTAAAGGGGCTTGATATAAATAACAAAAGACTCTCTTCTCACACCCACCAGAAATTTCAAGGATTTTAGGAGCTCTATGCCAAAGATCGAATATATATTTCCCATTATAACACACAAATGACAGGATGTTTCATTTGACTGGCACTGGTCATGTTGGAGGAAGACAGGGTGCTGCTGTGAGATGTCACCTCTCACAGAGGGAGTTTTGGGGATCTGAAATGGCTTTCTTACATTTTCTTGTCCGAAAGAACATACGCTCTATATTAGCACTGTCTAATAGAATTTCTGTGATGACGATAATGTTCTATAACGTGCACTGTTCAATATGGTAGCCACTAACCATATGTGGCCATGAGCACTTGACGTGTGGCTGTTATGACTGCAATGCTATTTTATTATGATTACTTTAATTTCGATCAGTTTAAATTTACCACGCCTCCTGTGTCTACCTGCTGCCTTAGGCAAAGCTCTTCAGTGCAGACCCTCTAGAAATGCTGATGGCCTCATGTGTGGGGTGGCTCCTGCTGGGTCAGGAGCAGCCCTGGATCCCATTGCGTGGGACTATAACTCAAAGTGAACAGATGCTGGCCTCTCTAGAAAGTATAGTGTGGGATTTGTCTGTCAACCCACTGCAGAACAAATACTTCAACACTTTTCCTGGTAGATGGAGGTTTTGAATTTAGAGTCGCCCAGCAATTCTTTGTATAGATGCAGAATCAAATTTTGAATAAAAGTTAAGTTGATTACCAAAATTTTGCTAAAAGTGCTCCTCCCCAAAGTGGCTGCAGATTGAGGTGTGGTTCCCAGCTGGAGGAGAGGTAGTAGGAAGTGAGGACCCCAAGTGTCAGGGCCCTCCCTGAGCACCATGGTGGCATCTCCCACAGGTATTGGTGCTATGTGCAAACAACTCCTGAAGAAGAGTAATTGGTGACTCTGACAATAATGAGGACACTGGTGATGGAGGTAAGCTGAGTGGTGTGTACAGCAGCATTTTAAGGAGCTAAGTTCATTTTCCCCCAAGTGAAACTGTGGGTTGGAAAGAGAAGGAGAAGGCAGGAGGCGCTGAAGCAGAGTGTATGTGCGGGTGGAATGAGACAGACCCCAGGGGGATTGTGACAGCCCTGATGGGGAGACAGAAGGACTCACTACGAGCAGAGCTCAGCATGAACAGGGCAGCCGGAGGTGCAATCCAGGTGGCCTCTGCATCCTGAGCAACGGAAGCTGGTCAGAGATTCTCTCTGGAGGGGCAGACGTGGAAGTCAGAGGGCACACTGGGTCAGGCTGCCAGGCGGGAGGGGACAGGGCTGCAAGGACTGCCACAGGGAGAGGGCTGGCTCTGGTCTGGGGCCCAGTGAGCAGGTCCGTGAGGACCTCCTCTAGGGCAGGGGCAGCTGTTTTCCAGGAGGAGAGGTAGAGAAGCTACGTTTGGCAGGTTTCACGCGCTACTGTATTCTGTGTGCCGTGGAGAGAAGAGCATTGGCAGAGGCGCCCGTGTGCCTCTTGCATGAAAGTGCCTGCCCAGGTCCCTCCACCACGAAGCTCCCAAAGGGTTTGTCGGATCTTCTGTGGGACTTAACCTCTAGTCACTGTGACATCTTGACCCGTAGGACTGGTCCACGTGATCCTTACTACATTTCTTAAAGTGCCTTTCTACAGGGAACATGGTATTTCTCACAGAGGATAACTGCTTTTCTGTGTGCGATTGCTGGGCTGTGGCCTGCTTGGCCCCATGTGATGGAGGACGAAGTGCAGCGGTACTGCATGTGACAGGTCCCGGTGCTGCTGCTTCTTTATGCACTTCACTTAGTGTGGTCACCTCACCTTACAGCTGTACCTAGGCACAAGAGGCTCCTTTTAATTTGTAAATATGATAAATACAATACACACACATGCATTTTGTTTGGAAAGAATTTGGAATGGAATTCATGAACTCTTATGCTTACATAAATCACCAATCACTTGGTCTTGTTTGTCTAAATCTTTACAAGTCCACATAATTGTTTTACTTTTGTTAAAAGAAAAACTTTAGGCACATTAAATTTAACAGAGTTTAATTGATCAAAGAACAACTAGCTAATCGGGCAGCTGCCAGAGCCAGAGCAGGTTCCGAGTGACTCCAGGCCTGCCGAGTGGTGGCTAAGATTTATAGACAGAAAAGGGAAAGTGAGGCAGGGAAAGCAGAAGTGAGGCACAGGGCACTCGCTGCCTGTGATGGGCTGAGGCTGGGCTGCCTGTTATAAATTAGGTTACGGTCTGCTTGCACATCAAGCAGGTTACAATTGACAATGTCTGAAGAAACTTCTAGGTCAAACAACACTTTCAGATAGATTTTGGAGCTACTGGGGTGACCTGAGAACCAGCTGTACCATGGTTGTCAGAATTCCCACGGCACAAGCTCCTCATTCCAGGGTCTAAGATAACTTTGCATTTGAATTGTAAAGCTCTGAGGAGCTGGTTTCATTCCTTGACTGTGTTGGGCAAAGTCTGGGGAAATCCGAGCTGATGCCAGCCTCTGGAGACAGGACTTGTCAGTGATCTTGGCCTCAGAGCCCTCAGGTAGTGCCAAAAAGACAACCTAGCTTAGTGAAGTGCTGAGATCTGGGAGGCCGATGCAAGGGCTGGAGCAGTGGGTGCAGACTGTGCAGAAGTCAGCTGGCAGCTGACATACCTGGAGCCACTGAGGCCCTGCTTTGTGCCCACTGGCCACGCTCCTGTCATTGGAGGAAGCGCAGATGAATGGCAGGTAAGTAGGACATTGCTCTCAGCTTGGGCTGGAGCCCTGCTGATAGGAGCATTAGGTGGCGTAAAAAGAACTTCCCGGAGGAAGTCTGCAAGGGCTGCTGACACGCTCTATATGGGGGCAGTGAGCTTTCCAACTCCTTGGATTCCTGACCTGGTTTCAAAATCATGCTTTGTTTTGTTTTTTTTTCCCCTCTGTAAAATCTTTACAATTTGACTTCTATCCAAGGATACAAGAGAATGAAGGCAGTTAATGATAATTTAGTAAAACGCATCTTTTACTGTCTGGTAGTTGAATTTCCATGCTGGGGTTTCATGCTCATGCTGGAGGTTTCTACTCTACCTGTCCGTCTCTACATCCTGCTCAGAACAACTTATACCCCATTAATATTAACTGGGAGAAAAATGTCTAGTTCTTCAAGGAAAGTTTGTCTAGCGGGCACCTTGGCTCTTTTCCAGCAAACGGGGAAGTGAGGTGGTGTGGTTTCACAGAGACTCGCGGGTGAGGCCCAGGACGCTGAGGTCCAGGTGGGCTACTGATGTTAGGGTGGGTGTGGGGCCATTCCATGGGCTCACAATAAAATGACTCAAGCTTGCTTTGTCTGCACCTTCTTTTGAACACCTATTGATTATGGGGCCATGTACATATCTAGCTATTCCCACAGGAAGGCTGTCACACCCACAGCCAAAGCCAGCTCATGCGTCTCATATGGGCATGCCAGTGCCAATGCCCAGTTCCTCGGCCCTATGCAGCCAGGAAAGCCCGGGGTCCTTGCTCAGGCCATGGGGCCCTCGGCTTCCCAGTAGGTGGAGGTGGCATGCCTTGGTCAGGTGCCTGGCCTGGGTGTGCATTCTGAGAGGGCTGAGGGGAGAGCATGCGGGGCTGTGGGCCAGTGACCTGCTCTCCTCACGGGAGGGAGGCTGCTAGACAGCTCGGGGAGTGCGGGGAGTGCGAGAGGCCTCGGTGCCTGCAGGCTCCACAGCCCTGCGGGAGGGGAGGGGGCTTCTTCCTTGAGCTTTTCCTTCCACTTGCTTATTGTAGCTTGAAATTCCTTTAACAACAGGGGAAGAATTCTTCCAGAGGGGTCAAGTTTCAAGTGCTCATACTTCTTTTGGCAATTTATGAGATATTTGTCATTGGATCTGGCCTCTTCAAGGCTAAGTGTTAATGGAAAGATTTTACTGTCAACCTTATTATAAAAATAATTCATTATGCTTCAGGAAATTTGTTATTTTTAGGCAGGGGGAGTCCTTTGGAGACTCACTGAACTATGTGATTCTGAACAACTTGTCACCATCTTTCTGAACTTCAAATCACATTTCTTTAAAAATAAACAATTGTACCAGAGGATTGCTCAGGTCTGTTCCAGTCTCAAAATTTCATGATTCTCTATTTTCATAATTAAAAACATTGCATATGTTATGGGTTCAGGTGATAATAGTGACTAAAAATCACACCGAGATATAAATGGCTGATACCAGATTCTTTCCTAAGATTGGAATTCATGAAGAGCAGGAGCACAGGAAGATGAGCAGAAAAGAGGAGTTTTATTTTATTTATTTATTATTATTTTATTGAAACATAATTGATTATACATATTTGTGGGGAACAGAGTTGAATATCAATATCTGTGTACAATATGTGATGATCAAATCAGAACAATTAGCATATTCATCATTACAAAACATAGTCATTCTTTGTGTCCATTAACCAGTTTCTCCCCAGCTCCCTCCCCACCTCCAGCAACCACGGTTCTGTTCTAAAGTGTCAGGAACGAACTGCACTGCCCAGTCTGAAGTTGAATCTGAGTTCCGCTGCTTACTCTGTGTGACCTTGGGCACTTCCTCAACCTCTCTGTGCTTCAGTTCCCTGATCTATAACATGGGAAGCCCAGTCCAGAGAGTTCCTGGGAGGTTTAAAGCCATCGCAAGACTGCCTGGCACAGGGTACGGGCTACTTAAAGGGTTGCTACTTTTATTAATGATGGTTTTTGGTAAACCACACCCTGTATTCTTCCCTCGATTCAAGATCAATTCCGAATCTGGGGGTAGAAGGAAGTGAAGGTAGGAATGGAAGTTTTAGCTTTGATTTAACAAGTTAGTAAAGCAGCAGGAAGTGACTCCCACACTTTATGGATCTCAATCTAGGGAGCTCTGTGAAAAGAATCATGCCTGGCATAACACTTTGAAAAACTAGTTTTTCTTTTGGCTCAGCAATTTTCAAGACTTTTGAACAAGACACTGTTTTTTTTTTTAAAGACATATTATGTATTTTCAAGTTTTTGGTGATTTTATGTAGTTTTTTTTCTCCTTGAGGTTTAAAAAAGATTCTGTTTTAGGGTGACCTCAGTTGGCTTCATAGTCCTAAATGTTTCTGTGATAATTTAATCATTGGTCTGAGTGCAGTTTAGAAATACAATATAGTCAGTAAGTTCTTCTGATGGCCCTTCAAGAATTCCATCTCCTGGGGCAATGCACCTGCCAGGCCCCAAACCCCCCGAGGGCCAGTGCTCCCATCAGCTGTCCTCCCCTTGTGAGCAGCTTGGCCTGGCCACGCGGCCATCCGCGGCCTGGCTCTCCTCCCCGGCTCCAGAGTCTCTCGTGGGCTAGGGTACAGGAGGGTGGAGGACACGTGGGCTGTGGCTTCCTTCTGCTTTCTAGTTCTTCTCTAGATCTAAATTCTGTAGGTTAATCTTTTGTAAATGTGCAAAATAGTTTAATTATCACACAATGCTTACTTTAAAATAAGGATTTGAAGTTGTGTGGGTCAAAAGTCACATACGGTGGTAACATTAAGAAAAGGACACAGAATACCAACCGAAGTGTGGAAAGGAGGGTAGAATCAGCGTCTTTCACAGGAAGCTGTCCACCACGGGTAGTGAACGGAGAGAGACAAGGATCAGATGAAAAGCTGTGAGTCACATGGCTTCCTTACCTTGTGAATAATCATAGGCCAGTTTGAACCCTGACCTGAGTCTGGCTCTCAACTCAAGGAGGGACATGTCATGTGTGTCTTTATATAAGGGATATTGACCGTGTAATGGGCACGTCTTTAACAGAAATGCTGCAGGAGTTTCAGGGACTCTGTTCTTCCTGCATCTATTTCTTATATTTCCTGTTGTCTGTCACACTGAGAGGACGTGGATGTGGCCCCAAGACCACCCACTGTAAAAGGTAAGGTGAGTCACGAATAACGAGAGGGCCTCAGAGGGAAATTCTGTCAAGTCACTGAAGGGGAAGTCACACGACGCTCCCTCCTGCCCACCTCCCCAGTGTCTCCCATTCCTGTCTTCTGCCCACTGTGTTGGATGCCTCCACGGTGGCAGGACATCGAAGGGAAGGAACGGACGGGTGATGTTATGGTGTAGAGACAGCTGGAGGACATGTACGGGTCCTGTTGAAGATGTTGGTCTTTATTATAACAGCTATGGAAAGCCATTAAAGATTTTATTTTTATTTCATTTTGTTATTACTTTTAGCATGGGAGACACATGCTAGGTTTGAATTGTGAAGAATCACTGTGTGTGTGTGTGTGTGTGTGTGTGTGTGTGTGTGTGTGTGTGTGTGTGTGTGTGTGTGTGTGTGTGTGTGTGTGTAGGGAGCAGGGCAAGTGTACAGGGAGGGTGTCCAGGAGGTCAGCACAGCAGTTAGGTGACAGATGGGGGCAGCTCTGGAGTGTGGCAGTGAGAATGGAGAGAAGCAGGTGCACTGGTGGCAAATTGGGTGAAGAGGGAGATGAATGTGCCAAGGGTGACTCCTGGATTCTGGAACACAGTGTGGAATGCCAGAGAGGAACAGGCTGTGGAGGGAGGATGCTGAGGTGGGTCTCGGGTGTGCCCGTGTGCCCCCTGGGGGAGCCGTCTAGTGGGAGTTTGTCGGAACACATCTGCATTCAGAGAAGATGTTTGGGATGGGAGATCTCAGCTGGGAGCTCTCGGCAAATCGACAGTATTGAGAGGAGGAGACAGGCCTAGTGAGAGGGGCCGTGTGCCTTGTCAAGAAAAGTGTCAGAGACAGGAGGAGCCAGCAAAGGAGACTTAACAGGAGGAACGGGGGCTGGAGAGAACCCGCTACCCCAGGACTCGTGGACAATTACCCGCCTGTGCTGGAAAGCCACCAGTGATCAGGGCTGTCCCAGGGAAGGCAGGTGTGGAGGTGGTGGGATGCGCAGTGGGGGCCATGCTGGGCTGACCAGTGCTGAGGGGGACAGGGCACGTGAGAGAATGGAGGGCGAATGGAGAGGGTCTTCCAGGAAGTTAGATCAGGAGAGAGGAGAAGGGTAGAGCTGCAAGGTGTGGGAGGATTCCAGCGGGTTCTCAGGTGCCATGAGGTTGTGGTGGCACAAGGAGAGCTGAACCCTAAAGCTCACCCCACTTCTAATACTTCCACTCATTACCCCAAGAACAGAGGTACGGGCTGTGGGTTCTGACCAGTGCTGCTCTCTTCAGCTACACCTCCGGACAACTTTTAATGACCTGAAGTTGTAGCTTAAGACAAGAGTGGTCCTACAAAGACTGCCACTGTGCTGAACAGAGCTGGCCATCTTGTGTGGGAAGATGGGGACAGACAGAGGGAAGACAGAGGAGCGAGAGGTGCCCAAAGTCTCCTGCCAGCCGGTGTAGTACACAACGTGCTCTCCAAGATTCTTAAATCTGTTCCTCTGAGTGTAAAAATAGCTCCTGGCCTCTGCCCTCCAAGGTGTCCGGTGCTGTCTGCTTCATCACTTAGCACATTTCACGGTCAGCTCCTGCCTCGGAACCAGGTCCTGGTGTGTGTTTGCACGTAACCTGGGCCATAATAGAGACGGTCTGAGCTCTTCCCTCCCTCTTCCCCCTCTCCACATAATCCCCGGAAGAGCAACTCATCCAACTGCGCCTCTACTGCTGGAGCCCGTGGGGCCGCGGCAGCCAGGAGCCAGGCGCCGGGCAGTGCCAGCTCTGGACGGCGCATCCTGCCTCCACCGAGGGAGCAGGAGCCAGCCCGGGCGCGGGCGTGGGAAGTGTGTGTGCCTGGGAAAGGGACGAGGTGCGAGGCTCTGTCTGCCAAACACCCCACTTAGCCACGTTTTCCAGCGCTGGTGCCTACTGGAGATGGGAGGAGAGAACACTCAGTGTGCTCCTGGGCCAAGAACTATGAAGGCTCACTTTCCAAAAATCCTCCGATCTGTGCAAATTTAGACTAAAGTAGTTAACTGTACTGTTGTGGTTCCAAAGGCAGTGGCCTTATTTTTAAACATACAACAACCGAAAAAACTTTCTCCTTCCTAGGGATCCAGCTGTCAGATCCAGGCAAATGAACAGTCTGTTAAGAACAATGACAGAGAAGGTGCTGCGGGTGCTGTCCTCCCCCGGCCCCTGATGCACTGACCCGGCGTGCATGGGGGACAGCACATGCGAACCTGTGTGGACTCGCTCACACCTGGAGCCTGGCCCGACGGCCCTGACCTGCTGCTCTAAACAGGCTCACAGTTGTGATGCTCTGGGCAGATGTGCTCCTTGGAAACATCTCCCGTTCAGCGAGATAAGGAGGTGGCAATGAAGCAGCTGCTGCTAATGAGCCCACATCCACAGGGTGGAAGGACAGAGGGACAACTGGATGTGGGAAACGGGTTTTATCTGTGGGCTCTGTGGGAGCGTGGGGCTCTGCGTGCAGGAGTCCAACTTGACTCCGGATCCTGTGCCTCACAGGTTGCTGGGCATCAGTGTGGCCCCTCGGGAATGACTGTGGTGCATGCTACCTTCAGTTTGGTCATCCTCACTTGGCCTCATGATGCGCCCTTCCAGAAGTGGGAGGCGCTGCTTCTGGAGAGTGCAGGGGTAAGTGTGGATGCTGCAGGGCGGAGAGCAGCAGCCATGTGTAGGGCCACACTGATATCCAAAAGGACATGACCTGCTGGGCAGGGCCTGGACAGCACCAGGAGCCTGTGGTGGTGACAACACGCGGGGCCAGAGGAGTGGCAGCATCATAGCTCTGAGCATGGAGGACCTCGGCCAGCCACTGGAGATGTGGCAGTTGGCATCTGCCTGGGGGAGTTCTGGCAGGCACTACACTTCACTCAGCAGACTAGCTTTAGGGGAAAACTGCATAATGAGCTAATCTGGTGAGACTGTCAGTAGTTGATAAGACAACTTGGGAAGTGGGGAGTAAGCTTGGTGACCTCAGTTTCTCAGAGTATACACTTTGCTCTGGCTGGGTCTGAACCCTACATATCGGAATCTGTTGCAGAACTTAAAACAGAACTGATGCCCAGCCCCACCTGCTGACTCTCTGAGCCAGAACTCGGGGGCGGGGCTGATCTATTGGAACTTTTAAAAGCTACAAGGATGACTTTAATGCACAGCCAACGTTGAGACATGGCATTTGCTACCCGGTCCTGCTGATCCCGCTCCTCTCACTGCTGCAACGTGGCTGGCAGTGCACGGCCTCCCCTCTTCACAGCTGGCTCAGAACGTAGCAGGCATTTTTACATCTCACTGCATCAAGTTAGTATACATTTGAAGTCGATTCTGATAAGTTAACATGTACATGTAAGCCCTAGAGTGACCACGAAGAAAAAAACTCAATTAATAATTAGAGGAATAACATGTTACACTAGGCAGTATTCACTTAAACAGAAAAGAGAGTAATAGAGAAAGGGAACACGAGACAAAATTGCTTCTTGGCCTTTTGGATAAGATTGAGTGAGAACATGAGATAAATAGAAAACAAAATGTAAAATGGCAGACATAAATGTAACAGTGTCAATAATAACATTAAGTGTAAATGAATCAAACAAATCAATTAAACATCTGAAAGAGCTTTCATACTGGATAGAAAATAAGATGTAAGTATAAGCTCTGTACAGGGGACACAATTTAGATTTGAAGATACAATGGGTTGAAAGTAAAAAGATGGTATATCATGCAAATAGCAACCATAGAAAAGCTGGAGTTGCTATAGTAATATCAGACAAAACAGACTTTAAAACAAAGAATGTTGCTAGAGTTAAAGAGGGACATTTTATAATAATGAAAGGGTTAATCCATCGAACAGATGTAACAGTTATAAACATATATCCACTTGAACAGTCTATAAAACATTAGCAAGGTTCCAGCCTCCTATTCAACCTCTCACAGAAACACTGATTTTAACCACCACCCATAGATGACAATACTTTTATGGAAACCCAGGAGGCCACCTGAGAGGTTCCAGCATAATATCCAAGGAAGGACGCATTGCAAAGGGTAAGAAGAACAGCTTCACTTCACCTGTGTTACTCTTACCCCAAGGCAGCACAGCTCAGTACCAAGAGAGACCCCGGGGCCTGCGATTTCTCCTACTGGGGACAGTGAGAGAGAAGTGAGTGCCTGGCTTCCCCAGCTGCTATGGTCTGAATGTTTGTGTCCCCCTCCCCAAGTTCCTATGTCTAAGTCTAATCCCCAATGGGATGGTATTACAAGATGGACACTTGGGAGGTGATTAGGTCATGGGGTGAAGCCCTCCTGAATGGGATCAATGCCTTCTACTGTGTGAGGAGGCTCTGAGAGGGCACCAACTGTGAGCAATGGACCCTCACCAGACACTGAGTCTGTCTGAAACTTGATCTCGGACTTCCCAGCCTTCAGACTATAGAAATAAATGTTTGTTGTTTATCAGCCACCCAGTATGGTATTTTGTTATAGCAGCTTGAATGGTCTAAGACACCAGCCTTGAGGGACCCTTCCAAAGATGCCCACTTCTGTCTCATCCCTCCCAAGAACACTGAAGGGGTTGGGCATGGCTGAATCGTCTGGAGCGGCTGGGCGTGGGAGCAAGGGGTGGGGCTTGCAGAGGTCTGTTTGTGGATCTCACACAGCCACAGATTCTGCTAGCCTGCTCTCAGACCCCACCAGAAGCCCCACCCATGAGCCCTGTGGACCCCCCGAACTAGCTGATGAGTCCCTCAGCACTCCATGTGCTCCCCACCTCAAGGCTGGTCCACGTGCTCCCCTGCAGATAGCTCCCCACACTCACCCACAGACAGCACACGAATATCAGCAGCCCTCTCGACTCTGCTGGATTGGGAGAAGTTGCATGACTTTGAACACTTCAGGGTACTGCCCAAGGGAAAATAAATAGGAGACGTTCAGTACCTGTTGGTTTTGTGGGACTGAGAGGAGGCACACAGTCCTAAACCTGCCCCTACCCCTAAGAGAACAAGAGGAGTGGAGTGTATGCATCCATAAAAAAGTCCAGGAGACCTCCAGAATCTCTAGCCAGGCTGAGCAGCGAAGATCTTTCTCTCCTAAAGCCAGTCAGTAAAGACAGGAGGAGGTTCCTGCTTCTCTAAAAAAAAAGAAAGAAATGCAAGCCTTCAAGAAACATGAAAAATAAGAAAATATGACACCACCAAAGGAAAAAAATAAGGCTCCAGTGGCTGACTCCCCCAAAATAGAGATCTATGAATTCTTGGTAAAGAATTCAAAGTGATTGTCTTAAAGAAGCTTGGGGAGCTACAAGACAATACAGATAGACAACCAAATGAAATAAGGAAAACAATACATACATAAATAAAAAGTTGAATAAAGAGAAAGAAATGATAAAAAACAACCAAGCAGAAATTCTGAAGCTGAAGAGTACAAGACTAAACTGAAGAGAGAGCTCAAATAAACAACCTACCTTTACATCCTAAGGAGTTTGAAAAGAGAACAGCCTAAACCCAAAGTCAGCAGAAGGAGGGAAATAATAAAGATTCAAGCAGAAATAAATGAAATAGAGCTAAAAAGACAATAGAAAAAGTCAAAGAAGCTTTTTTTTTGAAAAGATCAACAAAATTGAAAAACCCTTTGCTAGACTAACTAAGAAAAAGGAGAGAAGATTCACATAAATAATATTACAAATTAAAGAGAAGACACTATAACTGATACTACAGAAATATAAAGGATCATAAGGGACTACAATGATTATATATAAATATAATTATATCATTAATATAAATTCTTGGAAACAGATAACCTACTAAGATTGAATTATGAAGATATAGAAAGTCTGAACCCACCAATAACAAGTAAGGAGATGGAATGAGTAATCAGAAACCTCCCAATAATGAAAAGCCCAGGACCAGATGGCATAACTGGTGAATTTTGACAAACATTTAAAGAATTAATACCCTACCAATTTTTCCTCACTCTTCCAAAATATTGAAGAGGTGGGAACACTTCCAAACACATTTTATAAGGTCAGCATTACCCTGATATCAAATCCAGACAAGGACACCAGAAGAAAAGAAAATTACAGGCTAATATCCCTGATAAACAGAGAAGTAAAAATTCTCAACAAAATACTAGCAAACTAAATTGATCATCACGTTCAAAGGATCATACACTTTAAAGCACATCATACATGAACAAATGGGATTTATCCCTTGGATGCAAGGATGGTTCAGCATAAGCAAATCAATATGAGACATCACATGAATGGAATGAAGGATAAAAATCACAAGATGATCTCAGTAGATGCAGAAAAAGCATTTGACAAAATTTAACATCCTTTCATGATAAAACTCTGAACAAATTAGGTGCAAAAGGAAAGCACCTCAACATAATAAAGGCTATATATGACAAACCCACAGCTAACATCAATGGTGAAAACTTGAAGGCTTTTCCCTTAAGATCAGAAACAAGACAAGGATGCCCACTCTCACTACTCCTATTCAAAGTAGAACTGGAAATTCGAGCCAGAGCAATTAGGTAAGAAAAAGAAATAAAAGTTATCCAGATCAGAGAAGAAGTAGTAAAACTGTCTGTGTTTGCAGATGACAGGAACTTATACACAGAAAACCCTAAGGACTCCACCAAAAAACTGTTAAAACTAATAAATTTAGTGAATTTTCAGGATACAGAAACCAGTTGCATTTCTATACAATAACAAAAAACTATAAAAGAAGTTTAGAAAATAATCCTATTTACAATAGCATCAAAAAGAATAAAATACTTAGGAATAAATTTAACCAAGGAGGTGAAAATATCTGTACCATGAAAACTATAAAACATTGATGAAAGAAATTGAACAAAACATAAATAAATGCAAAGATATCCTATGTTCATGGATTGGAAGAATTAAAGTTGTTAAAGTGTCCATACTATCCAAAGTGACCTATAGATTCAATAATATTCTTATCTAAATTCCAATAAAAAATTTTCCCATACACACACACAAAATCTTAAAATTCATATGGAACAACAGAACACCCCAATAACCAAAACAATGTTGAGCAAGAAGAACAAAGCTGGAGGCATCACACATCCTATTTCAAACTATATTACAGAGCTATAGTAATCAAAACCATATAATTCAGCATAAAAGCAGACATAAATACCAGTGAAACAGAGTAGAGAGCCCTGAATTAAAGCCATGCATATACAGTTAACTGATCTTTGACAAGGGCACCAAGACTATGCAATGAGGAAAGGATAGTTACTTTAATAAATGGTGTTAGAAAAACTGTATATCCACATGCAATTGGGCCCTTATCTTACACCATACACAAAAATCAACTTGAAATGGATTAAAGACGTAAATGTAAGACCTGAAACTGTAAAACTCCTAAGAGAAAATGTAGGGAGAAAGCTTTTGACATTGGTCTTGGCAATGATTTTTTGATATGATGCCAAAAGTACAGGCAACAAAGGCAACAATAAACAAGTGGGATTACATCAAACTAAAGTTTCTGCATAGCAAAAGAAACAACCAATAAAATGAAAACATGTATGCAAACAAATATATGCAAATCATATGTGATCAATATATATTATCAAAATATATAATATCCAAAAATTACAAGGAACTTATATAACACAATAATTTAAAAAACCAAATACCCCCATCAGAAAATGGGCAAAGGACCTGAATAGACATTTCTCCAAAGAAGGCATGCAAGTGACTAACGGGGTTATGAAAAAGCAATCAGTATCACTAATGATCAGGAAATGGAAATCAAAACCACTATGAGATATTACTTCACTCTTGTTAGGATGGGTATTATTAAAATTTAAGGAGGTAAAAGTGTAGAGTGCTATGGATTGAATGTTTGTCCCCTCAAAATCTTATGTTGAAATACAATTGCCATTGTAACAGTATTAAGAGGAAGGACCTTTCAGAAGTGATTAAGCCATAAGGGCTCCTGCCTCATGGGTAGGATTAATCCTGTTATAAAAGGGTGAGAGCGGCCCCCTCTTGCCCTCTCTTTGCACTGCTGCCTCTGCCATGTGGCGATGCATTAAGAAGGTCTTTGCCAGATGCCAGCACCTCGATGTTGGAAATCCCAGCTTCCAGAACTGTGTGCCAATAAATTTCTCTTTATTATAAATTACCCAGTCTGTGGTATTCTGCTATAGCAGGATGAAAACAAATAAAACATGGAGAAAAAGAAAACCTTGTACACTTTTGGTGGGAATGTAAATCACTGCAGTCTTATGAAAAACAGTATGGAAGTCCTCAAAAAGTAAAAAATAAAATTACTGTATGATCCAGAAATCCTACTGCTAGGTATTTATTCAGAAGCATTGGAAGCAGTATCTTGAAGAGATACCTGCACTTGTATGTTTATTGCAGCATTATTCACAAAAGCCAAGATAGGAAAACAATCTAAATTTCCATTGATGGATTAATGGATATAGAAAATGTGGTATACGCATATATTGGAATGTTATTCAGCCTTTAGAAAGAAGAAAGTCCTGCCATATGTGACAACACTGGGGGACTTGGAGGACATCATGCTAAGTGCAATAAGCCATACACAGAAAGACATGTACTGCATGATCTTACTCATATGTGAAATATAAAATCGTTAAATTCATAGATGCAGTGGATAGAATAATGGTTGCCAGGGGTTGGGGGAAGGGGGTGAAGGGAGATGATGATTAAAGGGTACAAACTTTCAGTTATGCAAGACAAATAAGTTCTTGAGATCTATTGCTACATATGATAGTACCTATAGCTACCAATACTGTATTTTACAACAAGTGAAAAGATCGAATCAGTTATCAAAAAATTTCTCACAAAGAAAAGCCAAGAACTAAATGGCTTCACTGGTGAATTCTACTGAAAATTTAAAGAAGAATTAATACCAATTATTTACAAACTATTTCAAAAAATAGAAGATGAGGAACACCTTTCAACTCATTCTGTGAGTGCAGGATTACCCTTATACTTGCCATACAAAGACATCAGAAGATCTCCTATGAATATGGACCAAAAAGTTCTCAATGAGATAATTGCATATCAAATACAGCAATAATTAAAAAGATTATACACCAGATTAAGTGGGTTTTATCCCAAGGATGCAATCTTGGTTTAACATCTCAATATCAACAAATATAATACACTACATCAATAAAGGCCAAAAACCACACAATCATTTTAATAGACTCAGAAAAAGTGAATGACAAAATTCAACACCCTGTCCTGATAAAATGCACTCAACAAACCAGGAACAGAAGGTACCTTCCTCAACCTGATAAAGGGCATATATGAAAACCCACAGTTTGGGACATTGTTCTTGAAATAAAGAACAACGAAAACAGCAAAATAGACTTTCCATGTCGTTTTTACTTTTCTAAATTATGTTTAATAAAAAAAATCATAACATTGTCTTATGTGTTTTTTAATGTAAGTAGAGAAAAAAATATAAGAACAGTATGTTATAAATGGGGGAGGGTAAAGGGACACTAAGGTAGATAAGGTTTCAACATTTCACATGAACTGATAAAATTTTAACACCAGTAGACTGTAATAAGTCATGTATATATAATGTAATATCCAGAGTAACCACTAAAAGATTTATATAAACAAATATATCCAAATCCCCCATAAAGAAATCAAAATAGAAGGCTAAAAATGTTCAAGTAACCTATAGGAAGGCAGGAAAATAAAACACAGAAATTAAAAACAAAGAGAACAAACAGAAAATAATAAATGGCAGGCTTAAGCCCTAACATATCAATAATTACTTTAAATGTAAATGGCCAAAATGTATGACTAAAAACAGAGATTGACAGAGTGGCTAAAAAAGTAATGATCTAATTATATGCTGTATAAACTCACTTCCAATTCAATCACATAGGTAGGTAATGAAAAATGATGGAAAAAGATATACCGTGCTGGATTAGTCCATTTCTGTTTCTTATAACTGAATACCTGAAACCGAGTAATTTATAAAGAAATGGAATTTATTTCTTATGGTTTTGGAGGCTGAGAAGTCCATGGTCCAAGGAACACATCTGCATAGGGCCTTAGCCTTCTTCTGTGGTGACTCTCTACAGCAATGTAGGGTATTGCATGGAAGAGAATGGCCTGAGAAAGAGAGAGAGCTAATCTTCTCATGTGCCTGCCTTATAAAGCCATTGGAACCATGCCCATCACTCCATGAATGGATTAGTCCATTCATGAGGGCACAGTCCTCACAATCTAATCACTTCTTAAAGGCCCCAGCTTTCAAATACCATACTTGAATTTCCCACCCTGTTAGCACTGTCACAATAAGAGTGAAGCTTAAACGAGCTTTGGGGCAGCATTCAATCCACAGCACATGCAAACATTAACAAAAGAAAGCAGGAGTATACAATGTACACATTATAGCAAAGAAAATCACCATGGAAAAGAAGGACATAATAATAAAGGATTAATCTATCATAAATACATAGCAATCCTAAATGCATCAAACAACATAGCTGGAAGAATTTGAGGAAAACATTGACAGTGTTGAGAGGAGATGTAGAACAATCCAAATTACAGCTGGAGATGTCAACATCCCATGCTCATCAACTGATAGAACTATGAGACAGAAAATCAGCAAGGACATAGAACTCAACACCACCATCAACCAACAGGATCTAATCGACATTATTATTATTATGGTACCTAAACCAAAGACAGAACAATAAAAGACAGCTACAGACCAATATGCCTCATGGATGTAGATGTAATAATTCTTAATAAAATTTTAGTACATAAATTCAGCAATATATCAAAAGAATTGTACACTATGACCAAAGGGAGTTTATTTCCAGAATTCAAAGTTGGTTTAATATATGAAAGTCAACCAATGTAATTCACCACATCAACAGGTAAAAGAAATAATATGTAATCATATCACTTGATGCAGAAAAAGCATTCAACAGAATTCCAAACCCATCCATAATTTAAAAAACCCTCTCAGAAAAATAGAAACTATACCTGATAAGAAATATTTACAAAACCCACAGCTAACATCACTCTTTATGGTGAAAGACTAACTGCTTTTCCCTTTAAGATCAGGAACAAGGCAAGGATGTTCACTCTAGCCACTGTTATCAAGCTTAATCCTGGAAGTGCTAGCCAATGCAATAGGCAAGAAAAGATTATAAAAGGCATAGATATATAAAAGAAAGAAATAAAACTGCCTTTATATGCTGACAGCATGGTTGTTTACAGAAAATATTCCAATGAGATACAAAAAACACCTAGAACTAACAAGTGGTTCAACAAGGTCCCCAGATATAAGATAAACCTACTTTCAAAATCAAAAATATAGTACAATTTATAATTATTCCAAAGAAAATAAAATATTTATGTATAAATTTAACAAAACACAGACAGGATTTGTATGCTTAAAACTACAAAAGGAAAAAAATAGGAAAAGGTGTGCTGTGTTTGTGGATTGGAAGACTCAATATTGTAATGATGCCAGCTTTCCCTAAATTCATGCACAGATTTAATGCAATTTCTGTGAAAATATCCACAATGTTTTTGTAGATATAGATATGATTATTGTAGAATCTATATGCAAACATGAAGAAACTAGAATAGTTAAAATGACTTTAAAAAGAATACAGTGGGTGGTGTTATTCCACCTGATTTTGAGACTTTTTTTATAGCTCCAGAAATCAATACTGAATGGTATGGGCAGAGGGATAGTTTGCACATAGGTAAACTGAACAAAACAGGGAACTCAGAAAAAAACCACACACAAGTATGGCCAACTGATTTTTGACTAAGATGAAGATCAATTCAATGGAAGAAGGATCAATGATACTGGAATAATTAAATACAAATCACACACTTTGTGTAAAAATTAACTCAAAATGAATCACAGATGTAAAACTGCAGAAGTTTTACAAGATAATATAGCAGGCTATGGGCTGTGGGCTTAGTAAATAAATTTTACACAAGACATCTAAATCATGGACCATGAAGGAAAAAATTGATATTTATAAATTGGGATTCATCAAAATTAAAGCCTTTTCTTTTGCAAAAGAACTTGTTAAGAGGATGAAAAGACAAGCTACAGATTGGGAGAGAATATTTCAAAACCACATGGGTGACAAAGGTTTCATACCCAGAAATATGAAGTACTATCAAACCTTAACAGTAAAAAACAATCTGACTCGAAAATGTGCAAAAGGCACAAAGAGACATTTCATCAAAAGGGACATACGGGTGTCAAATAAGCATGTGAAAGGTATCCAGCATCACTGGTTATTTGGGATCTCAAAAGTATGACCAGGGTGAGACATCACTACATGCCTATGAGAACAACTAAAACAAGCAAAAAACAAACAAAAAAAAAATACTGACAATAGAAAATGGTGTTGTAGATGCAGAGAAACTGGATCTTTCATATATTGCTGGTGGGAATGTAAAGCCGAATAGATACTATGGGAAATAGTTTGGCAGTTTCTCAAAAATACTTAAACATACACTTACCATGAAACCCATCCACTGTGTTCCTGGGAATTTATCTCAGAGACGTGAAAACTATGTCAACAAAAAAACCTATACACAACTCTTCACAGCATTTTTATCTGTAATAGCCCCAACCAAAAACAACTGAAATGTCTCTAACAGGTGATGGTTAAAGAAACTGTGGTCTCTTTATATCATGCAACACAACTCACCAAGAAGCATGCATGAACTGATGATACATGCAACATCTTGGATCAATCTCCAGAGAATTATACTGGGTAAAAAATAGCCCATATCTAAAGTTCACATGCTCTGTAACTCCTTTTACATAACATTCTCGAGTGAAAAAACTGTAGAGATATAAAATAGATTGAGGGTTGCCAGGGGATAGGGATGGTGGGGGAGGGGTAGGCATGATTATAAAGAGGTAACACAAAGGAGATCTTTGTGGTGATGGAATGGCTGTGAGTCTTGATTGAGGTGGTCGTTAAATGAATCTGCATATTTGATAAAACAGCAAAAAACTAGCACACAAATTGTACCAATGTTAATTTTCTGGTTTTGATTTTGTACTATAATTATGTAAGATGTAACCACTGGGGATAACTAGGTGAAGGGGACATAGGACATCTCTGTGCTGTCTTTGCAACTTCCTGTGAATTTATAATTGTTTCAAAAAGAAAGTTTTCTTTTGAAGTATAGTTGGCAGCCTGTAAGGCAGCCCCCATGACCTCCGCCTCCTGTGTTCATGCCCCTTGGTAACTCCCTCCCCTCACTTCTAATGAACAGACCTCAACAGAAACAGTGTCATCCCACTCCTGGTACTAGGTTGCGGAAAGACTGCAGCTTCCTTTCTGGGGCATGCTCTCCTGTTCTCTTTCTCCCTGTGAGGAGAATGCTGCCTTGCTGCGAGCAGCCCCGTGGACAGGCATGTGGCAGGGACAAGGTCTCTAGCCAACAACCAGAAGGGACCTTGCCTCCCAGTTGCTGAGTCCAGCCTTGAGTGTCAAGGCCCAGTTGACTCCTGACATGACTGCAGCCCTGGCTGACACCTTGTTTCCTAACCTGCTGCCATGGTTTGAATCTCCCCTCCAAAGCTCATGCTGAAATTTAATTGCTGTTGAAGCAGTGTTAACAGGCAGGACTTTTAAGGGGTGATTAGGTCATGAGGGCTCTGCCCTCATGGATGGGATGGATTAGTGCGGTTATCTCAGGAGTGGGTAAGTTAAGGCTGGAGCGGGCTCACGATAAAAGGGTGAGTTTGGCTCAATTTCCTCTGTCTGCATCTTGTGCGGGGCTTCCTCCCCATGTGATGCCCTCTGCCGTGGGGTGGCCCTCAGCAGGTGCTGGTGCCACTTTCTTGGGCTCTTAGCCTTGAGAACTGTGAGCCAGACACATTTTTTCTCATTATAAATTACCCAGTCTGTGGTATTCTGTTAGAGCAGCAGAAAACAAGCCAAGACGCTCGCAGAAACTGAGATATTATAGGTTGGCTGTTTTTAGCTGTTAAAACGAACAAGTAAATAAATGAAAACAAATCAGCAGCAGAAAGCATTGGGAGTGTGGTGGGGAGAAAGGGAGCAGGCTGGTCTGGTTGGACGGATTCTGCGCGTCTGTGTATGTGAGCGGTAGGGATGAGGTGTGAAGGGCGAGCGAGGGCTGGGTCTTGGAGGGCTTGGAACACTAAGCTGAGAAGCTGGGACTCTTTCCTGAAGAAGGCGCAGTGCAGTCTGTGAGTAAGGCACAACGAAGGAGCTCCTTCTAGAAAACCTTGGCTGGAGGGCACGTGGGGTGGACTGGAGTAGGGAGAAGGTCAGCTCGGGTGGCTCAGTGTCTGGGGTGAGGCTCTTGGGCCTCGCCGGGCTGGGGCGGCGGGAAGGCAGGCTGGTGTGAGGAGGTGTTGAAAGGAGGCTCAGCAGTTCTAGGTGGGGGCAGATAAAGGTCCCTGTAGCAGGCCAAGGACAGTTGTGCTCGTGGCCTGGACAATATCATTGTTCTTGAAGTTATCAGTAGAACAAGGGCATTTCACATACCTTTCCACCCAGCGTGGCTGCTTACCCTGAAGAGAATAACTGACAACTTAATTTCCCACTTCTCACCAATGGACACTCTTGTTGGCCAGTCTGACATCCTGTGTCAAGTGTTGTTAAAAAAACATTCACTTTAGACAAATTAAATTTAACAGTTTAATTTGAGCAAAGAATGATTCCTGAATCAGGCAGCTGCCGGAATGTGAGCAGACCCAGAGCCTTCCACCGCGGCCACGTGCTGGGTTAAGATTTACTGACGGAAGGGACGTGGGGTGCAGAACGTCACTGCCTGTGATGGCCTGAGGTTGGGCTACTTTGTGATAAGAGTAGGTGACTGTCTGCTTGCACAGCAAGTTAGGTTACAGTTCACTATGTCTGAAGAAATGCTTAGGCCAAAGTTCACGGGCAGGGTCTGACCAGACAGCAGAGTGGGTCTTCAGGAGCTATGCACGTGCTCGCGTCGGCCTGAGCGCTCTCCATTGGTCTTGAACAGGCAGCCCTAATCCTCAGCGTCCTTGTCTGTTTTACTGATGATTCAGAACACGTTTTGATTTAAAAAATAATTAGAAAAAGAAGAGAATGGTTAACAGCATGTGCTTTGAAGGCAGATGGAATAGTTTTTCATCCTGACCCGGGCTCTGTGACTATAACTAAGTTACTTTAAGGTTAGTTTTATCAACTGCCTAATAGCTCAGTAGAACTGCCTCCCGAGGAGTCCTGTGAGGACGAGGTGACATGACGATCACACAGCATCGTTGTGAGTGTTCTCTCAACGAATGGGAGCTGTCCTACTTATCGATCCCAGGCAAAGGGAAAGTCAGGATGTTTTTTTTTCCCCTAAGAAAAAAATCACGTGGATGGTGAATGAGGACATTGTCAGACCCAGGTAAATCTTCAGGAAAGAGTCTGAGAAACGGGGGACTGTGTTCTGTTCCTGATTAGGCATGGATGATGGGCTCAGGTGAAGAGATCTTCTCTGTCCTTTCTTGGAGACTAGTTTATATTGATTTGTAAGAAAATGATAACAAGGGAACTTTGGAAGTTCTTGGAGTGCTGAGTTTAAGTGTGTGGGGTTTCAATGTCACGTCCCGATTGACGTAAATTTAAATGACCAGGGATCATTTCTGTCCCTGGAAGGGGAAAAGGAGCAAGAAGCCACTGATTAAGAAGATATGGAATAATAGGCCTGTCCTGTGTGTGTTTCGATTCTGGCTCTTCAAGCAAAGTGCTGAAAGAAGGTCTCGTATTTATTATTTTCAAATAAAAAAGAGCTTTGGGCCTGGAGGAGCCCTCTCTGGAGGTTCTTTCTTTGCATCTGTAGAGACAGCAGGGAAACAGCAGGCTCCATCCTCACGTGAACTTACGCTTGGGCTCTGCTCCTTTGCTCAGCTTGGGGTTAGAATAAGTATTTAGAATTTTTGAGATTCCAAACATTGATCATTTGGGCATGCTCATACAGTCTACTTATCATTTATTAATAACGAGAAAATATTTAGTACAATTAATTAAATAATGTAACTTTCTTTTGTCAGACATTTATGGAGTGCATATTTTTTGCTAGCTACTGAATGAAAATTAAAAATACTAATTAAACATGGTTCAGGCTTCAAAAACTGTATGGTCTCCTGAAGGGTGAGGTGTACGTGTTGGGGGCATCCTAAGATATATACGCAAGAAAGTGCAGTTCAATGCAGAAGGGACAGAACACAATGCTGACATGCCACGTGCAGAAGGATGGCGCTCTCAGGATGGGATCAAGGAATGTATCATGGAGAATGTGCTGGATTTGAGCTTGCCCTTGGGGCTGGGTGGGATCTGGACAAGAGCAAATAAGTTGAGTAAGAGTGATGGAGAGGGGGCGCAGGACACAGTAGGGAAGGTCAGTCCATTTGAGAGTGGGGACAGAAAGAGAGGGGTGAGTGAGAGTGCTGGCAGTAGAGGTTTGGGTTTCGGGCTAAGGTATTTGGATTTTATTTGTCAAGCCACGAGGAACGACAGCAACTTGCTGTGCGCTGAGGTGTTGAGCGTTGAAATATTTTAGGCAACTCCTTACAGCATTGGGGCTGGATGAATGCAAGGGGCCTGCTGTAGCCTGCTCAGCTGCCATCACAGACTACCACAGACCGGGTGGCTGAAAGGACAGAAATTTACTTTCTTTCAGTTCTAGAGACTTAAGGCCAAGATCAAGCGCTGGTGTCTGGTGAGGGCTCTCCCTCTGGGTTGCAGATGGCACCTTCCTGCCATGTGCTCACGTGACCTTTACCTGTGTGCACAAGCAGAGAGTAAGCAAGAGTGACAGAGGGCGAGAGAGGGTGAGCTCTCAGGTGTCTCCTCCTATTAGGACACTAATCCCATCAGATCAGGACCCCACCCGTATGACCTCATTTAATTTCAGTTACTTCCTTAGAGGCCCCACCTCTAAATACAGCCATGCTCAGGGTTATGGCTTCAACATGTGAATTTTGGGGGGACATAAACATTCAGTCCATAATAGGGCCTAAGGTTGAAAACAGGGAAGCCAGTTAGAGGGCAGCTGTGATGGTCCAAGTGGAGTGAGCGAGGCTGGGGGGAGGGCAGGAGGCCGGGAAAGGCTGCACAGAGTGATGTGCACAGGAACAGAGGCCCTCTGCTCCCGTGCTCACAGCGAGCACCTCTGCAGGTCTTTCTCACACTACTAAAGTCCCATGTCTCCTCAGGACCGTTTACACAGCAGGCCAACTATGTGGCATGCACAGGACGGGAAAGGAGTAGAGGAAGGGCCCCGCACATCACATGTGCAGAGTGGTAGAGAGGAGAAACGGGTCAACAGTTTATTTCTAAAGCGTTATGTCTTGCACATCTGGGTGCAGAGAGTGTCCAGAGCTGCTGTACCATCACAAATGGAAACTATCCCCACAGCTGGGGCAGCAAACATTTTCTGTAAAAGGTCAGGTGGTAAATATTTTAAGCTTTGTGAGCCGAGAGGCAATATTGAGAATACTATGTAGGTACTTATGTAACAAGAGAGAAAGCAAATTTCTACAAATTTTTTTATTGGCAAAATTCAAAATATAATAATTGTGTACAGTATTTGGTAATACAGGTCTAGTAATGAGAAGAATGGAATTCTTACTGGGGGAAACATCACTTCATGTCATTGCAGGTCAAAGGTAGTTTCTCATCATCAAACTCGACTCAACTGTTCATCTCCCAATGCTGACCTGGAGAGAGGTTTTACACATTTCATCCTTGAAGATGTCTTTTCACATAGACAGTTACTGCCAAATGCTGACATTAATCCATCAGCACATGATTTTAATTGAAGGTGTTCATCACTTGGAAGGCATTTATAGAATTCAATTCTTCTCTTGACATGTACTTTTAGTATGGCAAGATATTCCAGATTTAATACTTCCTATTGAAGATTAGGTAGAAGCTCCTAACTCACACAGTTTAATGGACCTTTTTAAAAAAGAAAAGTATTTAATGAATGTTTTCAAGCATCACATAAATAAAAAAAAGAGTCTAGTGAATCACACATACTTGGATTCTAGACTTGTCAAGATTTTTGTTATGTTTACTTCACCTACAATTTCCTCTTCTTTTTCTTTTCTTTAAAAAACATTTTGGAGCACATCCAAGGTATCATGTCACTTTAATTCCTACATATTTCAGTATTCATCTCTAAAAATATGGCCCTTGAATGATTATTCTTTTAAGCCGGAAAAAATCTAAACACTTTAAATCAGAAAATTTAATTTTTCTTTTCTTGGTATTCAGCAGTATAGGGCTTCAGAGCAAAACGAAATCATTACAGAAAAAATGCAGCTACCTTTTCTTTGCTACCTTTTATAATGATAGATTCACAAGAAGTTACATGGAAATGTACAGGGAGGGTCTGTGCACCCTTTACCCAGCCACCCCCAGTGCTATCATCTTGCATAAACCTAGCACAATATCAACCAGAAAATCGATATTGGTTCCATCCACGGAGCTTATTCAGATTTCACCAGTTATATATGCATTTGTGCATGTGGACATGTGTTTGTAGTTCTATACAATTTTATCGTGTGTAGCTTCATGTGAAGTTACATGAGGTTACACATGTGATAAAATGTACTTAATGTCCATCACTGCAAGGCTCCCTCAGGCTACCTGTTTATAACCACACCTATGCCTTCATTTCTATCCATAACCCCTGGCAACCACTAACCTACTCCCCATCTTGATAATTATGTTATTTCACAAATGTGTTATCATGCAGTATGTATACTTTTGAGATTGGCTTTATTCCCACTCAGCATAATTTCCAAGTTGTGTGGATCAATAATTTTTTTTTTTATAATTGTCAATTCTTTAATTTAGTTTTCCACTGTCTGGATGTACCATAGTTTACTGAACCATCTGCTCATTGAAGGACATTTGAATGTTCATTCACAAGTTTCTCTTGTGAAAATAAGTTTTTGTTGTTCTGGAATAAATGTCCAAGAGTGCAATTCTGGGTAATATTGTAAGTTCACTTTTAGGTTAAAAGAAACTGCCGCCATGTCCCAGACCAGCCATGCCACTTTACATTCCCTCAGCAGTGTGTGAGAGACCCGGCTTCTCTGTGTCGTCCTTGCCACAGCTGATGTTTACACTGTGTTTATGTTAGCCATTCTGATAGGTGTATAGTGACATCTCATTGTGGTTTTACTGTGTATTGATGTACTGAGTAGTGACGATGAAAACCTTTCCATGTGCTTATTTGCCATCTCTATATCCTCTTTGGTGAAATGTTTCTTCATATCTTTTGCCCATTTTCTAATTGGATATTTTGTTTTGTTAAGTTGAAGTTGGATGTGTGGTTTGTAAATATTTTATACCATTCTGTAACTTGTCTTTTCGTCCTTTTTAACAGGGTCTTTTGTAGAGCAAAAGTTTGAAATTTTGTTGAAGTCCAATTTATCATTTTTTTCCTTTTATGGATTATGACATTGTGGTTAAGTGTAAGAAATCTTTGCCTAGTACCAGGTTGCAAAGATTTTCCGCTAGAAGTTTTATTGTTTTACACTTTACATTTAAGTCCATGGTCCATTTTGAGCTAGCTTTTGTGTAAGGGGTTGTGTTTAGATTGATGTCTATTGATGTCAAATTGCTCCTGCACTATTTGTCGAAAAGGCTTCTCTCCTCCCCTGAATTGTTTTTTGCTTCTTTGTAAAAAATTAATTAGGCATATATGTGCAAATCTACTTCTGGGTTCTTTATTCTGTTCCACTGACCTGTCTGTTTCTCTGCCAATATCAGTCTGGATTGCTGTAGCTACATAGTGAGCCTAGTGATTCTTCCTACCTTATTCTACCTTTTCAGAGTTGATTGCACTCTTCTTGCTCCTTCCCTGTCCATATACATTTGTCTGTTTGTCTACAGCAAACCTTCCCAAGGTTTTGATAGAAATTGCATTAGACATGTTTATAAATTAAGGGAGGATTAATATGTCTTGTATATTGTCTTCTAATCCATGTATATGGTATGTGTATCCAGGTATTTATGACTTATTTAATTTGTTTCATCAACATTTTGTAATTTTTATCATGCACTCTGTACATGTTTTGCTAGACTTATAGCCAAGCATTTTATATTCTTTAAAGAAATTATAGTAGATAGTTCATTTTTATTTTTTGTTTCCACTTGTTTGTTTTCAGTAGATATAAGTGCAATTGATTTTTGTGTATTAATTTTATATCCTGCAATCTTATTGAATTCAGTCATTAGTTCTATGAGTTTTTTTTTTCCTTTGGTAGATTCCTTAGGATATCTTCATAGACAATCATGTCATCTGCAAGTAGAGGGAATTTTATTTCTTTCTAATCTGTACATCTTTTATTTCTTCGTATTGCCTTATTGCACCAACTAGTACTTCCAGAACAGTGTTAAAACACAGTGCTCACACAAGACATGCTTGAATTGTTCCTGATCTTTAAGGAAAAGCATTAAGTTTTTCACTATTAAGTATGATGTTAGTTGTATTGTTTTTGTAGGTGCTCTTTAAAAAGTTGAGGAAATTTTCCTCTATTCCTAATGTACTAAAAGTTTTTGTAAATTATAAATTGATGTTAAATTTTGCCATTCTACATCAATTGATATGAGCATAGAATGTTTCTTCCTTAGACTGTTAGTGTAGATGACATTGATTAGTTTTTGAATATTGAACCAGCCTTGCATTCCTGGAATAAACTCCACTGGTCATTGTGCTTTTTAAAATATATATTGCTGAATTTTATTTGCTAATATCTGATTAAGAATTTTTGCAACTACGTTTATGAGTGGTATTGGTCAATGGTTTTGTTTTCTTGTACTGTGTCTAATTTTGTTATCAGCATACTAGTGTCTTTATATGTGAATTGGAAAGTATTCCTTCTTCTTCTGTCTTTTGGAGAGATTATGCATAATGCTGTTAATTCTTCTTTGAATATTCAGTATAATTCTCCAGGAAAATCATCTACTGAGAGATGTATTTTTTGGGAAGTTTTAAAATTATGAATTAAAATCCCTAAATATAGAGCTAATAAAATGATCTATTTTATACCAGGTGAATTGTGGTGATTTGTGTTTTTTAATAAATTAGTACATTTACCCATGTTAAATTTATGTGTGTAGACTTGCTCATAGTATAATTTCAGAAGTGTTCCCTCCTCTTCTAGTTTTTGGAAGAGTTTTTGTGAAATTGTTGTTAAGTTTTCTTAATGATCTGGACCTGGGGATTTCTTTTTTGGGAACTTTTAAATTACACATTCATTTTAAATTACACATTCAAGTTATAGGACTATTTAAGTTATTAGTTTCATCTTGGCTGAATTCTGGTAGTTTGAGTTTTCCAGAAATTGGTTATTTCTTCTAAGTTGTTTATAAATATAAACTTAGCAGTATTCTCTTGTTATCCTACAGAATCTTTTGTAATTTTACCTATGTTATTCTTGAAATTGGTATTTTTCTGTCTTCTGTTTTGAAAATTTTTCAACTTGCTTTGAGGTTTGTCAATTTCAATTTTTTACTGATTTTTCCTCAAAGAACCAACTTTTTTTCCCATTGATTTCCTCTCTTGCTTTCTTGTTTTTAATTTCATTAACTTCTGTCTTATTTTTACTATTTCCTTCTTATTGCTTACTTTTGGTTTATTTTGCTTTGTGTTTTCATGTTTCATGACATTAAAACTTAGATTTTTTAAATTTGAGATCTTTTCTCTTTTCCATTAAAAGAATTTGATACTATAAATTTCCCTCTCATCACTGCTTTAGCTACATCCCACACATTTTGATATGCTGTATTTTCATTTTCATTCAGTTGAAATTATTTTTAAAAATTTCTTATGGACTTCTGCAACTCGTGGATTATTTAAACATGTGTTGTTTAATTTCCAAGTGTTTGGGAATTCTCCTCTTATATTTTTGTTATTTGTTTCTAGTCTGATTTCATTGTAGTCAGAGAATGCACTCCATATAATTCAATTCTTTTAAATTTGGTAAGGTTTGTTTTATGATCCAACCTTCTTAATGAATGTTGCATGGGCACATTAATACAAATGTGCATTTTGCTGCTTTCAGTGTTCCATAAATGTCAATTAGGTCATGTTGGCTGATGGTATTGTTGAGTTCCTCTATATCCTTGCTGACTTTTTTGTTTAGTAGTCATAGCAATTGCTGAGAGTGGGGTGTTGAGATCCTCAAGTATAATTTGTTTTTTCTCCTTTCAGCATCATTAGCTGAAGCTCTGGTGTTTGATGCATACAGATTTAGAACTAGTATATATTTTTAGTGGACTGGTGTAATTTTTCTCTTTTTAACTTACTAATGTTATTTTCTCTAAAATTGCCTTTATATGATATTCACATATCTACTCCTGCTTTTTAAAGATTCATGTCTGCATGATATCTTTTTTCCCATCCTTTTACTTTAAACTTATGGATGCTGTCATGTTTCAAGTGAGTTTGTTGTCGACAACATGTACTTGGATTGTGTCTTTTTTTCAATCCACTGTGCCACCCTTGTGCTTTTAGTGTATTTGGAACATTTACATTTAAAGTAATGATTTGTATGGTAGGCTTAGGTCTGGCTTTTAATTATTTTGTTTCTGTTTGTTCTGTCTCTCATTTCCTTCTTTTTATTCCTTGCTATTTTAAGTGTTATTTAAATGTTTTTTAAGAGTTCTATCTTGATTTCCTTATAACATTGTTGAGCATATCTTGTATAGTTTTCTTTCTTGTTCTATGTATCAACATATATGTACATAATTTGTCACAGCTTACTGGTGTTGACATTTTATCACTTTGAATGATATGCTGACCTTACTTCCACTTAGATCTTTTTACCTCCCTAGTTTTAAAGTGTTAAAACTCAAACACTTACAACTTACGTGTTTCTTCCACATACATTGCATGCCACTCAAATGGCATTATAAAATTTGCTTCAATTGTGAAATATGATTAGAGTAACTCATTTTGTTTACTTCTATTTTTACCTTTTTCTGAAATTCCCAGCCATCTTCTGTTATCATTTTCTTTCTTTTTGGAGAGCTTCATGTAGCCAGTCTTTTAAGGTAGGTAGGCTAGTAGCAAATTCTCTTAGTTTTCTTTTTTCTGAGAATTAAAAAAAATTTCCTCTTTATTCCTCAGGGATAGTTAACCCAGATGATAGCGAGTTTACAGCTGACAGTTCTTTTCTTTCAGCACTTGAAAAGTGTTGTGTCAGTTCTCCCTGGCCTCCGTGGTTTCAGATGAGAAATCTGCTGTCATAGGAACTGTTCCTCTTTTATAAGTACTGTCTCATTTCTTCCTGACAGTTTTAAGGATTTTTCTTTGTTTTTTCAGAAATTCAGTTTTGATGTGTCTTTGTGTAGATTTCCTTTGGTTTATCATATTTAGTTTCTTCTTGAATCTGTACGTTCAGGTATTTTATAAAATTTGGGAAGTTTTTAGTCTCATACTTTTTCATCCTCTCCTTTGGGACTTCAATAATATTAATCTTAGATCTTTTGTTAATATTCCATAGATTTCCGATACTCTGTTCATTTTTTAAGCCTATTTTCTCTCCATTGCTCAGATTGAATAAATTCTATTGATCTGTCTTGAAGTTCATTGAGTGTATCATCTATTATCACCACTGTACTATTGAGTTCATTAAGTAATTTTTATTTATTTTTTTTGGTGGCTAGCTGGTCAGGGGATCTGAACCCTTGACCTTGGTGTTACAACACTGAGTTCGAACCAACTGAGCTAACTGGCCAGCCCCTGAAGTAGTTTTTAAATTTTGGTTATTGTATTTTTCAGTTCCATAATCTTAATTTGGTTCTTTTTTATAACTTTTAATCTTTACTATTTTTGATTTTTACATTTGTTTTAAGATCATTTGTAATTGATTGTTAAAACATTATTATGATGGCTGGCTTAAATATCCTTGTGTGATAGTTTCAACTTCTGATTCAACCCCATATATATTTGTATGAGGTAATTGTCTTTTTTTGGCGGCTGGCCAGTACAGGGATCTGAAACGTTGACCTTGGTATTACTACACTGCGCTGTAACCAACTGAGCTAACCCAACCAGCCCTTAATTGTCTTTTCATATTTAAGTTATGGTTCTACTGGTTTGTGGTATGATAAGTGATTTTTGATTGTACTTGGACATTTTTTATTTATTATGTTAGGAGACTCTCATCCTATTTAGATCTTCTGTTTTAGCAGGCAGTCACCCTGTTTAGGTTTAGTGTGTAAGTTCTGGACTACTTTTGTTGGCTGTAGTATCATATCAGTTTAGTTTTCAGAATCCTTGCAAAACTCTTCTGGTCTGACTCATTCTTCTGGAGCTCCGGAGTCCCCCTGTCAATCCCTGCTCATTGCCTGGAGGGACGGAAGGCGCTTGTCTGGGTTGCCTTGTGTGGTGGCCCACTTTCTGTCTCTGCGGGGCAGAAGCTCAGAAGCTGCTGGGCCTGGGTCTCTTTATGCAATGGGGTGGGGTGCAGGGCAGTGGAGAGAGCTGCTGATGCTGGCCCTGGGCCGGATGGCCTGCCTGCTGGCTCCCTGGCTACAGTGCAGAAGTGGGGGCTTCCCCCCAGAAATTTGTCAGGCTTCCCCTTTCCCAGTTCTTTGGCTAGAGAAGGCTGGCTAGAAAAGGTGTTTTGTCTATACCTGGGTGGTTCTGAGTTGCAGGCCTCTCTGGCCCCTGAGAAAGCCCAGGGACCACATTGCTTTTCCTCAAGTCTTGAAATCCCAGCCAGTCCACCTCCTTCAGTCCAGGCCTTAGAGTTCTTTTTATCATTGTCTGTTTTGCCATTTCAGGGTTATATAGTTGTATTTAGAGGAGATAATCAGGGGAAAGTAGGTGTATGCCATCTTGTCCCATATCCTGGAATCTCAAATGGATTTTGAAGTAGGGAAGACTCTTTGTACTTGCAGTGAGGTGTAATAATTGCTGCTGCGACTGTAGTCTGAGCTAAAATATATGACCACTGCGGGTTTGTGTGGGATGGAGAGCTCGTCTTTGTTTTATTTTATTTTTAAAAATTTTCTTCTTTGTTTGAAATTTAACAACACAGGAAGTGTAGAAAGCATCTTGACATTATCTGTGATTCAGTAATATTAGTTGTTGATGAAATAACCTTTTTGCATTGTAAGTGTTGTACATAAGCGCTGTTTTGCCTTGTCATTTTAGGTCGAATTCATTAAGAATCAGGATCAAATCTGCAGCAAAAGCTAATTTTCAAAGGCATTCGTTGATAATATTGGCCAAGGGTGGTTCTTCCAACCATTTAAAATCTTAGTTTGGACCATGAAAAAACAGGCAGAGGGCCTTGGTTTGCCTATTTCTGCTCTACAACAACATTTTCCAGTGGCATGCTGGTAAATGTTTAAGTTAGACCTCTGGGTAACAGAGCCCTGGTTTGTAGGGTTTCCTGGTTTCTGTGGTGGAAGTATTCCCACCATGACTGATTTCAAGCTGCCAACGTGACGTCACTGAATGAGGTGCTGTGAAAAGGTGTGCACAGTCGGCTGTCTTGAGCTGCTGCACACTGTGACTGAACAGACCTTAGGAGACCCTTGAAGGAAACCTCAGCTTCTGTGCCACACACATTGAATAGCTGCTGTGGGCATTGTATTTTGATAATTGTTCACTTAGAGTTCCCCACCTTTCCAAAACATGCACACATACGGAAACGTTGCTTTCTGCATGATTTCATTTTAATGGAAGCGTGCAGGGGAAAAAATAAATCAGACTTTTACCTTTCTGCACTGGCCCCCAAAACTGGTTTAACCAATCCCACTATTTTCTTTATAAGCAAATATTTACTCTTGGAATGACAAGCCCTACATTTCATGTAGTAGTAAATTAAATGATGTTTCTTTATGTTATTTACAGAGGCATTAGCCTGGTTTGGGTTTCCAAAAAAATGGCAATTTGTGTTTTAAATATCTTTTGTGGTGACATTTGTTGATATATCAAAGACACAGAGAAATCTGCTTCTTTGAAAGTCAAAGCCTCTTGGTTCGCTGACTGCCCCCTTGCTGGTGAGAGGATGCTCCTGCCACGAGGTAAGCAGGGGCTGCTCCCCCAGGACACGTCTGCTGTCGCTGGCTCTCTCAAACGCTCCCCTTGTCCTGGGCTCCACTTTCCTCTGCTCTGTGTGCTCCTGTAGAGTGTTGTTTGCACCCCTGTATGGTGCTGGTCACTTTGTAGCTCAGTGTTTTCTGGGCCCTGCTGTGTTCCTCCCTGCAGGCCTACGCTCTGGGGTACTGGACACTAAAGGACCCACTCCTTCCTGTTCAAGCCAAACTTGCCTTGCTGGAGTCTCATGCCGTCAAAGCCTTCATGGCAGAGAAACAGTCCAGTTTACAGTGTCAAAGAAGACAGAGGGTATTCAGCCTCCTAGGTACTGCATTATTGAAAGAGAACTTTTTTTTTTGTCTTTTTGTGACCGGTAAGGGGATCGCAACCCTTGGCGTGGTGTCACCCGCACCGCGCTCAGCCAGTGAGCACACCGGCCATTCCTATATAGGATCCGAACCCGCGGGGGAGCACCGCTGCGCTCCCAAGCGCTGCACTCTCCGGAGTGCGCCACGGGGCCAGCCTTGAAAGAGAACTTTTGATCTCAGTGGTTAATTTTGGAATGGAAGGACATCTGGGACTGAGCAGATTAACCAGCACAGGTCCTATAGTCAGGGCTCTTGAAGCAACTGCTGACGTCCGTTGCCCACAGGCTAATCTGAAGCTCGGCACAAACAATTCAGTAGAGTGAAGACGTCTTCTTGCCACCTGGGGCTGAAACAGAGCTTGGTCCTAGAAACGTGGGGGCTGTGTTTCACCCCCAGGCCTGCCACCAACCTAGAAGGATGCCAGCTCTGCCATGTCCTCTTATTTTGGGAAATGGGACAGGCTTCTAAAAGCCCCCTACTCACTTCATTGTGAGCCCTCTTCCCAATGCTGAGGAAACATCCATAGTGTCAATGGAGAGAGGGGGTGAGTGCAGGGATCCCCACCCCACCGTGAGTTACAGCCACCCTACTGGGGGTTGGTGATGGGGATTTATAATTTGAAGGTCCTTTGTTGTTCTTAAGGGTGTTACTTGCAGGAGTGGAATCTTCCTGGAGGCAAGTACCACATGCCTTCCGAATGGTCACTGACTTAATTCTTTGTGATGGTTGGTTCATGACATCATTTTCAGAAGACTCAGGCAGAGGGAAGGGAAGGGAGCCTGAGTGGGGCAGCTACACAGACTTGGCCGTTTTACACTCTTGCTTCTGGCCAGCCCTTGGAGGAACAAAAAGACGCTAACTGTTTCAGCAATGACTTTATGGAAGGACTGCTGGGTGTTGAACACATTCACTAGGGGAGCTCTATCTACATAACTAGCCTCGGGGATCCTTGTTTTCAGAAGAAGCAGCTTTTATTCCCGTTGAGACAGGTCCTTGATGTATGGACCCAGCCCTCTCCCTCTGGCATTACCACACTAAGACATCAGATAGCAGGAAGGTAGAATAAGATCCACTGGAAGAGTTCAGAGAGAGAAATGTGCCTTCCAAGAGGTGTCCAGTCACCAGTATCTACAACACCTCCTGTGGTTTCTTTCATAGAGCTGTGCATGAAGACTTCTTATTCAGAACAATAACTTTGAGGCAGTGCTTGATGCTGATTTATCAAAGGAAAGTTCAATCACGCTTATGGTTCTGTGTCTGGGAAGGAGTTCACACCTGCGAGAGGCTGCTTTGGGGTGGGGGCTTTGCCTGAAGTTCTCATCTAATCTCCACTGTCTTAGCTTGTGCTGCTGTAACAAAATGCCGTGGACTGGGTGGCTTAAACAGCAGAACTTTATTTCTCAGAGTTATAGAGGCTTGGAAATCCAACTGAGATCTAGAGGCCAACAGAAGGCCACGTGCTCCTCCTCCATGGGGGTTTGGTGGGTCGAAAAGCAACGTTTTGAAGCCACTAATTGTTTTCTCTGAAATATGCGGTACTTTGAAAGTTCGTGGCAAAATAGAATCGAAGGATAACAGGGATCCTTCTGTGAACTTCTCGAGGAGCCATCGTGGGCTCGTCCGAGTGGCTCCGTAGGGGGAGGCTCCCAGAGGCTCAGCGCGTGCCCTGGGTCTCAGTCTGTTTGTGCTGCTGTGACCAAATCCCTCAGGCTGGCTGATGTATAAACAGCAGACATTTATTTCTTACAGTTCAGGAGGGTGGGAAGTCCGGGACCAGGGTGCCAGCACTGGTGTCTGGTGAGGGCTGCTCTCTGCTTCCCAGTGGCGTCTGGTGGCTGTATCCTCACATGGCAGAAACCGAAGAGCAAGAAAGGTGCTCTCCCTGAGGCCTCTCCCACGAGGGCACCACTCCACTTGTGGGGCAGAGCCCTGGGACCTAAGGACTTCCCCAAAGGCCCACCTCTCAATACCACCACAATGGGGATTAAGTTTCAGCACGGGTTTGGGGGACACACATTCAAACCGTAGCACCCTGCAAAAAGAAATTCTCTGTGAAATGGACATAACTGGCCTAAGAGGAAAGCTCCCAATTTCTTTAGCTTTGGCACTTACAAAGTTGCTTTTGAAAACTTATTTTATCCTCCCATGAATTCTCTGAGGTGATTAATGTCCCATTTTTCTGAGAGAAAATCAGAGGCTCCAAGAGGTCAATGATGCGGGTAAAGCTGTAAAATCCAGTGCTGGAGCCAGGGCGCCGACTCAGGTGACCAGCAGGGCGCCCCCTCCCGTGCTGAGGCGCTGTCCTCACTGGGGGCCAGGGGTGTCAGAGGGGAGCTGTCGAAACCCCGCACAGGCTGATTCTACCTTTACTGTCAGTCATTCGTTTTTCATTTCCTCGTTAAATATTTATTAAGCCTCTTCAGTGTGTGGCGCTGTTCTGGACTCAGGGGATGAGGAGTGATCACTGGGACTTGACTTCCTTCCAGGAGGCAGGTGCACAGGGGACTTGGCCATGTGGCCTGGTCACGTGAGCCTTCTGGGCAGTCCAGTGTTGTGGGTGTTCTCTCTTTATTTTATTTTGTTTTACTTTATTCATTTCATTTATTTTAGAGTGGATGCATAAACCATGCTGCCTGAGTAGATAGCGCCACAGGAGAAACTAATTATAAAGACCAAGTGGTCATACATTTGCAGGATTTGCTTCTGTAATCAAAAGAAACATAGTTAATCTGACACACATTTCTTGATGCACGTGGTCATTATTGTACTGCATGATAATTAGGCATAAATGAGCAGCAGTTAACCAAAATAACTATAATCAGTATGGCTTTTACAGACAAGTCATCTTCCGAATGTTTTCTCTTCCTAGATCTCCAGCATTCGATATGGTGTTGCTCTGGCTTTTCTGGTAAGGTGTGTGGCCGCAGCTTGTCACCTTGCCCGGCTCGCAATGGACATGTGGTGTGCAAGGATTTAGCCCTTCGTCTGGCACTGCGTCAGCTGGGCCTTGCTCTGGGCCCCTTGGTGCTTCCCCATGATCTCCTCATCTTCCTAGGCCGCCTTCAAGGCCCTGTCCTGAGGTCAGGGCTACAGGAGGAGAGTCTGGGGTGGTCACCCTTGCGCCACGGATGCTGGCCGGGAGCTTCTCTCATCCACTGGAGAGTCCCTGGCAAGGGCCAGCGGCGTAGGGCTGGCGTGACAGAGGACTGCCAGCTCCAGAGCGCATGGCTCTTCCACATCCAGGCACGCAGAAATCTTGAGGTGATTTTAGGTGTAGGGAGGACTTATCCCCAAATCCTCCCCTCAAATCAGACATTCCTTTAACAGGACACAAAGCTTCCATTTAGTGATCGGCTTGAACGGGGGTCGAGCTCCAGGACAAATGTGCTGCTTTGATTTAGAAGAGAGTTAGGGGGCAGAAAGCCCCAGGAGACAAGAGAGGGCAGCGGAGACGCCCTTGGTGGGGGTGGGGAGTGTGACTGGACACACTGAGATAAAGGCCTCCTGTTTCTGCAGGTGCCTGTTTTCTAGATCTGGTCTAGGCCAGTGCTAGTGGTTGGGGGATGTCTGTCACTCGGACCACCCACATACTGAGGCCTTGCATTGGATTGGTCTCTGCCTGGCAGAGGCTCTGTGAAAAGTGGTTCTCCGTAGGAAGGGATGACATGCGCCAATAAAGAAGTCCAGATGGCACGGAAGCTCTCTAACATGCCAGACACTGCCTTCTGTTTCGGGGCAATTACTGGGTGCTTTGGGTGGAGGTATAGGCATAAGGGCAAAGGTTGTATGACTCTAAGCCACCCAAGTAGAGCAACCATGCAGAGAAATGGGTGGCCTGGGGGGTACAGGGGGCTGGTGGCCTGGTGGGAAGATGGGGGGTTGGAGGGCTGGAGAGAACCCAGGAAGCCAGGACGAGGGCAGCCCTGCCTCCCTCACTGCCCTGCGCTGTGGCCCACATCCTGGTGGGGCCCAGGAAAGCCGGCACCCCAGCTAGGGCCACCCCAGGCAACCTGCATTTGGATTTGCTAGGAATGTGGGAGGGATGAGGGCCAAACTCTAGGTTCCTAACGAACCCAGAGAAGCAAACACAGAGGTTCCAGTTTACTCTTCTCTAATCAGGGCCCTATCAGTATAACAGAGCCACTGATTTCAGGGTTAGGCTGATTACTGCGGGCGGCAACACAACCAAAAAGAAACTAAAGACAGATGGCTCACTTTGAGTCATATTTTTTTCTCATACAATATATAATGTCGAGGAAAGCAGAGAGGAAAAAAACTTTAGGCCCCAGATTAGTCTGGTGTAGCACATTCTCTTGCCATGATGGTTTCGGTTTCCTGGTTTCACTTGGGAGATTCTTCTTGTTTGGGATGGGACACTTAATGCAGTCGTCAAAGACACATTTCACAATGGAGCTCTGTTCCTAGCTGTGGGGAGAAACGCTGGTCTCTCTGAAAAGTCCTCAGAGCCATCTGATCCAACTTCTCCCACCATACAGAATAACATGTGTTTCTCATAAATTTGTGCATGTTTATCAACTACGTAAATTAATAAACACCACATCCATTTATGTACTATATGAATATATACATCAAATATTTTATATATCTGATAGAGAACCTTTCTCTACCAGAAAGAGGTTGGAAGTTGGCCCACATGCTGGGACCCTCAGTCTGGAGTCGAGATTCCATTCCTGGCCCCAGTCCAGCTTGTGGGCATGGCCGGCCTCTTCCTGGCTGCTCAGCCCACAGGGGTGTCTCGTCCGTGTTTCCCCCACACAGCCCCCGAGTTGTCAGGCCTTGTACAGACTTAGGATCTCACACCCCGAAGGAGGAGTGGGACTGTGTGGTCGGCAGGAGCTCCATCCCACGCCAGGGTGGCTCACACTCTTACCTAGGCCCAGAGTTGGGCCTGTAGGAAAATTGAGAACATTGTCTGACATGAATTACCCCTGGATCTAGCTGTTCATTAGAATTGTTTGTGGGGCTGTTGCTAACTTAAATAAACACGTAACTGTACACTTTCTGCCATCTTTGCGCATCTGCTAGTCAATTCCACCTGCATACCGTTGCTGAGGGTTTTCTTCCCACGTGGAATGCGGCCTCTGCTCTGCCAGGCCCACTCAGGACTTTCTCCACGGAACCTTCTCTGCCGACTCTCCCTCTCAGCACCGTGAACTCCTCAGCATTCCACCCACCCACCTCATCTACGTGCACCTGTTTAGCACTGACAACTTACACAACGTGGTGTTGCAAATGCTTTTCAAACATTGGCCATTACATGTGCACAAAGGCTCCCCAGGGCAGAGGCTATCACCATCCTCATTTGCAGCTGAGGAAAGTGGAACACTGAGGTCCACCCATGTCTGCAAGTCCCACCACTTGTCAAAGGCATAAAACAAAGACCAGCGCCGGGGTCCCAGATGCCAGCCCCCCACGGGCACTGTGTTGAGGGTGAGCTTCTCAAGGGTGGCACAAATACGAAAATACACCCCACCAGTGGTTCCTGGAGACATGTCAGAGCAAGCTGGGAGCCTCCAAAAATAAAAAGTTCCCAGGCTTGATTTAGCAGATCAGAGAATCTCTTCAAAATTCTTCAGTGCTTTCAAGGTAAAGCCAAGTTTGGGGACCTTATTTCATGCAGCACAATCTAGGTGCACTGTAGGCCTTTGATGAATATTCACCAAGAGAAATACTGTGCATGTGTGCATGCATGCACATGCGTGTGTGTGTGTTGGAGACATATGTGGATGGCCCAGCAGAAGTCTGAATGTCAGTGGCCTCTGACGTACCTGACGTACCTTACGTATCAGCCGGTCTTAACAGATAAGGAAAAATTGACAGGAAACTTATTTTATCTTAAAATCAGAACTTATAACTGGAAGACAAATTTCTTCCACTTCTCATGCTTCCGACCTTGCTGCTTGCCTATACCCAGCTCTACTTACAGGTTAGAATGTGACATGGCTGGGAGTCCTGGGGAATGCTGATGTCCACACCCCAGAGGGACAAGGCCACTGTCTTTTGGTGGAGATGTGCCTCAGATTTTATGAAGTCAGTTGTCTCACTCAGTGTCAAATAGGATTCAAACACTTTAGAAAAAGTACCTTTTGTGTGACCCTGAGTCGACGTTCTGCTTGGCCCTCTTAGTGGGACTCGCCCTCCCTGGTGGATGCCAGAACTGAAGAGGGCATTTTCATATGAATTCCTACTCCTGAGGCTTCCAAAGTTCACTTCGTTCTCCCTCACATCAGAGCAAAAGCACGAAAAGCAAAAAATCCCAGGATAGCAGCTACGAGGCATTAATTTCCCCTTCTTTTGACCCTTTTCTCCTCCTCTAAGGGTTAAGTATGTGGAGGGAAGAGTTGCTAGACTTTGTGTCTGTGCTTGGTGGGAACTATTAAATTACTGCTGGATGTTTCTGATTATACCACATATCGGTGCCTGCACAGCCCTGGGGACATGTGCCCCACGGGCCTGCCCACGTCTGCACCTGGCCCCGGGCCACACTTGCTCACGGAGGCCCCTCCGTGGCACCAAAACAGCTGGGTTTTTTGTTTGGAGTGCAAGGATGGGAGCTAGTGCTGGCAAAGGGGAAGGAAATGGGCAATAAAACCAAGAACGGAGCGGCTTACTGGAGCCAGGACGCTGGGGTCTGCTTAATTGCTCTGAAATGAAAAAAGATTCGGGGGTTTTTGTGAAATCCCACAGGCACACTTGCCAAGCCTCAAATATTAGATTGAATTACAGTTTCTGATCCCTCCCCTCTCCCCTCAGCCACGTGTCTTATTCCTTCTGGAGATTTGTCCCTAATTTTGGGGCCTGGGAGGAGAAAGGTTAACAGGAGTCTGGGCCAGGTTCCCTGGCGTCCCACCGACCACATTTTCATGGCTGTGAGTACATAAATGACCCACACAGAGGCGCTCTGAGGGGACCTTCCCCAGTGCTGGGCAATCGGCACTCCCTGGTGCCCAGAGCTCTGGAAACGTTGAGAACAAAGTGCCTTGCCCAGAACCAGGAGCCAGCAGCCCGAGCCTACCCAGGGTAACTGCACCAATGTTACAGCCCCTTCCCTGGGGGAAAACCCTTGTTTTCCATCAGAACCTTAGGGCAGTCTTTAAAAAACAAAAAAGAAGAACTGGCAGAGAAAACAGAAGTATGATAACAGAGTTCAGGGTTTTCCCCAGGGAGAGGAAGGATGAAGGAAAGGCTGGGGAAGAGGCTGAAGTGTGGGAAGCACCTCACTGAATAACTGAGGGAAGGAAACCTGTCTGGGGGAGAGAGTCCTGGGTGCAAACGCTGGCCTGCTGTGAGTGCATAGCACTGCTGGGGGCGCCGGGCAGGAGGCAAGGCCAGGTGCTGCAGGGAAGGGCAGGCTATGCGGTGCAGGGCCAGCGCCAATCAGCTCAAGCTGGCTCCACACTGACTCTGTGCCTCCTCGGCCACGACGGAGGGGAGGGATGTTATAACCTCTGAGAGTCAGCTCCAGGTGAGGACCCAGGCCTGGGCAGGGCCGATCTGCTGCTGGCTACTGCTGAACTTAGTTCATCTCTTGGTCCTGCAGCCCTCTGGGTTCCTTTGCCTTCCTCATGTGGCCAGTGTATAGAAACCACATGGAAGGGTCTGACTGCTGAGGGGCAGGCGCCTGACGGCTTGCCCACTGGCAATGGAGACTTTCACCATTCAAAGGCATCTTAGAAAAAAAAATGACACTGAGATCTGAGAGACTATTTCCTTTTTACTTAGGAGTTGGAAAATTAAATATGCTACAGTTTTGAGGAAAACTGCAAGAAAAGTGATAGGAAGATGGTGAGAATATTGATGACATGGTGCGAAGTCAAGGAAACTTTGAAGGCCGTCAGGTTAACACGTAAGGAAAACAAAGACGGTCCATGTGTGTAGAAGCTGCTCTGTTAGCACCACCAGGAACAGAGAGGTGCCGGTTTTCCTATTTCCTAGTTCACTGATTATGTGGTTGGTGTGAGCTGAATTTGGAGACTCGCTTCTCTCCTCCACTCACACCGATGACCAAACTCATGTGTCTTCTGGGCAGAATACTTGCTGCTGCTGTTAGGCAGGGCTCTTTGCCATGTGTCTCAGGCAACCAACGCTTTCACGATGGCCAGCCATCGTGTCCCATTTCTTCTTGACTCTCCATAGTCCTACCTGGTACCCTGTTCCCCGAGTGTGTGTAACTGTACACTACGACCCTCTCTCATCAGCTCTGTGTGGTCCCATGGCTTTGCTGCCATTGCGAGAGCATGCTACTCTAGAAGGAATGGTGCTGGTGTCAGGGTGCTCTGTCACCCAAGGAATATCACAGCTGCACCCCATCCAGTCAGGAAGCATCTTGTGGCATACACACAGAAGCTGGAATCCTGTGGCACACAGTCTTCATGGGATGCCTCCAGTGCAGGGCTCTTGATTTCCAAGCACAACATGGTCCTCATGGTGAGAAAAGCTGTTATCCTCGGGGCGAGGAGAGGCACAGTGGAGGCAGAGGAGCAGATAAGCAAGTGGGATGATGAGGGTACAGAAGGAATTCAGTTTACTGAGTCCTTGGAGAGATGAACTGTCCACCCGAATGCCCTTGTTCCCAGCCCGTGTGGTCCTGTGAGGAAGTGGCATCCCGCAGAGCTCCCTCTGGGAGCACCAGGCTTGTGAGCCGCTTTATAGAAGAATGACACCCATCGGTGGCCTCCTGCTCCACAACCTCGCTCATGCCCACCAGGTGAGAGAGGATGGCGGGGAGCAGCGGAGGAGTGGGGCTCACCCTGCAGACACACTGTGGGCCCTGCCACAGACATCGTTTAATTTGAACCTCACAGAAACTTTCTAGATGCCAGTTATCATCCTCAGTCTCTACATGAGGAAACTGCAGCCCAGAAGTACATTAGTTAACACCAGCTGTTGTAACAAATAACCCCCATGTGTATAAAGTTTAAAAAACGATGAAGGTCCATGTCCCGTTCCCTTTAATCCCACATGGCTCTCTTTCCCAGTCTCCTCCAGGTGACAGCTCAGGTTCAGTCCACACTTTCCACTGGTTTCTACTATTTTGCTGTGCTTTGGACCCCATGCCTCAAAATTGACTTAAAATTTGGTGAGAATGGCAGTCTAGAACTATAATAGAACTGGAATAGCAATAAATAGTTCAAACTCCTTATTTTGTTGAACAAGAAACTGAAACTCAGGGCCGGCCCCTTGGCTCACTCAGGAGAGTGCGGCGCTGGTAGCGCCGAGGCCGCAGGTTTGGATCCTATATAGGGATGGCCGGTGAACTCACTGGCTGAGCGTGGTGCGGGCGACACCAAGCCAAGGGTTGTGATCTCCTTACTGGTCAGAAAAACAAAAAAGAAACTGAAACTCAAGGAGATTGAAGGAATGATCAAGATCTCAAGATTAGATAATGTAACAATTAGCTCATGCATTTGGTTCTGCAGATACTAGTGAACATTTGCTGATTGGGCCAGAATGTAGGTAAGACTTCCCCCCCCCTCAATAAATTAAACGACAAAGAAACCACACATGGAACTCAGCTCCTGTATGTAGGCATAAAGCATGCGGGTGCAGAGCTCTTGTAGGAACACTTGCTGTGAGCATTTTAGCAAGGAAAAAAATGTGTGTGGCTGTAGGTGGCAATGCCTTTCAAGAAGAAGCTAGGCTTTCCTCCTGCCCCCACTTAAATTTTCATGTTTCTTTCAAAAATATTTGTTTCTTTCTATTGGCTAAAAATAAGTGTTCCCAAAGCTGGTGAGTGAGTGTTGGGAAAATGGAACAATTTGTTCAGGCTCCCCTCACCTTGGAGCCGGTTCAGGGTGGTTTGGTAACATTGTGTGTGTGGGTGGAGTAAGTGCGCCTGCACGGTGGCACCGCTTTGGCTGGTGTTTTACTGCCTTGGGTGCCCGCCCTGCGTGGCCGTGTTTTTCCAGACCCCCAGCTTCCAAGGACTGTGTGGCTGGTTACCTAGCTCACAGACCTGCATGAAGGGGTCTGGTGACCCAGCCTGTCACGTGAAGGGTTTGTGACCCAGCCTGTGAATGGGCTTGAGGGGTCTAGGAGCTCCAGACCCAGCTGTTGCTCAACCATTGGCCCGGTCATTGCAGGATTACCGGCAGGTAAAAGAGCCGCAATAACTAGCGTGGTCGCCTAGCTTTACAATTGGCGTCATGAACAGGATTAAGAGCTAGACAACTAACGCTGTGAGCAGGATTCGAGACATTAGCCTCACAGCAGCCCTGGTCGTGTTGCCAGACAGTGAGGTTTCCTGATTACCCACCAAAGGGGTGAGCTTGACAGTGTGTTATTTATGGGATCCTCTGTACTCCTGATGAGCATGCAGCATGGGACAAGGCAGGGCCGTGAGTCACAAACACCCCCCGAGTGTGGCAGATGGACCAGCCTGCAGGACCAGGAGCAAGGGCTGGCTGTAAGGGAAGAGAAACAGAAAGCAGCAATAAAGGCCAGTCAGGGCAGTTCCGGGGCGAAAAGTACATACAGGGGGTAAGAAGTGATAGGCTCACTTCTTTCTAAAACCCAAGAGTGAAATCAGCTCTCTCCTTGGGAGATTAACTCCAGCCTGGCTGTCTCCATGCAGTGTCTGCATGTCTCATTAACTGGACTTCCACGTGTGTGTGGGGGTGACCTAAGCTGTGCAGGGCCAGGCGGCCCACCAGATCAAAGGTCAGATTGCAATCTCCAAGCATCATATCTGTTTTTTGTCCACACCCTCAACATTCACTTCCTACCACCAAATAAAGGGTGAAAGAAAGAACAAGAAAAAACACCACCAGCACGAGGGTGTATGTAGAGCTAGAGCTGGGTCTGGAGCTCACAGACCCCTCGAGCCCATTTACAGACCCTTCACACGCAGGTCTGTGAGCTAGGTAACTGGACAAAACGGTCCTTGGAGCCTTGGTTGAAGGAGGAATAGTCTTTATTCAGCACACACAACACTATGAGCTAAGCAGTCCACAGAGAAACAGAAACTCAACTGCTATGGCAAAGTCCAAAGAAAAACTGAAACTGAGCAGCTGCCCGCAGAGTAAACATGCTCTATTTTTAGACACTTAGGCGCCAGCTCTGCCACCAGCCTGCTTCACAAAACTGCAGAACACACAAAAGCAATTAACTAGAAAGATACATGGGTGCACGTGCACACTAACTCCACTCACACAACTTGTTTACAAGAAATGTGGAGGGAGCCTGACTAAATTATTCTATTTTCCCCACAGTGTGCTATGCAGTAAAGCCCTGGAAGCGTCTATCTGCTGATATCAGCACCTCCAGGACTGAAATCCTGGCGCTTCTTCCTGGCTGGCTTGGAGAGTGTGCAGGATGGCCCTAACCAGTGGGGCCAGGAGACATACGTTGTGCCTGGAAGACCATCACCAAAATGGAATGTATGCTTATTTTATTTGCACGTACAGTAAGTCAAGGCTCATATAATGATTTTTTAAATGAGAGAAATAATTTGTAAGAGAGAAAGTCTTTGGTTTTGAACACTGTATTTGTCCCTGTTGTTTGTGCTTGCCAAATTTACAAAAGTGCAAAACTTTAAAAAACCCTTGTTGAAATCTCTTGGGGAAGTGTACAATCTTCCAGAAATTCCCGAGTTTTCCTTTAAGTTAGACAACAAGTGGCTGGAACCCATGGAAACAGCAATGGACTATTAAGTCTAAACTTTGAAGCATTTGGTTCCTATTAATTTTGTAGAGCAAAGTTGAAATAAATTACATCAATTTCAAGTAAATTAGTTTCCTGAGCTCTTCTGGAGTTTTGAGTGATTTTAGTAGTAGAAGTCTGGTGCTCTCCAACACCAACAAGGGCAAAAAACATACAAAACATGGCTATAATTGGAGAAATCTCAAGTACAACAAAATTTTTAGAGTCTCTTTTTATACAATACTGACCTGGAATATCTGAGAGATTTCATTATAAGGTTCAGATCAGCTTCCCGGTAAAGGCGACTGTTTTGCCGGTAATACAGTTAGAATGAAAAAAATGTATAAAGCAGATAAGATAAAGGTATCTTTCTTCTCAATCGCAAAAGTTTGGTGATCGACTACCTTATTTTACTTTTTAAAATTTTGTTTTATTCTCCAAATTTATTTGGTTTGTAATACTATTTTTCTTGGGCTTGTTACAGTAAATGTGAGAGATATGTTTGGCTTTGGAGAATAAAATGGAAAACCCTCAGTTTGAAGATGGGAAGAAACAGACCACCAGTTCAAGGCTGAAATGCCACTCGATCCCCAGGGTGACTGCGGTGCGCGGACACGCAGGCTGTCGCAGGCTCTCTGTCCCCGCCGCCCTCCGCCTCCCCCTCCCCAAACTGTGCAAGCTTCAAAAAAATCTCCTTGTAGCTGAGTGACCAGGTCTTGGAAGCTTGACGTTGGGATAAAACTTGGATGTTCTGGAGAAGACTTTTGGGCACATTCAGAACAGGGCAAGTGGCAAAACCAACTGCCTCTAGAGACAGCTCGGGCAGGCAAGGGCTCTGGGTGCAGGGCCCGTTGCACACGCCGTCTCAGACTCGGAATCAGCAAATCATCCCCTTTCAAACAGATAATCTTCTTGCTGCTGTGCCGTTTTTAATATTAAAATATTTTTATATTGAAAAAGTCTTTTTTAAAATAAAAACTTATGTATTTTCTCCGATACCGCAAGCAAGTAGCTCAGGTGTCGGAAATGTAGATTGCAACAAAACCGTGTTTGTCATAAGGAAAAGGTGCGCTGCTCTGGGTACCTGTGTTTCTGCTTCCACCTCTCACCACCTCGCTTTCTCTTTTTAAAAGGTACTCATGATGACCTCCTGGGTACAGTGCAGAAAAGAAAGATCCCTTTGCCTTAAATTCCAGTAATTTTTAAACCTCTGGAATTTCACAAGAGGTGTCAAATTTAGCTGACCCCAAACTTTTCACTTGAACAGAAATAGAAGACTGGAGGGGAAACGCTGTGCTGTGTGCCGTAGGAAGGGTGACGGCAGCATCATTGAACGGATGTTGTGCGAAGCACCAGGTGCCGCAGTTATGCTTTACTTGTCAGGACTGGGGCGGACAGAACTTTGTGTAGATTTGCTACAGCTGTCTCATTGGATAATAATATTTTAAAAACCTCGAAATGAGTTATTAAAATTTACCAACTTATTGTTTTCACCAATATTACATTTCTCTTTTCTTCATCTCCTCAAAGTTGCGCCTCAATCATTCATTCGATTCTTAACGGGGCCTATCGTGTCCATAGAGAATTAGAAGGTAAGACACAGTTCCTTCCTTCAAAGAAGTTATTAATTTTGTCATTTTAAAATTCAAATATTATGTCTCTGACTTTTTAATTCCAATAAAGTAATCAGATATTATTTATATGCTGTAACTTGGGTCCATTCAACAAATACGGATTGGTATTTCATAGTACAAGACACCAGCTGCCTTTTGCAGGGCCTCTTACGATTTATAATTTTGCTCTTAGCATTCTTACTGGTCTTAAGAGTTTGCTCAGAACCACCCTTTGCTACCTCTGCTACTGGGCCTGCCATTTTTTCTGCCACCCAGTTGACTTTGAGACTGCATATGAATACGTACTGCTACTGTCGAGGCGGTGGGGCCTCACTTGGCACTGTGGAGAGAAGCAGAAAGCAAATACATGCGAGGCTGCAAGTTCAGTTTGAAGGCCTGTGTCTAGTGCTGCGGAAGCATCCCTGCAGGATGCCAAAGGAGGGACAGTGGTGATCTGGGCCATGGATGGTCTGGGGAGGTTCAGCAGAGGAGACAACGCAGGACAGGTGGATGTTCCCACTTGGGATGGAGAAGCTTTGCAAAGGCCAAGGTGAAAAGGAGTGGGTAGAGCCCTGAGGAGGGAAAGGTTTCGTGCACAGCAGGTGTGGCCAGGGCAGAAGCTGCTCTCTGGGGCCCAAGGCTGGAGTTCTTTCCTCTAGGCCACAGCTGCTTCTTGTTGCCCCAAAGCCAGTCTTGAGGAATGGCTGTGGCTCCCCAGCACACGTCCCTGTGTGAGCCGGTCCAAAAGAGTCCAGTGATAGCGAGAGTTTCCCTTAGAGATGCTTTGAGCTGCTGCGAGCGCTGCTCTCATGTCTGGGAGACTCTGACAACATGCCCTGTGCTCAGAAGGAAGAGATGCTCTGCTGACCTCAGCCCTTCACCGCACCAACTCTTGCACTGGACCTGGTGCCGGCCCGCAGAAGCTCGTGGCTGACAGGTGTGCAGCTGGGGCTGGGGACCCTTGATCCACAGCACCACATCAGTCTGATGTTAGTGGAAATTTGCTTTTTTAGATGGGCATTCTTACGATTACGGGAACTTTTGCCTCTCCTAGCATCTGAAATTCCATCTCTAGTGATTCTTTCCTCTTTTATGAGTAGTGGTGAGCATGGAGAACGCCCGCTGAGTCCCAACAGTGGCGTGCAGAGCACATCAGAGGCTCTTTTCAGAGCTGGCTGTTACAGGGGATCTCAGAGAGGGCGTCATCCAGCCGCCCGTGGGCAGCTGAGGGTGGACGCAGCTGCAGGAGCCAAGAGAGGAGCGGTGCATGGCACCACTGCCCACGGTGCCCCTCCCGTGCTTCTGCGTGTGGCCTGCATGAGCTGCTCTTCAGGACCACCCCAGAGCTGCTGGAGCCCTGGCTGTCAAGGCAGTGGCAGCGAGACGGCCCCGCCCCAGGTTGCGAGTGGTGTAGATGACTTCAGTGGGCTCCTCCTTGTCACCCAGAAAGAGAACTAGCTGTGAAGTGGGAAGCAGCCTAGAGGGACAGGCCCACCCTCCTGGCAGAAGTGGGCCAACTACTGAATCCTGTACAACGGCTCAGGGTGCCTGGGGAGTGACCCCGCTTCTGTGGCTTCTGGGAGACTCTGGGTAGCCAAAGAGGGGCTGTGTCAGGCTGCCTGTGTGTCCAGGGCCAATCAGCACCACAAACTAGGGCACAATTACATAGAACTCGGCCCTTTTCCAACCTAATTCAGACGTTCCATTATGAGTCTTCAGAGTCAGACCAGGCTAGTCCAAATATCATCTTGTTTACCTGACCTAGTTTAATGGCTTTTTTAAAAAACAAGGAACTGAATTCATAGCTTTTTTTCACCCTAAAATGATTTCTGGAAGGAAGAGCCAATGGTTCTTCTGGTTCTCAGTTGCTCTACGTTGTAGAAGAGCCGTGTAGAGCAGTCCCCGGAGCATGGGCTTTGGGTTGCAGCCCTGGGTTCTAATTCTTGATGTGTGAGGTACACAAACTTCTGGAACCCTGGTTTCTTGCTCTCTAGTGAGGGAGCATGGCGCATACTCCAGGTTGCTGTGAGGATGACATGAGGTGGCAGCGAGGGGGCCATTGTCTGTCTGTGCACAGGGAGACAGGTGCAGCGCCCAGGTGCAGCAGGGGCCCTCCAGACCCAGTGCAGAGCTAGAGGCCCCGCCCCAACTGCACCTCTGGTCACTCCTGTTGTGTGCCCCGGGACATGCCTATTTGTTTGGGTGTTGCATCACCACAGCCATGCTCGCAATGTTGTCATGAAAGCTGACTGAGGACTACAGCTGGGCCACTTCTACTTTACATACTGGGACATAGAGGGGAAGAATACAAGCTTTAAAAAGCCACAAGACCTGACACAATTTTGAAGCGAGGCTCTCTCCCACTCCTGTGAGGCCTGTCCTTTCTCTGATGCTTGTCTCCCTCCTCTGTCTGGTGGGGACCACAACGGGATGACTGGTCAGAGCAAAGAGCTCATCTGCGGAGGTGCTTGTGCAGCATGTACAGCCGGCGTGCCCAAGGCCCTACCCTCATTGTCACCAGGAGGGCAGTGTGAGGAATCCAGAAATCTGCTTTTCCCGTCCTACTTCCAGGATGCTGCAAACTGTAACGGCCTGTAATAGATGGTCACTGGCGAAGTCCCGGGCTTCACGTCCCTCTGGCTGCTCCTCAAGAAGGGCCTGTGGCTCTGTCAGGCAGAGTCCTACCTGTTCGCTGCTCCTTCCTGGTTCCTGGCTCCTGACCCAGGCACACGGCAGGTGCTCAGGAAACACTGTTGAGCGAATGAGTACAGACGGACATGGCATTCTTGTGGCCTTTCTGCACCATCTCCGCTGGGAGGGCGGAAAGAGCGTGGGCTCCAGGTGTAGCTGTGGATGGATCTCATGGCTCGCTGAGCTGGCTGGCCATGGCGCCCTCGGCCGTGAGTGCGGGGTGTGACCTCACCTGGGTCACCCACGGTTCTGACCAGCCTTTCTTAGGAAGACATCCTATGGGAATTTAACTAGCATGCTGCAGTTTTCGTATTCACTGTATCACGATGTTAATACCTTTCCCAAAGACAGAAATTCTGTTTTTCTTTGGCTGTGTCTGTATAAATATATGTGTTTGACTAAGTGCACTAAAATTAAAGTTACATCGAGTTTCTGAAAACTTATGAAAACTAAATTACATGAGATGCCCAATTTGACTTTGCATTTCAGTCTTTAGGAACTGATGCTTTGGCTTGGTGAGGACAGGGCTGTGTGCACGTGGGGGTCTCAATAGTAGCTCTCAGAGCTGGTGCTTCCCACGCCACTGGCTGGCCTGTTTCTCTCGCTAGACTAATCAGAATCCCTCGTATTGTTTTGATTCTTAGAGACGCACGTTGAGGAGAACCCCTTACCTGAGAATAGGTATCAGTTAGTGCTTAGAATTCTTCTCAAAAGACAGTTCTCTCCAGGAAGTACCTTCACCGAAGACGTTTCTCCAGGATCCCAGGAAGGGCACCCCAGGACACACATCAGTAGTTGCGGCTCCTTCTCACTGTGTTGTAAATGGGGTTTTACTCTGTCCTACTCCAGGGCACAGCAGTTGCAGCAGGTGCTGGGGGGGGGGGGTGTGCCCTGAGCAGCGCGGGACACACAGGCCTCTGCAGCCCTGAGGCCGGGAGGCCCAGCCCTGAGCTCCAGTCTTGTGACCACCCCGTTAATTCTCTATCTTCTATCTGCACAGCGAAGGTGATGGTCTCTGGCACACAGGTCACACAGCAAGGCTGAGAAAAACGTCTACAGAAAATTATTCCAACCTTTCTGCACAGGAGGCAGGTTTTCCGTGGCTTTCCTCACTGGGATCCTCCCAGGGGCGCGTCCCCGAGAGGCTCTGCACCCCCGTCAGCACAGACCTTCCTTGCGCAGCTCCGATGCCCCGACCTTCCATTTGACCTTTTTCTGCTCCCTCGACCACGCCATTGGCCTCACCGCCTGCAAGGCCTCGCCACCTCGGCAGCCGGCGGCGGCGAGGGGCTTTGCTGTGCGCCTTGAGCTCACCTGTGCCGCAGGAGAAACCTCAGGGCCACCCCCTACCTCCCGCCGACCCCCCCCCCCCCGCCTGTGCCCCTGTGTCCCCAGCTCCCCCCGCCTTGATCCCCGGGCGCTCCCCGCCCCGGCCTCCCCGCCCCGGCCTCCCCGCCCCGTCCCCACCGCCCCGTCCCCACCGCCCCCTGCTCCGGGTCCCGGGGCACATCCGTCTTCCCCGACCCCGCCCCGCCTCCACCTGCCGCCGCCGCCGCCCGCCCCGCTGACCGCCGCCCCCGCGCTTCGCTGGCGCCAGCCGCTCGATGGGTCTTGCACTTTGATTATTTGTGTTAACAGTTAATTTAGCACCGAGGCCACGTGTGCCAAAGCTGCCTCCACTTCCTCCGGGCTCCCGACAAATAGCACTTTTATGAGGTCCTTTCAGAAGCTCCCAGGCCGTCGCCTCTCGGCCCGGCCTCGGGTGCAGACGCCGTTCCTCCGCGCTCCGCCCAGGCGCCTTCTCCACAGGCCCTATCGCAGCTGAGATCTTTCCTGCGTTTGCAGGAAAGGAGCTATTTCTGGCAACGCCGTCCCTCCACCCAAACACGGCATCTGGTCCAACGCAGAGCTACGGAGCCAGCCCCGTGCACACCGCGGCGCTCGCCCGCGCGGGGATGGACAAGCTCGGTGTGGGCGTCCGAGCGGACGGACGGCTGCGGCGGCACCCCAGGCCGTCTCTTTCTTTTTGCATGATAGTTCCAGTAAGATGTCGTTAGACACACGTAAACGGGATATTTCTGATCCCTTTCAAGCCATCTGCTAACATACCGTTCCACCTCCCGGTCTGAGTTCCCTCGACCTCCCCGTCTGGGCGTTCTTTGTGCTAACACCGCTTCACATGTCAGGAAGCGTGTGTTTTGGCTCTAAATCCCTTCTTATCCAGCGCTTTTGCCCAACTGAGGCGGGTACTCTGCGACTAGGAGAAAGATAGGGCTTCTCCAAAGAATTATAAAGACAAGGCAACGTGATATCCATCAAGGTTTTCTTCTTTCATTTTAAAGAATTTGATTTCCCCTGACCTTAGAGTCCTAATATAGATGATGTTCTAGAATACTAATAACCTTTAGGCTTTTACTTATGAAGGGAACTCTAGTCAACTTTGCTATTAACCTACTTATGCTCACTGTGCTGGCATGTGGTGGGGTTCTTTGTAAGCCCAGTCACTGTTTATGAGGACTCAGGAAGGGCTACCGAAGTGCTGGGGCAGAGCGTTCAAGTGTCAGCTGGCAGGGACCCAGTGGAGGGCTGCAGGATCGGTCAGCCTGGGCTGATGTTAGCGTACCCGAGGGGTTCCAATCTGCTTCAGCCCAGTGGCTTCTAGCAGGGTTTGCCCTGGAGGGGCCCACATCCCTGCCGACCTTGAACCTCACCCCATTCATGCATGGCTGGAGACCCGTCCTCTACAGTTCTCCGGGAAGACCCACCTCCCACTGCGAGACGGCCCCTAGTGGTGCAAGTGCCTTTTGCTGGACCTGGGTGTGTGTGAACCTAGCTCACACACTTCTCTCTACTGTCACCTTCCTCTCTCTGGCCGCAGTATGCATTCCAATACAATGTCCTAGCATGAGTCCCACATAGTCACCTGCCCTGTGGTGGAAAATCCTAATTCTCTCCTCAAAATGAATGTGTTCTGGCTAAACCTCAACGCCTGAAGACAGACAGAGGTGTCTGTTTCTGTATGAAAATGTGAGTATGTGCCTTGAGCCCATATTTATGTATGGAGATAACTGACTAGGGATGAACTGATCTTCAGTACCCACAACTGTAAAACTATTTTTGTGAAGGTCACAGTGACCTTCAGTTGGTCAAATTCAATGGCCAAGTCCTAATCTTCACTCCCAGTAAGTTCTCTGGAGTACTGGACAAAGTTTCTCAGGCAGGCTGTCTCTGGAAACTCTGACCCCTGTAATCACAAACCAGCCTCTGCACCTCATTTTCCTGCTCTCCCCTTCCAGCTGTGGACAGGTGCAGGCCTGCATCTCCAACTACCATTTTGCAGCTGACTCTAAAATCTCAACTTTAGTGCTAAACACCACCAGACCCATCTTTCTAACTCAAACAGGCACTGATGAGTGGTTGAACTGCCGTCATCTAAAATGCAGTATGCCTGCTTGTTTGTTTTAAAAATGTTGAAAGTCTATGTTCTTGGTGTTGAGGATATAGTAGTGAAAAAACAAAAGGGTGAAGTCCCTGCCCTGATGGGACAAGAGTCTACTCGGGGCAAAGTTCCCCCTGAACAACAGCACTGCCATGTCCTTGTGAAGCAGGAAGTTAGAGACAAGAGCGGGAGGAGGAAATCTGGTTATTTGCATGTGGGAAAACTGGATGTGGACGTGCCCATGTGCAAAAGCAGCCACAGGAGACAAAGACCATCCCAGACAGGGAGTCCTGCCCCCACATTGGGCACTACTTGGTTGGCCCAGTGAGCTCCCACCAGCTGGGGCGCCAATCAACAGAGACTACACTCAGGGCTCAACCAATGACTGAACGACATGAATCCAGCTAAGCGGACTTAAACCGCTGGGAATGTACCTGTCGGGGTTCTTGAGCCACTCTGGCTTGAGCCGGCTCCATCCTCTCTGGAGTGTACTCTCGTTAAAATATAACTTTCTTTGATTTTAGCCTCTGGCATGTCTCATTCAATTCTTTGAGACACCGAGAACCCGGATTTAGCTAGTGGCACCTGCAATTTCCTCAGTTTCCCTAACACTTGAAGCCTGGATGCAAACACCTGGAGGCAGCTTCATTTACCCCTCGTTGTTATTTCTTACATTTGATCACAGCCTGTTGGTTTTCCTCGAAAACTTCTTTCTAATCCATTCTTCCCTTCTCTTTCTCCTTCACCACACTCCACCGGGATGGTGCTTCTGAATTCCTAATGACTTCTCAGTTCTTTCAGTCCTCCCTCCCCCTGCAACTTTGATCCATTCTCCGCTGCTGCTAGATTACTTTTCAAAAATTACAGATCTGATCCATTCAATTATGCACCCAACAAACATGGATGAGACCCTCCTGTGCCAGACACTGGGCTGAGTGCTGAGGTGACAGAGAAAGAGAGAGACAGCCTTACAGATCCTTGTAGGTCTCAAAGTCCACTCAGTAGTGAGCTGCACTGAACACCAAATTAAAACACAGTGTTATAACTGCTAAGAGAGAAATATGATTCCCTTCCATGTATAGGATTAAACATTTTTTTTTTTTTTTTAATCTGGTACCAAAGCTCCCCACCACCTGGGCCCAACTTAGCTTCCTGACATGTCTTCCTTTAATCTGCTTCCCGTCCTCACGGCCACATTGCTCTTCCGGAGTGTGCCCCACCTTTCCTGCCATTCTGTTTTTGCCTTGGCCTTTTCTCTTTGTCTGCAGTGTCCTCCCCTCACCACCATTACCAATTCCAGTTCTCTCTATCCTCTCAAACCAAGCTTAAATTCAATGTTTCGCAAGCAGCCTTTATTCAGCTTTTCCGCAACCAAAACCCTTATCTCTTTCCCAAACTCTTGTAGCTATTATTTGGATCTCTTCCATGACACTGTCAGAGACTGTCTAATACTAGAGTTATGTGCACTCCCTGCTACACTTTAAGAACTCTAAATGCAGGGCCTTCATTCTTTATCTGGCTATTCTCTAGAGTGACTACATAGCACATCAACCTACAGAGGCAAGCGGTGAATATTTTTGAGTCAATGGCTCATTGAGGGGGCTTGCGGAGGAAGTGAACTTCCTTGGGTCCTTATGGGCGGGGGAAGTCATATCTAGGGTTATTGATGTAATGAGCAAAGGACTTTCTGGAAAAGAGAGAGAGCTTATAAAGGTAGAGGGTGCTGCATAAAACCCACTAATGGGGAGACAGTGATATTGTGGTCAGAACAGAGGGCCTCTGAGCTGGACAGGCTGGTGTCTTCAACTGAGTGTATTTTCAATAAGAATTCAAATATGATTTTGTCTGGGACGCCCTGCAAAAGAAAAAGGCCTTATTTTAGGTGAGCTAAATGGAATGGCTCTACCCGGGTCTCAGGGTGAGACTAGAAGGGACCAGACCAGAAGAACAGTAACTCTGAGGACCAAAGGGAAGCAATAACTAGAAGCTTCTAGAAGTTAGCTGAATTCTGTTAACCAGTTTACTGGCACTGCAACTTGTCCTTTTGTATCTCTACAGTATATACTTTGTACCCTGAATTGTCCTCCTGCTCTTGCAGAGGGAGAGGTGGTAAGAGCCTGGGGCCCCGGAGTAGTTTTCTCCGGACAGCCCTGGAGTCTGATGATCACAGGATGAGGGGTCACAGGAACTATAGAAGCACAAAGTTGACTTCTTCATTTTGTGGATGAGGAAGACATGCCCTTAGTAACTCAGTAGTGGCAGAGCTAGTCCTTATTGCTGATTACAGTAAAAGAGGAGCAGCTTCACCAGGTGAAGGTGAACCTTGTAGCAGGCCTTTGGCTGCAAGTAACTGGAAGCCTACCTCCCAGTGGCTTCAGCATAAAGGAAGTCCAAAGGGAAGGCAGGTGCCAGGACGGTGGTGGCCCCATTTCTTCATGATTGAGCCTGGCAGGCAGCAGCCCTGGAGCAGTGGCCGGTGAAGGCTCCATACACCTGAGTGGTCCCAGGCCCACCTTTGGATGGGCCACAGTCCTTAGAAGATGCTGAGGCTTACCAGCTGCAGGCAGAGTTCCAGACCCATCACTGACAGGGAGATGGAAATGTGGTGCCTGATCTCAATGAATTGGGGTTCCCTCTCAGAGCTGGAGATCCCTGTGGGCTGCCCGGGTGGCTTCCTGCAAAAGGGGAAGGAGAAAGATGAAGCGTTTTCTAGGAGGCCCCAGGGAATGGCACAAAAAGCCCAGCGCAGTTCCTCATGGGCCTCACACAGATCACACTGGCAAGCTGCACGGCGCGTTCAGCACCTTACCAAACAAGCTGGTCGAGTTTTAAGTACTTCAAGGACAGATATCTTACTTTTTAAAAATCACTCGTGGCCTCTTGGGGCGCCCTCACTGAGGGGCCGCTGGCTTCTCGTCCTCACTCCTGCCCCCGTCTCCGTCACCCCCCTGCTCTCTCTGCACGTTCTGTGGTCCCAGCCTTTTTTCTTCCTCCCACAGACACACATGCCTACTACACAAGTTGAAGCAGATAGGAACACTGGAGAGGTGCACGAGAACCTTCTCTGTTCCTCTTTCTTAGTGCTGCTACTCTTCACCAAGCAAACGTTCAGGATGGACGTTGTATGTGACATCGTCACCGAAGCCCGCAAGAGCTCTGTGAAGGGCCTGTTAAATGATTTGCCTAAAATCCTATTGCTCATAAGCTGTCAGAGTTCTGGCTTCAAATCCCATGTTTTTATCTTTTATGATCTTCTGCCAAAGTCTATCTCATCGAGGAAGATTTGATAGCTTTTCATCACCAGCATAGGTGGCTGAAGAAAGAGGGTCATGGTGTTCTCTAACTACTCCCCTATTATACATTTTATGTCATTTGTCTTGGAAAAATGTGCTCTGTTCAGTGGAACGATTTTTGTACACTCCTTGCTGCTACAGATTTGGATAGACCAGGGCCAATTGTGCCTCTAGAACATCTCTACACATGGCTACAGGCTGGCTGCTTCAGGACAGGGCACTCTGTGCCCGACAGCACCATTGTGGAGGGTGCTGTGGTCCTGGTGCCAAGGCCTTTGAGTCTAATGAGCAAAGCAGGAAAGGGACAGACAAGGACTGTCTTGGGTAATCGCTTTACTTTTCAGGGTCTGAGAGCTATACCCAAGGCTCTCGCATGTGCTGCCTTTATATACTCAGTGCATATGTGCGGCACAGGCTGAACATTTGCTTTAAAAAGACAACATGTGGCATATCCCAGGGAAAGCTTTCACTCTGCTTCCTGATGTAGGTGACAGTGAGCAACTCAGTTTTATCAGCCAAGAAACATTGAGCCCTGCTCTTCACGTTCTTCCTAGATTCTAGGAGCTACTCCATATCTTTTTAATAAATTGCTATTTACTTTACATTGACCAGAGTAGACTTCTATTGCTTGCAATCAAACAGAACTGACTGATACCATGAAGAAATGATAGGTAGATTACGGCTCAGGAAGCACAAGGATATGATGTTTATCACTTGGGTGTCACAAACAAACTTGCATCCTAGCCTGTGTCTCTATGAATGAGCCATTTGGAGGGTCTGGACTAGCAAGCCATTTTGGGAATGTTTAAATCATTCACCCTGAGAGGAAGGCCCCGTGGACGCAGTTGTATTAATAGATCCAGAATGATTAATTGGGCTGTTTCTCACTTCCTTACCAGGCTTTGTATTCCCAGTTGCCACCTGGCTCTATGAAGCCTGCCTGCTTACCTCCTATAAACTACCTTCCTGAGCCTTAATCATCTGGGCAAAGATGTAATTAGAGACAGAGGCAAAGGGAAAAAGGTAACAGTTTTCGAATGCAGATCGTGGATGGAATTTAGAAAAACATACTTGTTTCTCAAGAGTATGTCTGTAGATGTTTTGACCCCTCCCTCATCTATTTCTTCCTGTACATTAGCACAACCACAGGTTCGATGCTAAGACTTCAGGTCCCTGTGCTGGCCATGGCCAGGCCTGTGGCATGGCTGCTCTGCTGGAAAGCAGAGCAGGGTTTTCTTAGACAGTGGTGCTACCAAGGTCTTCAGAGATCGTTCAGTCCCCACTCCACACTCTGGAGACCCGGAAGCTCAGAAAGGTGAGACTGAGGGGACGCAGCCCCCACGGTCGCCACCTTGGCCAGGGCTCGAGGGTGCTTCTTGCTGGGCAGCCTCAGGGTGGTGATGGCCCAGAGGTGTGTCTTTGTTATGGGGTCCCTCCACTCAACATCCCTGAGCCTGGTGGACAGACATATAAGACACACCCTTGAATCCACGAGTGAGAAAGTTCTTATTGGCCAAAATGAAAGACACACTTACTGGTGGCTGTGTCCTCCAGTCTCCCATGATGTTGAGCTTGACCCTGTCACAGGCTGGTCCTGGGGGCCACACTGTTGTCACTCTGCCTGAGAATAATGACTTGTCTGAGGCCTTGGTCAGCTGAAAATTCATCTTTGCACTTATCTGAACACAAGTAAGTGCAATGAGGTTGCACAAAAAAAGCCTGAATGAGGTTGTGGAGGAAGAGATATAACTTGACTATGCGTTGAACTGGATTCACAGGCGTGAGGTTAGAACAACCATAAGAGGTTGAGTGGTTAGAGTTAATGGTGTGCTTCAGTGAACTAATTTCCCACCCCCTGTAGTGACAGGCTTTGCATTGCTGGGTGTCATTTTGTACCTTCTTGGCGTGAATGAAAGGTCCTTCCAATTTTACCTGCATTAGAACGCCAGAGTTGAGTTTCTGGTGAGGAAAGGACAGTCAAGGTGGATAGCCATTGATTAGGCTGTCATTAGAAAGGAAAACCAAGTACAGAGCCACGCCAGTCAGACCTGCCTTAATGTGTATCAACAAAACGCAGAAATACGAATGAAAGAGGAAAAGCAGTCACTCATGAGGATGTTCAAGTTGTCACATGCTTGGTGGCCTTGCCGAGATGTGCGCTCTTTCCCATGCTTCCTCCACTCACACCTCCTGCCCCTGCCTGTGCGGTGCCCACCGCTCCTGACTGCACTTTCACCTCTGACACCTGCTCAGGCCCTGCGGGTTTTCCTGTGTCTATTTTCTAGTGAATGGCTACCAAAAGGAAACTGTCAGAGAGCTTCTGCACGCCTCCACTTGTGTTTTTACTTAGTTTGTGAAATGGTATTTTTGTTTGTTTTTAAGTTTATTTATTTTTGATTATACTTCTTTATGAGGTTGTTAAATCATTTCCTAGATTAGTTTTGAACACCGTTAGAATGACAGTCTACGAAGAGTTGTGTCTGATCCGATTGGAATAGAGGAATAATTAGTACTTTCTGGTAGAGAAAAAACAATCCATTTCTAGGAAATAGGTTGAGGACCACAGAGAAGGGCTTCCTCATAGATGTGCATGAGGTGTGGGGTTCTCATCAACAGATTTAAGGTGCTTTGACTTTTAAAAAAATAATGGGAATTTTTTCTTTTACCTCTCAGGGTATTTTCCACTCCTCTCTACCCCGCTAAAGTTAAAAACCACTATGGAGAATTTTGAGGTTAATAACAGTTTTGAATCTTTTGAGATGCGCTCGCCCCGACCCCCAGAGCACGGCGTGGGGCGAAGCTGCCGGCAGGGCTGGCGACGGGGCCAGGCACCTGCTCGGTCCGTGCACGGGCGGAGCGGCCCCGGCCCGGCCTCGAGCTCCACGGAGCGGCCCCGGCCCGGCCTCGAGCTCTCCGGGAGGGACCGGAGGCCCGCGCGGCCACACGCCAATAAACGGAATCCAAGCCTGTTTAGTTTGTATGGAGTAAAACCTGCACGAACGTGAGCCGAGGTTCCTCGCTCGGGCGCCCAGGCCCGCCTCCCGCCCCGCGTTAGCCACGGCCGGTCCCTGCCGGGAGCGAAGCGTCCCGGGCGGCCTGCGGGCGTCAGGTGAACGCAGAGGACCCCACCTGCCCCCCGCACCCGGGCGCCGCTCCCGGAGCGTGGAGCCGTCGGTGCCCCAGACGCTGCGCGCCGCGGCCGCATTTCATCCGCAAGAAGCTCCGGCCGGTGGAGACGGGTTTCCCTGCTTTGTAGGTGAGGCAGCCGAGGCACAGAGAGGCGAGGGAGTCGGACCGAAATGTCACGCCTAAGCGGTGGCGAAGACAGGATTCGAAGGCCGGTCCGCGTGGCTCCACGCTGTGCTCTTGCCCCCAAGTGCCCTGCCTCTTAGGGATGACAGTGGGGGCAGGCGTGGGGCTAAAATGGCAGGTCACCACGGCCGTGGAAGGGCTTTGTGTTCCTGAACCTCCACCAACCCCCAGGATCGAGGTCATTTACAAGGATGATCATGACATCAACATTCATTGGGACAGTGATGCCAAGTCAGAGAAACAGGAACGGAGTGACTAGTGTGAGAAAAGCCGGGTAGTGTCTGGACAATGGGTGATTCATTTGTGTCCCACCAAGACACTAGAGGGCTTGCAGCCTGTGAGCAGCCCATCTTGCTCCTCTGTGTTGGTGCATAAAGATGACACTTGAGGTCTCCCATGCAGGTGCTCCTTGCACAGTGGCTGTCTACATGGGGACACGTGGCCCAGGACCTCCTGTGCACCCTGTGCCAAGGCCTAGTCAGCTGGCGGACAACCCCAGATGTTTCATCCTCCAGCTGCAGGAGAACCTGCTGCAGCCTCAGAAATCTGACTCACTTGAGCAGCCTGGATGTGGGTCCCGCTTGCCTCACAACCGACTCTTTCCCACGCTCCTCTCCCCTGGGCCAGATCAGCCCTGGAGTCTCCTCACTGCAGCAATGAATGGAACCTTGCTCTTCTCACTTAGTGGTCTCTTACTTTGTCATTCCCAAAGAAATGATCTGGGAAGAAGTGAATATTTACAGTGAAAAAACTCATCATATTATGATATAGAAAAGTCTGAATCCCTTTTTAAAGTTGAATTTGCTACAGAGAAAGCGAAGAAGGAAGGAGAAATTACACACACCCAAACCTTGCCCCCCACCCACAGAAACACACATTCACACACACATACATGCACACACACACATTCACACACAAATTCACACACAAACACACATACATATACATTCACAGAGAAACACACACAGAGACACACACACAGTGAACTATAAGCCTTGGTGGGGCTGCTCCCTGGTGCAAGGAAAGTTGCTGAGAAAGCAGGCGCCAGCCGCAGTGGTGAAGTCATGCAAATGCTATGCCCCCAAAGGCCACAGAAATTGTGGAAAGATTTGTGTAAATATCTCATGCATTTTTGTGATCTAAGGTTTATGGAAATAAAAACCACAATTGAAAAACCAATGCCACATTTATTTCTCCTGCTTCCTTTTCTTCTTTAGCATAAATTCATAGAACATTTTATCAAGGAACCAAGAAAATAAATTATTTCAATTTCATTTCCAGGAAGACATGAACCAAAGGGCACAGCAAAGACTGAGGTGCCAGGATCCACTTGGGAAGCAGGCGAGCAGACACTGCTGGGCACCCCCTGCTCTCTCTGGGCTAGCGCTCTGATACACGGGGACAAGAGTGGCCCCCGCAAGGCTAACTTATTCCCCCAGTTCCACACAGGATTGGTAGAGTTACTGGCACTTGGTGAACTTTGGACTTCCCTTCTTCTCCTCTCCTTTCTTAATTTTGTTGTGGATACTGGAGTTGGGATGTCTCACACACTCAGAGCACAGCTTGGACATTCAACTGCTGAAGCTTCCCTGGCACTGAGTTTAATGAAACCACCAAGGAGCACACGGTTCCCCACCAGGCTCCATCTGGTGCTCACTCTCCTCTGGGACCCAGCAGCGTCTCCCAGAGTCCTGCGCCTGAGGGTGGGGAGCAGCCCTCTCTGGAGAGGAGCTGGACGCTGTGCCACACGCTCACGCCCCTCCCTCCCACGTTGCATAGCACGAAGTCAGTGCCATGAGACAACATTGTGCAACCCCAAGGTTTTAAATGCACCTGTGTGCAATGCTAAAACTTTTATTGAATTCTTGCCCCAATTTTTCTGATTTATAATATGGAACAACAGATTACTTTCTGCTTCCTCCTACCCCCCTTTTCCCCAGTGGACACACTCCAGTTATGTGTGTCATGGTGTATTTAATGGACATGAATCAGGAAAGTGCAAAGCAGGAAACAACCCAATTTCTAATTAATCTAGTTGAAGTTTCCATTGTGGCCCTCGGATGAGATCTTGGGCAGACCTTACTGTTTTTCTGTTCACTCTCAGGTGTTGAAACTCAAGCCTGAATGAAATCAGAACTTTAATCTCTAATCTGTTTGGAAGGCCCTCTACCCCTCCATCTCAGTCCTGATTTAGACTTGGGACTTGGCTTTGGGGAGCGAGAACATTCTCCATCCTGTCTTTCTACTCTGGAGTTAGGGTTGGGGAAGGAGGAGAATTGGTGGCAGGAAGGTCTCATTTGCCTGGTGAGTTATCATCTGACATCAGTATCTCTCCAGGTGCTCAGATACTGGCTTTTCCTTACATAGATGCTCATGTGGACTCTTTGGAGAATACCCATTTCAGAAAGAGACACCTGTATGGTGCTGCTGACTGCTCAATCCACTCTTGACTTTTGCTCCAAAAAGCAGCACTGTGGAATCTTGCTCATGGAGAAATGGGCCATTGCCTGCCTTTCAGGTGGAAGTGCAGCCCCTGCCACAGACTTCTGTCCCTGCTCTGCTATCAGGGTGGCTCATGCAGCTTCCCTTCCTGGTTAGGCCTTTACAAGAAGCAGGCACACCCATCCAATTCCCTAAGACCTCTCTGAGAGGCCCTGCATGTGCCACAGGGCCCATGAAGTACTCTCATTTGGCTTGAGGTATGTGTATCTTAGGGGACACAAATATCATACCCTCCTCCCCACTGGGCCAAAACCTCTTCCAAAACTACCTCTCAGCAGAGGAGGTCAACAAAATGGCAGAGTAGTCATAGGCAACTCCCCTTCTTCCACAGAAATGCGAAAAATCAAGCAGAAACTGTCAGGGCTCTAGAAAATAAAGGTTTATAGCAACCAAGAGAATGCTGAATCAAGGAAAAGGCAACTTAAAAAAAATGGTAGGTAATCTTTATGGGATTTTTATTTGCTCTTATCCCACTGCCTCTCCTACATGGTGATAGTCTTAATGAAAGCAAACTAAATTTCCAGAGTGGATTCCTGCTTTCCAACTCTGGGATCTTATTTTCAAATTATTGTGTTTGTCTGTTCCAACCTTTCTGGGTGCTACCTGAAAGACTGACACAAGATTTTTGTCTCTGTTTTGGCTAACTTAGAAATCACTTGGGGTGGAAAAGCAATGGGCATTTATTTAAAACATTGTAGGACAAACAAAAATTCCATAGCCTGTTGGGCAAAAGATTATAGTTGAGACATGCAACTGACCAATAAATCCTGGGAGGGAAATCTGGAGAAAGTTTCTTCACGTGAGTAGAGCATTCAAAGGCAGCCACGTATACTGGGGAATTTAGGAAGCAACATGCATACCCAGAGCAGGATACATGCACCAGAAAGATCCAAGGACACCCAAAGCTTTCACCTTTGGTGAAAAGCTGATCTATAGGCTCAATGAAAGCACAAAATGAAGGTGAAGGCAGAATTGTTAACAGATTGGCTAAATGTTAAAGGAGCGCCCTAGCATAAAGTTAATCTGCAAAGACTAGGAGAGGTTTTGTTTTTGTTTTTTGTTCCTTTAGTTTCCGGCATTCAGGGAACTCTCTATCAAAATGCTAGCTGAATAAAAACTGAAGGAACAGAATCTTCATTGACCACACATAACAAGAAATGTGGCGTTTGAAAAAAATAGTTTGGTAAGGTCACTACACAACTGGATGACTGCAGCCTTTAGTGAAAAACAGTAAACTCTTGGGAAGGTGAATAATCTGATTTTCATAGTTGCTGCATTATAATATTCAAACATCCAGTTTTCCACCAAACAATCAGTCATACAAAGAAATAGTTAAGTATGGTCCATTCAATGGAATAAAATAAATGGACAAAAACCATCCCCGAGGAAGCCAAAACATTGAAGTTACTAGACAAAGATTTAAGTCATCTGTCTTAAATGTACTCAAAGAGCTAAAGGAAATCATGGACAAAGAACTAATGGAAACCAGGACAATGATGTAGGAACAAAATGAAAATATGAATAAAGAGATAAAAATTATAAAAATAAACTAAATAGAAACTTAGCTGAAAAGTACAATAGCTGAAATAAAAATTCACTGGAAGATTTCAACACTAGATTTGACTAGACATTAGGAATAATAAGAGAACTTGAAGATAAGACAATTGAGATTAGACAATCCATGGAGCAGGGGGGAAAAAGAATGAAGAAAACTGAACAAAACTTAGAGGACTTGTGAGATATCATCAAGCAAACCAACATATGCATTATGCACATCTATGAAGGAGAGGAGAAAGAGAAAGAAAGGAGCAGAAAGAATATTTGAGAAAATAATGCTGTATACTTCCCAAATCATATGAAAGATATGAATCTATAAATCCAGGAAGTTCAACAAATTGCAAGTAAGATAAATTCAAAGAGATCCACACTAGACATGTTACATAATTGTTGAAAGCCAAAGATAAGGAGATAATATTGAAAAAAGCAGAGGGTGTGAATTGTCACATACAAAGGATCCTCAGCATTAACAGCCCATTACTCTCCAGAAACCATGGAATACAAAAGGTAGGGAGATGACATACAAATGCTCTTGAAATATGATGGGGTTACTTCCCAATAAACTCATTGTAGGTCAAAAATATCATAAGTCAAAAATGCATTTAATACCTTGATAAATTTGAAAAATTGTAAGTCAAACCATTGTAAGTCCAGATGTCCTCAACTTATGATAAGGTTATATTCTGATAAAGAGATCATAAAGTAAAAATTGTAAGTTGAATCATCATAAGTTGGGGACTGTCTGTATTTAAAGTGTGAAAGAAAAAGATTGTCAACTATGATTTCTCTATCTGGCAAAATTATCCTTCAAAAATGAGGAAGAAATTATGACATTCTTAGATAAACAAAAACCAGGAGAGTTTGTTACCAGTAGATCTGTCCTGCAAGAAATGCTAAAAGGAGTAAAATAAAAGGGCTGTAGATAGTAACTTGAAGCCATATGAAGAAGTAAAGCTCTCTAGGAAGATAACTACACAGAAAAATATAAAATCCATTGTAATTGCATTCTTAGTTTTTAACTCCACTTTTAATTTGCTATATTAGTTAAAAGACAGATGCATAAAAATAATTATAAATCTGTGTTATGAGCACAAAATGTATACAAATGTAATTTATGACAATCATGGCATAAATGGGCAGTGATGAAGCTGTATAGAAGCAATTTTTGTATGCTATTGAAGTTAAGTTGGTATTAATTAAAACTAGATTGTTATTAATTTTGGTTATTAATGATAATCTCCATATAAAATTACCTAGAATATGTATGCAAAGGGAAATGAGAAGGTAATCAAAATGATTTGCCACAAAATATTACATACAAAAGAAGATAATAATGGAGGAAATGAGGGGCAAAAAGTCATAAGACAGAAAAAAGAAATAGTAAAATATCAAAAATAAGTACTTTCTTATCGGTAAGGACTTTCTTACTCTTAATTACATTAAACTCAAATAGATTAAACGTTCATTTCAGAAGGCAGATAATGACAAAATGTATAAAAGAAAAAAATGCATGATCCAAGTATATGCTGTCCATAAGAGACTCACTTTAGATCCAAAGACACATAGATTGGAAATGAAAGGATGAAAAAATCTACTCCACGCAAATAGTAACTGAAAGAAAGTTTGTCTATACTACTATTAGATAAAATAGACTTTAACTAAAAAACAAAGAAAAATGTTATATATTGATAAGATATAAGAGTCAATTTATTAAGAAATAACAATCACAAACACATATGAACCAAACAACAGAGCCCCAAACTACATTGATGGAAATGAAGGGAGAAAGAGACAGTTCTACAAGATTAGTTGGAGACATCAATATCCCACTTTCAATAACGGACAGAACATCTCGACAGAATTTTAATAAGGAAATAGAGGACTTGAATAACACTATAAACTAAGTAGACTTAAGAGACATATATAGAACACTGTCCAACAATAGCAGAATACATATTCTTCTCAATTGCACATAGAACATTCTCCAGGATAGACCATAAGTTAGGCCATAAAGCAAGTCTCAGCAAATTTAAAAATAATGAAATTATATAAATTATTTTTTCCAAGCACAATGGAATGAAACTAGAAATCAATAACAAAAGCAAAACTTGAAAATTCACAAATATTTGGAAATTAAATGCACTATTAAACAACTAGTGGGTCAAAGAAGAAATCACAGGGAAATTAAAAAGTACTTTGAGATGAATAAAAATAAAAGGCAACATACTAAAGTTTGTGGGATGCAGCAAAAGCAGTGGTCAGAGAGAAAGTTATCACTGTAAATGTGTACATTATAGAAGAGAAAAATATCAAATCAATAACCTGACTTTATACTTAAAGGTACAAGAAAAGAAGATCAAACTAAACCTAAGGCTAGCAGAAGGAAGGAAATACTTAAGATTAGATCAGTGGTAAATAAAATAAACAATAGAGAACAATAGAGAGTCTCAAAGAAGCCAAAAGTTGGCTCTTTGAAAATATCAACAAAATTGGCAAACTATTAAGTAGATTTACAAAAAAAAAAAAAAAAAAAAAAAATGCCAATAACTAAAATTAGAAATAAAAGTGGGGACATTATTACTGATCTTGAAGAAATAAAAAAGGATTATAAAAAATACTATGAACAATTGTATGGCAACAAATTAGATGACCTAAATAAATTGGACAAATTCCTGGAAACACACAAATAATAAAAATGGATTCAAGAGAAATAGAAAACTCAAGAGACCTAGAACAAGTAAATTGTTTGAATCAGTAATAACAAACCTTCCAACAACAGCAATAAAAAGTCTGGGATCAGATGGTCTATGGAAAAAACAAACTTTTTTCCCCCCCTATTCTCTCACACAACAATGAACACAGAAGACTAACTTCTGTGACGAGATGAGTGGGAATTTCTCCCCACCAGCAAGCAAGCAATCAGCTCTGCAGTGAACACCAGCTGGGTGTTCTCTCATTAAATTCAATTTCAACGCTGTCTACCTGGAGTTAGCATCAGATCCCACAGATTGAGGGCTCAGTTCCCGAGACTGCCCCCCAGACGTCTGGAACTTCTGACTGACCGTCACGTCCCCCAAACCCCTCCTTAGGTTTGATTGATTTGCTGAGTGGCTCACAGAACTCAGGGAAACACTTACATTTACCAGTTTATTATATAAGATATTACAAAGGATACAGATGAAGAGATGCACAGGGCAAGATACGGGGAAGGGGCATGGAGCTTCCATACCCTCTCCAGGTGCACCACCCTCCAGGAACCTCCACGTGTTCAACTATCCAGAAATTCCCTGAACACAGTCCTTTTGGATTTTTATAGAGATTTTATTACATAGGCATGATTGATAAAATCATTGGCCGTTAGTGATCAACTTAACCTTCAGCCTCTCTCTTCTCCCTGGATGTTGCGGGGTGAGGCTGCCTTGGTCTTTTTGTTGACCAGCCCCTTCCTGAAGGTCCCTAGGAGGTGCCAGCCATCAGCCAACTCATTAGCATACAAAAAAAATCATTCTTTGGAGAATCTAAGGATTTTAGGTTTGTAAGGCAGGAAATGGACAGGAACTGGGATGAAGACCAGATATATACTATTTTAAAAATATTATAAATTGTTTCACTGGTGAACTCTAGCAAACATTTAAAGAAGAGTTAGCACCAATCCTTCTCAAACTCTTCCAAAAAATTGAAGGGGAAACATTTGTAACTTATTCTATGATGCCAGTGTATCACTCATAGCAAACTCAGTTAAAAACATCATAAAAGAAAATTACAGACCAATATCCCCATTGAATATAGATGCAAAATTCTCAATAAAATACTAGCAAACTGGATCCAACAGCACTCTAGAAAGATTATACACCATGACCAAGTGGGATTTGTCCCAGGAATGCAAGAGTAGTTCAACATAGTAAAATCAATCAATGTAATATACCATATAATTAGAACAAAGGAAAAAACCCACCACATGTTTACAATTAATGCAGAGAAAGCATTTGTCACAACCCAACACATTTCATGATAAAAATCTTCATCAAACTAGGAATAGAAGGGAACTTCCTTACTAATATAAAAGGCATTTATGAAACACCCAAAACTACCATCACACTCAGTTGTGAAAGACTGAAAACTTTCCCCCTAGGATCATGAATAAGACAAGTATGCCTACTTTCACCACTGCTAATCAACATTGTTTTAGAAATTCTAGCTGCAAAAATCAGGCAAGAAAATAAAAAAGATGTCCACACTGGAGAAGAAGTAAAACTATCTCTATTTGCAGGTAATATGCCAAAAAATCTCCGAGAAAGTTACTAGAGGTAATAAATGAATTCAACAAAGTTGTAAGATACAAGATTAACACACAAAAATCAGCTGTGTTTTTATACATCCCTAATGAGCAGTACAAAAAGGAAATTAAAAAAATTCCATTTATAATAGTACCCAAAAGAATAAGATACCTAGGAGTAAATTTAACTAACTAGGTAAAATACACTGAAAACTACAAAATATTTCTGAAAGAAATTAAAGAACTAAATAAATGGAAAAGACATCCGTGTTCATGGATTGGAAGATAATATTGTTAAGCTGTCAATTCTACCCAACGCAAACTTCAGATTGATGCAATCAATATTAGAATTTTAATAATATTTTTGAAGAAATGGAAAAGCTGATCCTCAAAATCATATGGATTTGCAATGAGTCTTGAAGAGCCAAACCAGTTTCCAAAAGAACAGAGTCGGAGAACTCACACTTCCCCATTAAAAGAGTTAGCACAAACTACCATAACCAAAACAACATGGTACTGGTATAGGGACAGATATATTAACCAATGGAATACAACTAAGAGTCTAGAAATAAACCGTTTGTGGTCTATTGATTTTTCACAAGGGTGCCAATACCTTCCACGGAGAAAGAATTGTCTCTTCAACAAGTGTTCTAGATCAACTGGCTCTCAACATGCAAAAGAATGAAGTTGGACCCCTTCCTCTCATTGTATACAAAAATTAACTCAAAATGGACCAATGACCTAAATATGAGACCTAAATCCATAAAATTCTTAGAAGAATACATAGGGATAAATCTTTATAGCCTTGGGTTTGACAATGGATTCTTAGATATGACACCAAAAGCATGAGCAGCAAAAGAAAAAATAGTTGAATTGGACTTTATAAAAATTTAAAACTTTTGCATATCAGAGGACATTTTCAAGAAAGCTAAAAGACAACCTACAGAATGGGAGAAAACATTTAGAAATCAAGTATCTGATAAGGATTTAGTATCCAGAATATATAAAGAACTCTTATGACTCAACAACAAGAAGATGGGCAACCCAATTAAAAAGTGGGGAGAAGAGTTTCTCCAAAGGAGATACATATACAATACCAAAGTACACATGAGATGATACTTAACATGTTAATCATCAGGGAAATGCAAATCCAAACTACCATGAGGTACTATGTCACACCCATTAGCATGGCAATAATAAAGAAAAGGAAAATAGAAGTGTTGGCAAGGATGTGGAAAAACTGGAGACCTTCTGATTGCTGGTGGGGGTGTAAAATGGATCAACCTCTGTGGAAAAGACTGTAATGGACTTCAAAAAGTTAAGCAGAATTATCACATGACCTCACAATTCCACTTGTAAGATATATGCCAAAGAATTGAAAACAGGTACATAAACAAGTATATGTATTTGCCAGTTCATATCACCAATATTCATGTAAGCCAAAAGGTGGAAACAACACAAATGCCCATCCACAGAAGAATGGATAAACAAATCGTGGTATATCTATACAATGGGATATTATTCAGCTGTAAAAATGAATCAAATACTGCTACATGCTACTATGTGGATGAACCTTGAAAACATTATGCTAAAGGAAAGAAACCAGACATAAATTGTCATATATTGGGGCTGACCCCGTGGCACACTCAGGAGAGTGCGGTGCTGGGAGCGCAGCAGTGCTCCCGCTGTGGGTTTGGATCCTATATAAGGATGGCCGGTGTGCTCACTGGTGCGGCCAGTCACAAAAAGACAAAAAAAAAAAAAAAAAAAAAAAGTCTTATATTGTATGATTCCATTTATATGAAATAAACAGAGGAGATAAATCCATAGAGACAGAACTTGGCTTGGTAGTTTTCAGAAGCTGGGGGGTGGGGTGGAGAGAAACTGCTTAATGGACAAGGGTTTTACTTTGGAGTGATGGAAATGTTTTGGAACAAAATACAGGTGGTGGTTGTGCAACACTGTGAATATACTAAATGCTACTGAATTCTTCACTTTAAAATAATTAATGGAATGAAATCCTCTCTTGATCTGCTGCTTCCATCTGGAACCTTGTCACAGGCTGTAAGTGGGTATGACAGAGTGTCCCAGAGCAGGTGCTGTGCTAACTCTGAGCAAGTCTGTCACTTTTCTTTAGAACATGGCTTTAGTGAGATATCCTGTCACTGTGCTCTGTGATCTAATGCTGAGGCTCCCACACGTGGTTTGGGGCTTCTCTCTGCAAAGCAGAAGTAGAGTAGAGCAGAGTAGAGCCTGTGAGTACCAAGAACATGGGATGTGATGTGCTCCTCTGCCTCTCAAGCAAATCATATGCTTTTACAACTGAAGGAAGAACATAACCTAAGCCAGGGCCAGCGCCTTGGCCTGTTTTGCAAGGTCACATGAAAAACCATTTGTTACATGATGATGGGTCATAGGCATGTTAAAGGGATGAAGCTTCAGAGGGCTTCCCTAGTGTCTGCACATCCCAGTTCCCTTCCTTTTGTATATGGGGAAACTAAAGCTCAGGCATATTGAAAACTTGTCTGGAATCTATAGGGATGATTAGTGGCTGCCTAGGGCTGTGGTGGTTGGTTGTAAATAAGGAGTGACTGCTAATAAGTATGGGTTTTATTTTGGGGTGATAAAACTATGCTAAAATTGATTGTGGTGCTGATTGTACAACTCTATGAATATATTAAAAATCATTGAGTTGTTCACTATAAAGGAGTGAATGAAATGTTATGTGAATTATACTACATAGAGCCGTTGTATATTATTTTAAAAGTTTCATGGACTCACAGATGGCTGACTGGTGGCAAGGCAGCCCTTCAGTTCTCTTAACATTAGGGTGACCTATCGCCACAAGCCTCAAATGACCCCTGGTCACAATGGCTGTGTCTTTTGCCAGGACTGGTTTGGATAAGCACTTTGGTCCTCTCCATCACTTGTCCTTGGGGTGGCTTTGTGAGTACACCCCTGTAAGACAGGCTGGCCACTTGGCTTGTGCACTTTCTACTGGGTTTCATATTCAAAGTGGCTGATATTGTGGCTGGACCACCACTGTTGGAATATAGATGACTTTGCATTTTGAGGAACAAAATCTGCCCAGGAAGCAAATAATGAAGCACTCAATTTTCAAGGATCTCTGATGCAATGGACCCTGTTGGGAAAGCCCTCTGGACATCTGCAGGTCACGTGACTTCTGACACTACCTGGACACAAACCAGATGGAGGGGGAACAACTGCTCGTGGTTATGTTCTCAAGCTTTTGGGTAAGTACATTCAAGCAGCACTCAATGAATTACTGCTAGCAAAAATGCATTGTATAAACAGAGACTTCAAAGCATAGGGAAATCCTACAGGCCCAAAGCTCAGTCTTTTCAAACACAATGGCCCTGCAGCCACTGGCTGACCCAACTGATGAACGACTCTGATCCCCTGAGTACGACTGATGGCCACAAGCATCTTCTGGGGCACCCTTGCCTTCCAGCAGGAATCTGCACAAAGACTCTCAAGAGCTCCCCATGTGACCCGCTGTTTCCTTGGGTATTTTGTAGCATGATGGATTTGGATGTCACTTTCTATGCAGAAAGGAACCATATTGGGTATAAGATGATTTTCCTCAAAATAGCTTTTTTTACCTGCCTCTGACACACTTCCTTCTCCGTCTGCCATAGGTTCTTGGGGAGGTTGCTGTGGTCTCCTGACCCGAGTTTAGCAATCTATTGCTTATTTTATCTCCCCAAATAAAACAAATCTCTCTCCATTTTTTCCTATTTTCTCCCAGATAGAATCTTTTGTTTTCACTTGCTGCCCCGTCAGCTTCCAAGAATTTTTTTTCTTCTTCAGACCTGTCGAGACACCAGGGTTCAGTGGTCTGTGGCTGGGCTCCAGCCCAGGGTCGAGGATTCCCTCCTTTTCCTTCCCAGTATTGTCCAGCATCCTGTGGTGCCCTGTCCCTGGCCACACTGGCAGGATAGCGCCGCCTGGCACAGGCGCCCTCCTGCTGCCTCAGGCACCGCGGAGCCCTGCTAGAGCTTCAGCACCATTGGTTGCATGCCTGATTCCTTATTAGGATGAAACAAGAAGGCTTGGAGAGAGCAGGCTCCTTGTCTCGGCTGTTGACCTTGTTCTGGCAGGAACAATTGCAGAGCCTTGGAGCGGATGGCTCCCTCCTGCACATGCCATGGCTGCACTGCCTCCAGTGTCCCCTGCTTCCGTAGTTTAGGGGACGCCTAGTGGGACATCCAGAAAAATTAGTTTAAGAACACTACGATTTTGTCCCGGTGCCTTTTCAAATAAAGAAGAGGCTTTCTATTACAGTCTTTCTTCCGGACTGAGTTTTCATCCTAAACATAGATGTAATCATATCACTTTGCTTAAAAATCTTCCCTGGCTTTCATTACCCAGAGGACACAGTTCAGATGTCTCAGCCTGGCCATGGGACACTCCAGAGATACCCACCAGACGCCCCTCTTGCCTGCAACCCTGTTCCCCCTTAGCACTAGGGAATATCCAGCCCCATGAGTGGCTCCAGTGACCAGATGTATTCTGAGACTTTTCCTAATTTTCTGGGAAACATCATTATCATCAACAGTGATGATACAACAGTCATCATAGTGTACTATCTCCCCGGTAGACTGTGAACCCCCACACTTAGACCTAGCATGGTGTTTAGCACATGGTAGATGTTCAAGAAATACTTGTTGGTTAGAGGTCTGTCTGTAAGATGAAAACTGAAAGGCTTTCAATTCCATTCCATGAACATTCTTTGGACTCCATGCCGGGAGGATGGGGTGATATAAAGGTGAGTGAGAGGCTGGTTCCTGAGTGAGTAGCAGAGTATGTCACGTGTAAGCAATGGCTCCAGCTGCAAACTGTGAGCAGTGAGGACAGGAGCAGCAGCAGCAGCCTCTCAGAAGGACGCTGCTGAACTCATTCCACCGGTGAACACAGAGGGCAGAAGAGGTGCCTGCAGCACAGCCTGGGGGCGTGAGGGGTGTTCTGACGTCCAACTTTCATACGCCAAAAATCATGTAAGAGGATTATCTCTGCTGTTTCTGTTTTGGGCAAATTACTTCATTCAGATAGTGAACTTGCTTTTCTCTTAAGAGGGTTTAAGTCAATTGCACTGAGAGAATGGAGAATAGGGGTATCAATTTAGGAGCTGACGGCTTTTTATAGGAAGGAGGACTGAGACACCTCTCCTCCCCAACCCCTGGCCCAAATCCTCTCTTCAGGGGCACAGTGATAGGCATGTAGTTGGACTATTAAAATATGTGTTTCTCCAAATGTGTTCCACAGAACACCAGTCTCTGTAGAGGGGTTCTAGATGTTTTACAGAAAAATGGTGTATGGAAGCCAAATACATTTGGACATGCTAAACAGGTTTCTTTCTTGAAGAATCTCCATCAGGGCTAAGAAGGATGCCCCATTTCCCAATCACATGTGAGCACTGAACCTCCCTTTTCTCATATATAGCTCCATAGAGCATATGCTTTGGAAATGGTGGGGTATTAAAAAGAAATGCAGCCAGAAGATGGGTGAGCTTCTTCACGTGGGGTTCCTCTATGAGCCAGCTCTCTTCCCTGTAAAGGGAGTGCAAAGCCTCAATGCCCTCGCAGGCTGTGTGAGCTGGCATGTGGACAGGGAGGTGGGAACTGTTCTGCAAAGGGCTCCCTGGTTTGCGTGTGATTGCTCTACTCACTCTTGGGTAACACTGACATTGACCTTCCATTGACACTACTGACTCCTACTCCCACGCCCTTTTCAGAAGAACACAGAATTGTCAACAAGCCTCCACTGTCACTGGCAAGGAAGAAAGAGTGTGAAATTGTCATCTTACCTCCTGGCATCATGGTTATCTTCGCTTAGGAAGATGCCTGAGAGAGGGAAATGTGACCTAATAACATGGCAGGTCTGATCATGCGTTCATTCAACAAGACCATTGGAGTTTCCTCTGAGTGTCAGGCCTTGAGCTTGGGGCATGAAGATGTCACAGTGAAGAGAAGCAGGTGCAGTCTCTGTCCTTGCTGTTTAGTGTGGACGATAGACCTACCAAACAGAACACCAGGAGCGGGCAGATCTTTTCTGTAAAGGGCCAGATGGTAGAGACTTTAGGCTTGGCGGGCCTCATGGTCTCTGTCATAATGGCCCAGCTCTGCCATTATGACAGCTGCACAGTGCGCACGTGCAGGAGTGTGGCTGTGTCCAGTGAGGCTCTGTCTGCAAAAATGGGCAGCAGGGTAGACTCAGACTTGGGGCTGTGTTTACCGACCCTCAGTCAAAGCAACAACTATGTGACTGAAATGCACTAAGTACTAGGAAGGAGAGACGAGAGGCACGGTCAGAGCATGTAAAGGGGAATTTAATATATATGACTTGAGACTTGAAAGATGAGAAAAAAACTCAGGTAAAGGAGAAAAGAGCATTGGAGGCAGATGGAGAGGACTAGGGACACGGTCTGAGATGAAGCTGGGGAGGGGGGTGCATGTGGCTGGGGTTGGGACTTCTGTCTTCACTCTAAGCATATATACGGACAGTGTTTTGTGCAGGGAAGCATGCCACAGTGACTTTTGGAACCACCTGCTGGCTGTACTGTGGAGGAAGGGTGGGCGAGGGAGGACAGAGCTGCTGCAGCAATCCTGCAAAGACAGCACGGCGTGGGAAGTAGCTCTGTGGTTGGGCGAGAGTGCAAAACCAGCAGCTCGTAGTGAGTAGAATCAGCATACTTCACACCGGCTTGAAACATGGGGGTGAGGTGCAGCAGGTGTTTGCAATGGCTCCTAGCATCTGGCTTGCCTGGCTGCGTGGCTAGGTCCTTTCTGACATGTAAAACACAGAAGAGGCACAAGTGAAGGGCAGGGAGTCATGACATCGGTGTGGCGTCATGTTGGGGTGCGTTTTATTTGTTCAAGGAGGGAAGGATGGATTTGGAGCTCAGAGGAGGAACCTGGTGGAAACTATCAATTTGAAGCTCCACGAATGGATCTGCACACACAGGGGAGAATGCAGAGCGGGGGCTGGCACACGTCCCCTGCTTTTGTACGTGAAGTTTTATCAGAATGCAGCCATGCTCATGCATTTATGTACTGTCTGTGGCTGCCTTTGTGCTATGAGGGCAGAGTTGGGGACTTGCAACAAGGACCCTACAGTATTAACCATCTGACCCTTAAAGAAAAAGTTTGCTCACCCTCGGTATTTAAAGAGAGGAAAAAAAATGGGACTGGGTCCAATTCCTGTAGAGATCCAACATTTCACAGGCAGGTGAAGGGTCATGAACTTCCAGGGACTGGCAGGGAGGAAGGCATGTTTTGGACACAAAAGCCAAGGGAAAAGCATTTTAAGAAAGAAGGTGTGGCCAGCGTGTCAGAGCTTTGGAGTGGTCAAGGGCAGGTGAAGACAGGACAGGCTTCCTCTGAGTCCAGCGCAATAGGGACTCGCTTCATGCGAGGGGTGGGCACAGCCAGTGGCATGGAGGCCCTGCGTGGCCTCCTGGGCACATGTGGTACTTTGTGTTGGGGGTTGTCTCGGTCAGTTGGGGCCACCAAAAGAAAAAACTGTTTTGTACAAAATACAGGCGGCTCATCAACGACAGAAGTTATTTCTCACAGGAGGCTGGAGCCAGCGTGGCTGGGTTCTGGTGAGGTCCCTCTTCCTGGTTTGTAGAGGCCCGTCTTTTTGCTGTGTCATCACATGGCAGAAAGAGGGTGAGTGAGCTCTCTGGGGCCTCTTTTATGAGGGCACTAATCCCATCCATGGGGGCTCCACCCCCATGATCTGATCACCTCCCAAAGGCCCCACCTCCTAACACCATCGCACTGGGGAGTAGGACTTCAAAACACGAATTTTGGGGGCACGAACATTCACTTCATCACATTCCACCCCTATCCCCAGTTCTCAAAGGCAAAACACACTCATTCCATCCCACCAACCACAAAAGTCTCATTTCAGCATTGACTCTAAAGTCTGGCCCAAAGTCTCATCTATGTATCATCTATGTCAGACATGGGTGAGACTCCAGCTGTGAACTTGTAAAAACAAACAAAATGCTTCCAGAATACAACGGTGGGACAGTCCTAGGATAGACATTCCCAATCCAAAAGGAAGAAATAGGGAAGAAGGAAGGTGTGCCTGTCTGCGCTAGCCACAGCTAGCACAACCGTGTGACGTCTCGAGGCTCGATGCTCTGCCCTCCAGGCCCACCAGGGTTGGGTTCCGCCTTCTATCTTCTGACACACTGGGGAAGCAACACCACCCTGCAGGGCTTGAAGGAGAACCAGGAGGAGAGAACTAGGTGACACGCAGCAGCGAAGACTGAGCCACATGGCCATAGCAGAAGGAATGCAGCAAACGTGGGTAACCAGAGGCAAAGCTTGGAGTTTGCCCCAATGCTCTGTAAGCCTCACCAGCTCCAAAGTCCTCAGTGAGACCTTCTGTCCCTGCCACGTGTGTGTGTGTGTGCATGTGCATGCATGTGTAAATCAAGGGAGGATTTGGCCGACGTATATGCACAGAACAAGAATTCAGAGCAGGCTGTACGTAGGAGGCAGGCAACCTTGAGGAGTGAGTTTCTGAGAATGTGTTTGCAGAAAGCCAGGAAGCCTGACGGTCACTGAGTTTCTTCCTCTGGGCATAGGACAGAGTCAGGACATGCTCTTACCTCGACTTGAAGGATCAGGGAGTCCCCAGCTAGCATCTATCACTTTCTCTCCCCACTAGGGTGTGAGCTTCTGGGTGGTACAAAGCTGCTCTGAGTTGCTCACTGGTACATCTCCCCAGGCCTGCAGCGGTGCCCGCACAGAGGGTGGACGAAGCCTCAGAACAGCAAGAGGAGATGGAGATGATGGCTATCAGCATTTTACAGATAAAGAAACTGGGATTTAAGGAGCCCAGTGAGTAAGCGAACGATCCAACCTTCTAATTTGCAGCATATTTAAGCTGTAGTTTATTTAGTCCTCATCCTCATGCATGTGGCCCAGTGGGTCCCACTGCCTTTGCGTCTCCTCTGTGTGGCTGTGTCCTCTGCAGTGTAAAGCCCCCTTTTATGATGTGTATGGGGGGAGCCTCCTGTTTCACAGTCTGCCTCAGGGCCCTTTACCCCCTTCTGGAACCCTACCCCTGTCCTCGCTGCTGACTCTCCTTCCTTCTGTAATTTCTCCTTCATCCTGCAGTTTTAGGTGTGCACTTAATTAAAATAACATAGACTGAAATGACACCTAGTGTGGCTGACCCTAATCCTTATTAGGAAATAGCTTTTGACAAACATTTAAAAAAAGCTGCAGGAGCCGGTGAGTGTGAGGGAGGGTGTGGAGGCGTGGGGCAGAGAAACTCATCTCTGAGCATTGAGCTGTGGCTTGGATAGGAGAGTGATAAGAGCGAGGCCTTGCCTGAGAAGTGTTTAGAATGTAAAAGGTAGGATTGCTTGCCTTGTTTATGGAGTTTGCTAAAATCCTTCAATGTCTCCACTCTTTAGAAACCGAAGTCTGAATTCTAATGTAGTCTGCAAGCTCAGCTTTCCAGCACGCTTTCCCCTGCAGGCCCCTGTCAAGGGAGGCTGGTGGGAGGCCTCAGCACTGCCAGTGGGTTTGCAGACAGGACAGTCATTCTGGACAGGCCCTGACCCCTTCAGCAGACCCAGCATGGGGCCACCCTGGGACCCGGTGACGGGCTCCGTGGAAATCCTCAGGCGTGTCCTTGGGGTGATGAGTGTGAAGATGTTCGTCGCAGTGCCGTGTAGGGGACTGTGGGCTGGGGCCACGGGAAGCATGTACTGGCTAGAAGCTGGATGTGGTGTGAGCGCAGGGACGTGGACAGGCTTAAAGACATAGCACTTGGTTAAAAAAATAGGAAACGTAATGAGATAAATTGCACAACCATTTAACTGAATCAAGAATACATGCACATAAAACCATAAAACACTCTTCATAAGAGCACATTCAAATAGAGGAGATACGTTTAAAGACAGTGCCTTTGAAGGGGAAAGGAACGGGAGCATCATGTGGGATACAATGGAATTAAAAATTACAGCAAAGGGGACCTCGTGTGACTGATGATAATGTGCCAAGAACTGAGGAATACGATTAACTCAACCCTCTGCGGTGGATGTTTAAGAAACCCTTCGAGGCTTTTTCCTCTTCAAAAGTCTGATCCTTATAACAAGTGCTGGTGAGGACGTGGAGAAATCGGAAACTCGTGCATGGCTGGTGGGAATGTGAAATGGAGCAGCCACTGCGGAGAGCAGTGTAGTGGATCCTTAAAACAGTAATCACAGAACTACCATTTGATCCAGGAGGTCTGCCTCTAGTTACGTACCCAAAGAAGTGAAAGCAGGGTCTCGAAGAGACGTTTGTATATCCATGTTTACAGCAGCATTATCCACAATAGCCAAGAGTAGAAGAATCCCAAGTGTCCATCTGCAGATGAAAGGACGAGCAAAATGTCGCACATACATACGATGGGACATTATTCAGCTTTACTTAAAAGGAAGGAAATTCTGACACATGCTGCAACGTGGGTGACCTTGTGGATGTTATGCTAAGTGCAACAACCCAATGACAAAATGACAAATATTGTATAATGCCACTGATGCATACTTAGGATTGTTAAATTCGTAGAGACAGAAAGCAGGTTGGTGGTTGCCAGGGGCTGGGAGGAGGGGAGATGGGAAGGAAGACAGTGTTCAGTGTGTGCAGAGTTTTCAGTTTTGCAAGAGGAAAAGGGTTCTGGAGGTGGATGATGGTGATGGCTGCACAACAGTGTGAATGTGAAGATGGTGAATTTATGTTATGTACATTTTACCACAACAACAAAACATTGAAAATGAAAGGTCTAATCCTTAACACAGTTGGCTAGGCTGGCTAACGGTTTGTGGTCTGGGCCCTGCTAGCTCCTGCAGACTTGACTCTCTCCACAGCACCCTGCTCTACCCGCCTCCCTCCTGCTCCTCGTACCGGGCTCTGGAAAGTGACTCTCGGTTTCTCTCTGGGCCTTTGCAGATGCTGTTCCCCCAGTCCACAACACTGTTCCTGTTCTCATCACCTGCGTGCTCCTAAGCTGTCTAGGTTCTGCTTCTACGGTCCAGCCCGCTCAATCTTGAACTTGACTGGATTTCTCTCCCAGGCTCTGATAACATCCTCTGCTGCCCACAGAGCAAGCAGAGGCCACCCACCTGTCCCTCCTCTGGGGTCATCAGGACCCTAGACAGACCCCCCCCGTCCCCCACACCTGCTGGCACCTCAAAGCGAGACTCCCTGTGTGAGTCAGCAGGTGTCCTTCATGAAAGGAATGCTTTGTTTTCTAAGGAAGCCCAAACATTTAGTTGCTTAGGATAGTAATAATCTTGTTTTCTGATACATTCTCAGAGGAAAAAAATTAATTTTGATTGTTTCTTTTCAACTCGGAATTTCTTTTGAAAAGCAGCCTCTCGGGCTGGCCCGGCTCCTCCGTGTGGGTGAGAGCCCTTCATCTCTGTTGTGCTCTGTGTGGTTTGCTATGGGATGCGGGATTGACTGTGAACGGCCTGCAGCCCTCTGGGGCCTCCTCCACAGGTGTCTCCCTGGGAGAAAGGCTGTTCTCATAGCAAACCAAGAGCCCGCGTGACATGTCAGTGTCCTCCACCAGGGTGTGTGGATGTCTCTGGCCCCTGTCTTCAGGTCCAGACAACGCTCCACACAGGGACATCTCTGGGAGAAAGGTAAAGAGAGTTGAAAGGAAGGAAACACTTGCATTGAGCCGTACCTCATCTGGAGCCTGTGGCTCTGGCTACGGCACCTGTCCTGTCCCCTGTGGAGGGGCCCTTACCCAGTCCCATGCTCTGGAGGGCTCTTGGTTTTGGTGGCCCTGCTGGGCTTTTCTGGTTTTCACTGGGCTCTGGCTGAGCACCAAGGGGTGTATCCGTTCCTGAGTCCATGTGGCTGGGTGGTACCAGGGACACAGGCGTCTTCACTCTGCAGGGCTGGGAGGCTGTGCAGTACTTTGGTGTCACCATCTCTGCCTTCTGGTGGCAAATCAGGCAGCATCCAGCTAGCATCTGTGTCCTCCTGCCTCATGACCCTGAGAGGTGAAAATAGGCGCCCTGCCCACTCTGCCTAGTGTCCTCCTGTCACCTGCGGCAGCCCTGGTGGCCAGGGAATGTGGCCCAGAGCTCTGGGTCTGCCCATCGGGGTGGGCTTGGATGGGGCCTCCCCGGCAGAGGACACTGTGGGCTCACCTGCATTTTCATAACCAAACCGAGCTATGCAAGGCCTGTCAAAGGCTGTGCCAGTCGCCAGCCAAAGGCTGCTGCAGAAGGTCTTCTGCCCCAGGCCCAGCTAATTTGTGTCCTTTCCTGAACACACAGCTCGCCGCAGATCGCCAGCTCTGGCAGGCTTTGAAAGAGGACTTTCTTTCCATTTTGGCAACTTGTCTCTTTAAAGACACTGTGTTCTTTTTATTGGATGGGGACTAATTTCACAAGTACCACGTCTACTTGAGAATAAGTCCCCCACTGCCCTCCTGCCACTACCTCCCACCAATAGAATTTCTCTCATATATTGCTTTTTTTTCTTGGTCTCTGGCGTTACTTGTCATAAGGTCAAAGTAGAAACTCTCTAGGGGATCCCAGCATTGTGAGGACTTGACTGAAGATCAGAAACAAATGGCAGCAAAGCACAAACGCCAGGGCCACAGCGCAAGCTGTGAGCCCCACAGGCCGCGTGCGCTGCTCGGCCAGCCGGCTGGCGCCAGGGCCGGCTTGGCTTGGCAGTCTCTGACTCGGCCCCGTTGTCCTTGGGGGTGGGGGTGCTGGGGAGGCAGGACTGGGGAGTACAGTTGCCCTTTTGCCTCATGATTTATATTTGGTCAGAGGAGCCCTGCTCCTCTCTCTCCTAGCTGGAATGTGTCTCGGACATGTTGTTTCAATATGAGACAATCAGCTGGGCCCTCTGTGGAATGTCCCTGGAGACTGGAGACGACCTCCCAACAGGGTCATTTGTTCAGCAGAATTCTGAGTCGCATTCTCCAACATCTGCATTCTATTAATACCTTCAGAATATTTCCATCAGCTCTGGGAAATCAGAAGATGCTTTGAGAGATGTTCAGCACCAAATTCTAGAGCCTTTTCAGCTCTTCCTCTTTGTGATTCTTCTGTGTTTTGTGGGAAGACCCACCTGCATCCCTTTTTCTTTACTGTGGTGCAGGTGGATATTCACGTTCACCCACTGAAACCCCCGGGGGAGGCGGAGTTTGCAGGTGGCTGCTCCAGCTGAGGATGGCGACCTTGTAAACATGCAGGGGAGAGGTAGACGCTGGCAGGACCAGGACAGACATCCTGAGGACATTTGCTGAGAGTGAGCGAGGGGAAAGGCTGGGCTGTGAGGGCCGGGCCACTTCCCAAGCCACACGGAGCCTTGCTGCAGACGGGGCCTGTCACGTCCTCCGAGGGAACGGTGGCCTTCAAGGAAAGGAGGGGAGGAAGATAGGGAGGGGGGAAGGAAGGAAAGATCCAGAGAGAGGTGCAATAAAGTCATGGAAGGAAAGTAGCGTCTCATTAAAGAAAAGTGTGTGTGATGTCTGGATCGATGGAAGTGAGGCTCACATCAGCAGAAGTCACACAGCGGGGACCAGAGCCACAGGGGTGATGGCCTGCGGGAGGCGGCCCTGGGCACCCAGCCTCGCCGGGAGTCGGGCACAGAGGGGACATCAGAGGACATCACGAGGCTGATGGTTTCTTGGTGAGAGGGATGAGAAAGAAGAGAGAGAACCTGTGACCCAAGAAGGTATTTTCCGTTCAAGAGGCATTTAAAGAACGTTCACTAGGAGCAAGCGCAAGGTCATACTCCTACAGCAGGCTTTGAGGTGAGAGGAAACCGATTAGAGAGCAAGGTCTGCTGGGGATGTGCCTCTTCCAGGAGGAGGCCAGAGCACGCCTGGCGTGTCCTTTGCAGACCCCACGTGTGATTGCTGGGCAGGGCCAGGACCGCCGCTGCCTGGCTGTGCCGCCTGTCATCCAAACCCATGTGTGGCCGATGCTGGGAGAGTCCAACACATCCATTTGGTAATTATCTTAAAAGAATAACGTCTGCTACTAAAAGGCCCTGAAAATCTAATTTTATACAACATGTACTTCATTGCTTAAAATTCTACTATGGACGATCAGATGGATTAATGATAAGTCCTACTAAAAATTATGGAGTTTTCTTGGAAATTCAGAGGAATGCCAGACTCTGATAAGGCCTCTGGTAGTGATAAATTACTTCCTGGCTGTGTGACTCTGGAAGAACTGCCCTTTGCTGGCCCAGGGTGGCCAAGCAGCAGGAAAGCACTCGCTGGACAGGAGGGATAGCCCGTGGCTGCTGCCTAAGCCTCTGATGATCAGTTTCCCTGGTGGCCCATCCGTCTGCCTGTCTGTCCATAGGGAGGGGTCTGTCAGACACACCCGGGCTTCTTCATCGGGGCCTCCTGCCATGCCCGCCCTCCCGACCTGCTGGCCCCGTGGCAAACTCTGAGTTACAGACTCCCATCCCTTCGCCCAGGATCAGGAGCGTGTTCTGTGAGCAAATGTTTCAGAGGGGAAAGCCTATAGGCTTTTGCTTCCTATCTTCTTTTCCTTTGTCAAAATTATGCAAAATCTCCTGGAAAATAAATAAACAGATACAACAAATAACTGGAGTCGGATCTTTGGCTCAGGAAATGCCTGAGCTCACGCGTTTGCTCGGAAGAGGTTCCCACAGCCTGGCTGTTATTTTTTATCAATCCCCACAGGATGTACTCCTACTCCCCTCCAGGGTTCCCTGCTTCCTGTCTGCATTCCCACAGCTGCTAGGCCCGCAGCTCCAGTTTGCACTTGGAGGGTCCTCGCTGTCCGCCCGAGTTGGTAGCTCCGCACAGAAACGTGGCAGATGTCCAGCATCAAGAATCAAAACAGCCTTCACACCATGCAGCACATTCTTCCTCCCCAGTCCTGTTCATTTCCTCTCGACGGGATGTGGAACAATTTCCCTCATCTGCCTCTTGCTCAGTGGGTTTGGGATTTTGTGAATTTTACAATGATACTTAGATTCCTCCTGAATCTGTTCCAAGAGGTTTTAAAAAACAAGCGATTCACTCATAGACTCTGTTTCTGGTTTTGTGTAAGATGCAGGTGAAACCGAGAAGCAGATGAAGAAGACCGGGGACCAGAGGGGGTTTCTTGAGTCTTGACATCCCAGGAATGCCCTCAGCTAGCTCAGGGTCCTCTGCTTTCTGGAGAAAACATGACAAGTCTGCAAGATGAAGCAAAATAGTGAAAGTCAGTTTCCGTTTGTAGTACACTGGACAGATTCCATGCGAACTTCTGTGATACTGCCTGGGCATAGAGGACTTTCTGGTGAGAGACGGAGAAGTGGGGCATCGTTCTTGACAGCCACACTCAGTATGTGGTCAGTGTCCAGCGACACTATTTGGAAAATACGCCGGCTGCCTACAGTTTCCTCTGGATTCCCAGGCTGTGTGCAGTTGGCTTAAATGCTTTGTTTTCGTCTTCCATTAGCAACCGGGAAGGCAAACTCACATTTGCAGCTCCTCACTAGGGACCAGTTACTTTCAATGTTATCCCATTTGATTCTCACAACACTGTGTTGTAAGTAGAGTTATGCCCATTTTACTGATGAGAAAATTGAGCTCAGAGACATTAGGTATGTTTGTCCAAGGCCAGAAGTAATAGATATAGTTGGGATTCACAACAACATCTCTGTGCAGCTGTGCTCTTGTTACTATACTAAGTTGGTTTCATTGGGTGTTTATATTCTTCCAAAGCATTGGCTAGGAAAAAAACGCACCCAATGTGAGTTCAGTGGTTTTTTTTTTTTTTTCTTTTTTTTTTTAAAGTGTGAGAGTGTGGCTTCTGGCCACTTTCTGGCTGCTTGAGAGAAATGGGCTGTTGTTCAAAGACTCTCACTCTTGCGGCCTGACTTCCTCTTGACCCAACAGCACATTAGGTTTCACAGATGCTGTGTGGGTGAGCAGGGCTCCCCCAGCACCGAGGCACAGTAGGAGTCAGCAGATGTTGGAGGGACCTGACACATCCGTTCATGTCATTTGTGCAAAGGCAGAACTGGGGCAGAACATACCGAGCTCGGCACCTTTGCTCCATAAGCTTTCAGTTTCGCATGTGGTTCAAATATTCACACACTACCTCATGGCTCTGCTCTGCTGTGGACTGGGTGGCGGAGATGATTACTGACTCTCTTGCACTCTTGAGGCACGTCTGTGAAGTGATTCTCCCACCCTGCCCTGCCTGGCACTGCAACTCTGCGGCTCAGCCCCTGCCGCCCTGGGTCCTGCAGGAGTCTATTAATAGCCTTTATTTCCAGCTTGTGCGTTGTAAGAGCAAGCCTCATTTTTAGCAGCTCCCTGTTACAATTCTAGGAAAAGGTCCCTTTGATTGTCTTCCTGCCAGAGGACCATTCAACTCCCTCCGCCTGCTCAGGGAACAGACATGCAGTGGGTGATCCATGCCTTACATGAGCTGCCCCCACCCAAGCTCCACCTAAGGAGGGAGCGATCTCTGTTGAGAGAGCTGCCTTGATAAGTTCCCAGGGGAAGAGGGTGCCACGCCGTGTGGGCCGCCCAGCATGGATGCCACGCTCCCTTCATCTCTTCCTTTCACGTGGCTCGGTTGGCTTCACCTTCAAAGTACATCCAGAAGCCAGCGCTTCTCACCTTCCTGCTCTGCCTGGCTGCCCAGGCCGCCTCAGCTCCCACCAGCCTCCCTGAAGGCCCCTCCTGCTCTTGCCCTCCTCCCGGCTCCCATGGGCGATCCTCCAGAACACTGACCGGGCTCGCAAAAAATGCCACGCCCAGCTCAGCAGCTTCTGGCAGCTTGCTGTCGCCCACTGGCAGAAGCCCATATCTGCGAGTGGCCTGTGAGACCTGCGTGACCCCACCCCTTCCTGGCTCTTTGACCTCATCCTTGTTATGTGCTTACTTCCTTCTTGTGCCACCATACTGTCCCTGTCACTGGCTGACACTGCCTCTGCGTCTAGCACATGCTCTCCCCATCTGAGATGCTCTTCCTTCAGACAAAGATTCTCTCTGGTCTCTGCCCTGATGGAGTTTGGATGTGTTGTCCCCCCAAAACTCATGGGAAGTTTGATCCCCAACGTGGCAGTGTTGGAAACTGAGTCATGGGGGCAGATCCCTCATGAATGGATTAATGCTCTCCCTGGGGGATGAGGGTTAGTGAGTGAGTTCTCGCTCTATTAGTTCCCGTGAGAGCTGATTGTTTAAAAGACCCTGGCACCTCCCCTCTCTCTCTTGCTTCTTCTCACCATGTGATCTGCTTGTACCTGCCGGCTGCCTGCCACTTTCCGCCATGAGTAGAAGTAGTCCGAGGATCGTGCCAGATGCAGCTGTCCCAGAATCGTAAGCCAAATAAACCTCTGTTCCTTATAAATTACCCAGTCTCAGGTAATTCTGTTATAGCAACACAAACGGACTAAAACAGCCCCTCTCCGAGAAGCCTTCCAGGACCACCTTAAATAAAATAGCACCCCTGAGCCCCCACCCCTCCTGTCTGACACTCTTTGCTCCTTCTTTGCCTTGTCACTGCCTGGTAGTGACCTGTTGCTACCTGTCCCCCACCCCCGGACGACAAGCCCTGTGAGGGACAGAGAGCAGTGCCCTCCCAGAACAAGTGCTTGTTCAAAGTTTGATCTAGGGACAGTTGCTGAGCAAAGGTGCCACGAGTAGCCAAGTCGCCTGTACTCAGAATGAACAGGACTCGGCTGACAAGGGCACAAGGTGAGGGGAAGGACGCCAGAGGGCCACCCGCAGAGGCCTGCAGAAGAGGGACTGTCTGAGGCGGAGCTCTGTAGTGCTGCCCTGCACATGGGTGACTTACTCCTCTCCTTACCTCGATTTGTCTTTGGTTTTTTTTCTTACTGGGCAGTAATTAATGGAGAGGACCGAGTACCACAGTGGGCTGACTACTATACAGTTCGCACTTGCTGCAGCCAGCGGGCAGGGAATGCAAGCCACCAGCGTGCTCTCTGCAGCCTCGCTGAGGGCATCGGCCACGCGCGGAACACAGTTAGGATGAAAACTGTTCTTATGAAGATCTCAGGGGTAGGAGACCCTGGTCACATCTCGATATAGTCCAGTTACCTCTTCCTAGAAAAGCCACTACAGACTCTGAAGCCAACAGGAGGACAGACCTGGAGCTGCAGCTCAGCAGGCATCACTGGGTGGAGCGCCGGGTGGTGGCCACCCTGGGTCCACTCAGTGCTGCTGACTGCCACACCGGGGATTTGAAACCGAAGGAAACTTGAAAATCATCTCGCCAGCTCGTCTTCTAGTCTGCGCACCTGAGGCGGGAGCCAGCACCGTCTCTGTGTGTCTGTCCCTCTCAGTGTGCTGGGCAGGGCGGAAGGAGACTGGTGGAACCAACGGCTTAACTGTCCCCACGAAGCAAGCCAGCCTCTAGCTGAACACTTACGGGGACAGAAGTGTTCCCTCTGCCAGGGCGTCACATGCTCTTCTCAGACAGCTAACAACTATAAACTTTGGAACTTGCAAATAATAATCAGAACGTTGGGACTGCTATTCACAGTTCCTAACACGTTTGTTGAAAATTTGTTGGGCCTGCTCAGAACTCTGTGCCACGAGGGCAGATTACTATTAGATTGTGAGAATCACTCATCAGCAACCCACAGTGACAGGTGATGGCCCAAGGCCGGGACATGGATGAAGCTGGCTCTGCTCCGGCTGGAGAGGCTCTGAGGTCAGCTCACGGTGCTGCCCGACCGCACAAAGGCACCCGTCTGGGAAGAATCGGCTGGGCCTTGTCCAAGAGCTCGAGCCGCTCAGCGAGGGGACGCGCTGATGCTCTGCAGAAGCGGCCCTCGTGGAGTCCGTCCGGGGACCAGCACTCCTGCCACCACTTCTTCCTCTCCTGCCGACGCCGGGGGAGGCGAGAAGCCCTCGCAGCTTCTCAACAGTCCAGCGCTCGTGGCCCTGTCTCTCCGGGGAGTGCGCGGTCGCTGCGGGCTTCTGCGCCCCCCGAGGGTTTTGCGACCTCAGGGGCCTTGCTCCAGTTCGGACCCCGCCTCCCCCGCCCCTTGGCCGCAGCCGTGTTGCGCATGCGCCTCGGTGCAGGTGCAAGTGCGAGTCCTCCAGCCCGAGGCTCAGCTGTCCCTGCTCGGGTCAGTGGACGGAAGTAAAGGTGAGAAGCAGGTGCCTCTGCGACAGGCGGAGGAGCCCGGGTGCTCGCCGAGACACCCCGAGGCCAGGCCGGCGCCCCGAGGGAGATGCCCCCCAGGGGCGTTCTGGCAGAATCATCACTAGTTTGGCTTGAAATCATGAGTGTCACGTGATGAGAAACAATAGAAAAGAGGCCATTCAATGCCACTCTTTCAACTCCTTCTCTTTCTTTTTCACCCTCCTTTCGAGAAACGAACTAAAACTAGAAACAGCTTAAAGCCCAAACTTTTTTTTTTTTTTTTTTTTAAAGATGACCGGTAAGGGGATCTCAACCCTTGGCTTGGTGTTGTCAGCACCACGCTCAGCCAGTGAGCAAACCGGCCATCCCTATATAGGATCCGAGCCCGTGGCCTTGGTGTTATCAGCACCGCACTCTACCGAGTGAGCCACGGGCCGGCCTAAAGCCCAAACTTAAATTCCTATAGAAGCCGGTTTCTCAGGCTGAGAGTTGCATGGTCACAGACAAAGAAGTTTCAGGCAGCGGGGGAGGTGTTTGCAGAGGGTCCCACAGCACCCGTGTTCTTTCCGCTCGTGGGATGGCCCAGTGGGCAGTGCCGGAGCTCAGGGGCCGACCAGGGCTGTGTCGGAGGGACAGCCACTAAGCACCGCAGCTGAGCAGCACCGCTCGTCACCGATGTGGGGCCGAAGTCTGCCAGAAGGGTTTCCACGTGCAGATTGACAGCCTGGCCTTGCCTGGTGGAGCTTCTGGAGTCTGCTGGAACATTCATAACAGGAACCCTACCCTGAAATGAACCAGCTTATGGCTAAGAACGAGGGCACTTTGCCTTGGCTTGCTTTCTGTTTCTGATGTTAGAACCAAAAGAGAGAGGTTCCCTCTCTGAAAATGCTAGCCTTCTCTGAAGGGACCCAGGGCTGTGGCTGGACTCAGACCCCGGCCGCAGAGGCTGCCGTTAGCACTCCCTTGAATGAATGTCTGAATGCCAGCTGAGAAAAGCTGCTTGGGGTCTTGGGATCTAGTACTGTGTCCAGTTTGTCCACAAGTCACCTTGGCCCTTTGCTGTGGCTTCTTTTCCTGCACACTTTCATCTAGCAGTCACGTGTGTGGGCTCTGGAGCCAGAATTGACATGACTTTGAATCCTGATGTCATACTGGTTTGGTTTCAGTTCACTTGATTAACCTCTCCAAGCCTCAGTTTCCCCACTAACACTGGGGGCAACACCAGTACCCACCTCACTGAGCAGCTGTGAGCACCAAGCAAGGTAATTCCTTTAAAATGCTTAGCACAGTCCAGGCCCATGGTAAATATTTAATAATCATGGGTTCTAGCCTATTTTTGGGACCTGAAACTAAATCAACTTTGAAAAATCTGAGGAATGATAAGCAGGTTTCAAGATGCAAAAAAAAGAAAAAAAGAAAAAAAAATCATACAGTTTTTCAGAGTTTCTCTTCACTGTGGATAAAAGGGAGGAGTTGCCAAATAAAGTGTGGCTCTCCGGAATCATAATGCGTGAGCTTTTCTGGGAAAGTGATTTTGTGGGTTGGTGAAGATCTTAGCCCTTTATATAGTGGGATTCAAATTTGAACACTTTTTCGGTGACAATCTTTTTGAAATATACTGTCCAATTTCCTGCTGTCTTACGCAGAGTTTCCTGGACATAACTCATCGATTTCCTCTGTCCCAGGTTGTCATCATCTGCAACAGCTTTCCCATGCTGTGCTGTAGATGCAGACGGCGTGGGAGAGCTCACGCAGCTGGACTCACCTCCCTGCTTTTCCACGTGGCGAATGCTGGCCGCTCGCTGCTCTGAGCTGCCGGGTGGGCTTGTGCCTGGTCTGCTCCTGACACCTTAGCAACACAGCAAGGGTGCGTTGTGTGTGTATCTGCAAAACGTGGGAAGCCTATTTAGACATTTTTGGGGTCTTCTGGGCTTCGGAATATTGGATACACTTGGAAGATGTTAGAAGGCAGGTGGCTGGGCCACTGGGGTTTTACTTTCTTCTCTTGCTCCATTATTTACCCATATCTCCCAATTTTACTTTACTTTTTATCTTTCTTCACAAACACTAGGGAAGGACTAAACCTTCACTATATTTTTTATGTTCTTTATGGGCCTTAGGGTCTTTGCTGAATGGAGGGGCCTGCTTGCTGGCCTGCCCTTAGCTGCAGAGGAACTGGAAGTGGAGGAGAATAACTGGGACATAAGTTATCCAGAGCTTCAGTTGTCAGTGACGGATGCACTCAGTCCTGAGAAGTTCAGATGCTTTCTCCAAATACATACGAAGTGGGAAAATAAGGATAGATCTGGGTCGGACAATTCCTTGTCCAGGGCTTTTTCTCTCCCCACAATTCCAGAGAGAGAGAGAGACCATGCTCAAATTTAAGGGATGTTCAAAAAAAAGTCTTGAGACTAGCACCAACACTTTGCACTTAAAATGAGATTACGCATGTAATTATTGCAGAGTTTCTGCATATATTTTATTTTCTATCCCTAGGATTGCCCAAATTGTAACTCTTTATTAAATATTAAATTCTGAATATTTGAAGCATGAGTAAAACCCTCACGTAAAAACAAGAGGCTTAGCCAGGAAAACACACACACACACACACGCACACAAACACAATCTCTGACCAATTCCTACTCTCTTTCAGTTAGAGTTCTGTATAAGCCACAAGCTGTATTGTGGGATTCTACCGGCAGTCCATAACTGAGGGAGTATTATATAGGACACATGGATACACAAAAATAAAAACTCACTCTGTTTCCATTTTGCTTTAAAAAACAGCACACAAGCTTGTTTTGCAAAGATTGACTGGGTGAATACCAAGTTTACCACCAGTGGCATCTGAAATGAGGGTCCAGTCTGCGTTAGAGCAAGCATGTCACACACTATAGGGGCCCAGCATCTCCCTCCGAGGAACTCAGGCTTTCTTTGTGAAGTCCCACTCACCCCTAACTTGCTTCCTTGTGATATCTCACATTACAAATTGCCATGGCATGGAGAAGAAGAGAAAGACCCGGTCTCATTCTCTACAAATGGACTGATAGGGACACACGCCCATGCCTGGTACACAGTGAGACCCAAGGAATTGTGCTCTCAGCTGTAAAATGGGGATAATGACAATCATAATTGTTTTTTTTTTTAAAAGCAGAATAGAGCCAGGCACATAGTAGCTGCTGTATAAGTATATGTTTTAAAAGATTACCAGAGAAGAGAGAGATCAGTATAGTCCATAGAGACAGAAAAGTCTCTTCAGAAAAGGTTACACCTGAGATAAGCATTTAATGATAAGTAGATTTGTGTGGTGAGGGAGAGTGATTCGAGAGAGAAGCCAGATTTGGGTCCTTGTGGAACCTGAGGTCTGCACTCAGAAGGGTGGCCGGTCCTCACCAGGTTAGGTTCTGGTGGGAGCCAGTATTGTGAGTCCTGCACTGCTGGATGGGGCGAGACCACAGTTGCCTTTGCCACCAGGGAGAAGAGCTTGGGCTTGAAGAAGAGGTATCCCCCGTGGATTGTTGAACCGGGAAACTAACCAAGACAGTATTTAGGAAGACAGCTAACATGGCCCTGTGAGGTATTTTTGCAAACGGTGATCGTTCCGTACAACCCTGTGAAGGAAGAATTTTTGTCACCAGTTTTTTCAGACCAGCTCGAAGACTTGAGTCTCAGTGTGAAAGATACAAGGGAATAAAGGTGTAAACACAGGTTCGAGCTGCATCACGGTGTATGTGGAGAGAGGAGTGGCTACAGTTTGGGGCACATTGAAATGCACATGCTTTCTTGTTGGAACAGGACTGTGCAGCAGGGCATGAACCAGGGCAGGAGGAGCAGATGCGGGAGACACCTGCCTAGAGCTGGGGTGGGCCACAGCATTGCTAGTTTGAGTGTCTGGGCGGCCCTGGCTAACATTTGCACCACGTTAATGTCCCTGCCCCCTGCAGCCCCCCTCAACCACAGTCAGCCCACAGATGCCCCAGTGTCCACAGAGGCTGCCTGCTCCATGGGCTAAATGGCTCAGTTATTTTGGGGATGATTTCCTGTGTGTTTTCCCAGGGGCTTCCCCCATCTGCATTTCAGAGAATTTGCAGAGAAACAGAAGCCTTTTGGGTCCTTCATATTTCAATACTGCAGGTAGTTGAGAGAGAAGGACTGCAGCCAGGAAGCAGCAGATTAAAACTTCTAGGCACAAAGTGGGATGAATGGCCTGTTTCTTTTTTTTCCTTAATAATTTTCCAAACTTGGTAATGAATGAAAGATAAACAAATAATGGTGCAAACAGTGAAAACCAAATCAGATTTGAGGTTTCTCCCACTACGATTTAATAATAAGTAATCCAAACGGTCATGATTGGGGAGTAAGGATTGATATAAAAATACATGCACTTCTCCGGCCATGTCCTTTGTCCCTGTGTGTGGCTGCAGTGAGAGAATGGCTTGCTGTGGGGGTTGGCAGTCTCCGAGGAGCAAGGAAATCAGTTCAATGGGAAAGGCGATCATTTCAGCCCCAGTGTCCCTTGTGAGGAAGGGAAGCTGGGAAGTGTAAGACACTCTGTGCTCTTAGAGCCTGGGAATCTGTGTCCAAAACCACCCCTGGGTGTTTTTTGTTTTGTTTTTTTTCCCTCTTTTGAAAGCGAAGAATGGATTTATTTTTATTTTTTACTTATTTTTTGGCTTTGTAAGATGAAGACTCTGTGTTAGAGTGGTTATGAGTCAAATTCTAAATCACAAGATGTCATTAGTATAACTTGCAAGAAAGAGCTAATGAGATTCTGCAGCTTTGAAAAGTGACGGAGCCTTCGGGTTTGAGTTTTGTTTCCACCCGCCTCTGCCTCCTGCCACTTGGCTCAGCGTCCAGCCCAGGAAATGGCTCTGCTGGCTGCTCAGGCTCCTTGCTCCAGGCAGCAGCCCTGGGAATTCAAGCGCAGCCCTCCCAGCCCAGCTGGACCTGCGGAGGCTCAGCAGTGTTAATTCAATACAGGCCAGCCTGTATGTCATAACCGAAGGAAAATAGCATGGAACTCCTTTCCCAATGGCTTTTCCAAAGTAGTCCCAGGGAAAACGATATGTCAACCATTCTCACCTTGAGAAATAATTATCTCTGCTTCTTAACAATAAAACACACCCCCAGAATTGTACTGCTAGAATTGTGTTTAAATAGTCTGCATCCAAAACCCTTAATACTTATCTTTTCTTTCATATACCCCTTTTTCTCTGATGCAGGGTAAAGTGCTACGCTTTAATTTTTTTTCCAATTGATTAATTAATCTGATCTGATCCAGGGTAGAAGACAGAATTTGCCAATCACTTTAACAAGCACTGTTTACATTAGCTGAGCCTGTACATACAAAACCTCTGTCCTTGTATGCTGTCCACATTACAGATACAGAAACTGGGACTTACATGGGCTGTGGAGTCAGGAAATGGCAGAGATGGGATCTAAACTGAGCTCTGCTCCATGCGAGGCTTGCTGTCCTTCCACTGCCCTGTTGCTCTCCTGAGGGCAGCGGTGGCTTTAGAAATTATCACGAGAAATGTTGTTGTTCTTACGCGTCACATATTCTCTGCGTCTGTGAATCTTTCAGTCCCATGAAGACACAACTCCCGCTGGATACTTTGACCTGTCATGTTTACTTTGAGGGTTGCTCTTAAAGCTCTGAAGAGTAACGTGGAGACCCTGTCTAATTCATTTCCTCTGATCTTCCAAATTACTGAGAGCTCATATTTGCAACACGACTGACTGAAATTAGTGCATAATCATGAAGTTTTGCATTTTGAAATAGAACGAAGGCAATAGATTCATTTGAAGGTCAGGTGCGCAGTTTTGGGTTTTTCAGAATCCTACTTTGTACTGCTGAGTTGGTGCTGGACGCACACGCACGTGTGTGTGAACGTTCATGTTGGCTTTAGAGCTGGAGATTGTGGGTGTCTCCCATCCTCTTCTTTGCTTAATGGAACCCCAGTCTCACTGTGAGTGGCCAATTAGCTCAGCTAAAGAAAACTACATTTCCCAGCAAGCCTTACTGAGGGGCTGCAGGAACGCTGGGGCCACATGATGTGGCAGAAACTAGTTGGATGTGGTTGCCACGAAGCTCCCTCAAAGGGGACAGAGGCTGGCATGTGCCTTTGCTGTCCTCCCTCCCTCTTTTCCTGAAGTGTGGGGGAGGGTGTCATGGTTCAGGCTGAGAGTGGCCTTCTCTTAGGGTGACCGAGCAGAAGACCGAAGGAGCTGGAGACACTTCCGATATGGCGAGCTGCTGCCCAGCCCTGGGGCTGCGTGCGTGTGGCAGAACCCTTCTTAGTCAACACGGTCGTAGGTAAGCCATCTCCCATGCGGCCCAAAGCTATCTCTAACTGAGATGCTCGTGTCGCTCACGAACTGCGTAACTTTTGCATAGACACCAGAACTTCTCTCTTGACGCCATCACATTCCAGTCACAGCAGCTGAATTCTAAGGGGCAGTGTCAGCAGGTTTCCCAGGGAGGGCACGCTGTCCATGTGGCTCTCGCCTCCATCTCTGACTCTGTACAGTCTCGCTGGCCTTTCAGGGATGACACAGCTTTCCGACAGGAATTTGCCCAGGGCAGCTGAAGATCAGAGATCGTGGGCTGCATCGTTTCTCAAGTCTGTAAAATGTGGCTCACAGCTCTCATGAGGGAGAGGCAAAGGACTGGAGTGCAGGAGGGGGATGCATGTATGCGAGAGAGTCCCGAGCATCCTGGGCTCAAAGCTAGTCCACTGAACATTCCTGAAAGGTACTTAGTGGGCAACTGCTGGGATGGGCAGGGTACAGAGCCCAGGCTTGTTATTCTGGCTGAGATCAGGGCACCAGGTCTGTTACCCGATGAATGGACTCAGCACAGAGTGAGCTGGGACTTGGTGACTTCTCTGGCCCCTCTCCAGCTGTATTCACAGGTCACCAGCCAGCATTCTTCAGAGTCAGAAGCCCTCAGTGTTTAACTTCTTCTGGGACAGTGGGGTTTCTTGGCTGGGTATGAAGTCCTGGTAGGATTGTGTGTGGATGGCGGGGCAGAGCCATAGACAGGGTCCGGGTCAGAAGCAACAGAGGGTGGACAAGGAGTAGACCTGTCAGGAATCACCTGACCACTCTGAAGGCTGTGGGGTGTGGTGCGGGGTCAGAGTGTGGATGGCAGGGGACGAGTGGAGGACATTGCAGAGTGGGCCAGGACCTGGGCCCGGTTCAGGCTTTCCTTGGAGTTCCCGCCACCCATGAGGACTTGTTAATGGCTGGATGTGGAGGGCAGGCAGGGATTGTGAAGGGCCCTCAGGCTCTGGCTCCTGATGTCAGGGGTGCTGGAGGGAGATGTCAGGGAAATTTTTTGGAGTGGGGGAGGGCGTGGTGAGCTCAAGACATCTGTGGGACAGCTATGTGTCCCGTGGGCAGTTGTGTGTATGGGTCTGGAGCTCAGCATGATCACACATTAGGGAGTTATCAATACATGGATGGAGAATAAAACCACGAATGGGCAAGATTGCTTAGTTGGAGAATAACGTGTTTTTAAATTAAAGGCCTCTTTCACACACACGCAGTAGCAAGAAGTGTGGACGTGGACGTGTCTCTCTCCCTGCTGGGACCTGACACCAGGCCTGGGCGCTGTGCTCCTCCTGCCACCAGTCCATAGGTTACTGTTGTTCCTGCTGAGCTTCCAGTGGAGAGAAGACAAGAAACTGCCTTTTCTGTCCTGTTCTTATGGTTCAGCGTGGTATGCACACGCCCACTCCCTGCCAACGGCTCCCGTCCGGAGGCTCAGGCTGGAGCGTGTGACCTCAGAGACTCTGCTGTGCTCTGCCTGCTTCTCCAGGGGCCTCTGTGTGGCCAGGGAGGGAGCCACCCTCCATATCTGCACAGCGGCTGATCTGTGACCTTTAAATTTGCTTTAAAACTGGGCGACATTTTCAAAAAATAGCCTGGCAGCGAATGACCGACTGAGCTCAAAACAAGCAAAGCAGGAGAGAGAGAGGAAGGCCTGCCCAGTCTGTCAAGGCAGCAGAACCTTAGGGAGGCCGCCTGTGCCAGCGTCCAGGGCAGGCCCCTCGGAGCCCTGGGAAGGAGCTGCTCGGAAGCCGCCAGTGGTGGTGGGATCCAGCCGGACCCCCATCCACCCCAGGCTGGGGGAACGGTGGGGCGGGGCCTGTCAAGGAGCCTGCTTCCTCACCCATTTTCAGGAGATAGATGCCTCTTGTTGAGAGGCGGTGCAGGAGTTCTGTTTCCAGGAGCTCTGTGTGGAATTGATTTGGTTTCACGCACATGCTTGTCCGAGCTGGGCCTGCGCTGTGCCCTCCCAGGGTGTACAAGCCACATAGAGGGGGCTCTGAAGAGCAAAGTCACAGCTATTAAAATGGGCTAACCTTGGCCAAGATGTGAAAATAAATATGCAGGCCTGTGGACGAGACCCAACACCGAAGCGATTGAATCACACATAAAGACTTCATTCAAGCTTTTTCCTAGGAGACCGTAACCCTCAGGTTTGCAGAGTAGCCAAGGGGTCTGGTGAGCAGCTCCGGGGACAGGCCAGGGGCCTTTGCTTCTCCTTCCTGGACACCACCCTCAGTTTGTTCACTGTTGACACAGTGTGCAGGATTCAGAACAAGATGTTTTGGGGAAGAACAAAAAACACAGGTTATAAATAATGGGGACATCTGTGTAAGAATTATTCAGAGGAAGGCTGCCCCCAGCCCATCCTAGGACAGGGGCTCCAGCCACGTGGCTGTGGTCTTCAGTGTCGCCATGTGGCCGCTCTGCACAAGGGACCCCTTGTTTACAAGCCACTCCTTTGCTCCTCCTTAGCTGTTTTGTTGACCAAACAGGACACTCACAGACTCTACAGACTCTTACAGAGTTTGGATAGATTTCAGAAATCAAGAGCGGAAGTTCAAGGATTTGGGAGCAGAAAGAGCGTAAAAAAGAAAAATTTAGAAGTATCTTTGATAAACTAGACATGCTTAGTATTTTGGGTCACATTCTTTAGCCCTTTTTGTTCTTTCAGGTTAGTCATAAAAATAATTATTTTGATTTGTTTACTAAAATATTCAGTCAGGTTTAAATGTTCCAGAAATGATGTCTGCAGAGGCTGACAGGTAGGAGAGAGATGTTCTGAGAAAGGGCCTGTGAGTGCATCTGTCAGTGGACGTGGGATGGGCAGGTGACTCACCAGGACACTGCAGGGAGCGCAGGCTCTGACTGCGGGCCCTGCGTGCCTGCAGCGGCCTCCGGGCTGCTCTGAGAGCCAGGGCACCCGCTCGCCCAGCAAAGAAATTCCAGGGGGTGCCGGATTGGAGCCAAAGAGCCCAGTGAGCCGAGGACATTAATGCCTGAAACGAAAACAAAATTAGTCCTGAAAACGAAATTAGTGAGAGAACTAAGGATATTTTGATACATGTTTTTCTTTTTCAAATGAAAGATTATCCTTTCAGACCCCACAGAGAACGTACCATTGCTTACTAAGAGCCACACTTTATGAAAGATTGTGACTCAGGGCTTCTTGAAACAAGTTTTGAAATTCTGATTTATTGCTCAACAGTTGAGTTTTGGAATAGTAAAAATGTTCCAAAGATTTTTGAGATCTTTTGGTAAAAGACATACCCGAAAGTTAAGTCATATGCTTGTATGTGTGATGTCATATACATATATAGTTACCTGAAAGTTGTCCTTTCTGTCGTCTGTCATCTCTCTATCTGCCAACCACATACTACATACACACATGTATTTATGACAATAATTTTCACCTATTCAAATACTAGTACAAGAAAACAATTTTCAGTCACAGGTAATAATGAGAAGGGACCAAAGACTTCTGTGTGTGCGTGAGTGTTTTACTTTTTATTTAGAAACAATTTCTACCTTGCAGAAAAGTTGCAAGAATAGTGCAGAGACCCATTCAGATTTCTCCAGTTTTCACCACTGCAGACTTTGTAGAAAAGGCTCTCATCCAGGGTCACACACTGACCTGCTTGTTGTATCTCTTAAAACTTCTTTGGTCTAGAACAGAGTCTCAGTCTTTCCTTGACTTTTATGACCGTGACATTGTTGAAAATTTCTACCTTATAGTTTGTAGACTATCCCTCCCCTTGGGATGGTCCAGTGTTTCCTCATGATTAGACTGGTTTATGCGTATTTTGACCCGAATATTCAGTGTCTCTTACCAGTTGGCAAATTGATGGTGATTTTTCTCGTGACTTGTGACATTAACTTTGATCACATGGTTAAGGAGCTTTGTGCAAGGTTTCTCTGTTATAAAGTTACTTTGGATTCCCTTTTGCAGTTAACAAGTGTTTGGTGTGGAGATAACTTTGAAACTGTCTCCAATCTCATTCCTCATCCTAGCACCCATCAATGTTTATTGCCAGGAGAACAGATGACTGCTGAACGGGGATTTGCAAGCGGCATTATTCCTTCTGCACTTATCAGTTGACATTCTGCTAAAAAAAACTCTCTCTTTCATGTATATGCCTGTGTATGTGTGTGTGTATGTATGGTTTTAAACAATTACTGTAGATCTCATGGATTCCTGTTTCATTCAGTGAGTTATAATTCATTGCTATCATTATTTATTTTGATGTTCAAATTGTCCTGGATTTGGCCACTGAGTGCCTCATAAATCTGTTTCTGTGTCCTTTTGGCATGTCCCCGCTATTCTCCAAGCACTTTCTTCTTTCCTTCCACAACGAGAGGCTTCAGGCTCTTCTAGCACTTTCCTGCCCCTGCCCTGAGCCAGCCACTTCTCCAAGGAGCCCTGTTTCCTTTTAGCAGTGAAGAATTTTATCTGGAGCCAAGATCTGGAATATAGGTGTATTCTCTGTTACTAAGGGTCCCTAGTGACACTGTTTATGGACAGCATTAGGACACGTATCTTACATATCTATCTTTGTATTTCTACATGCATACACACATCTATGCATATATACACATTTACATCTCTACTTCTTTCTACACTTAGCAGCTCATGTTGAAACCACGAGTTTATACCACATTTAGTCTTTTCCTTTCCTGTACTTGTTAGTCTTTTCTCTGCAGTGAAGAACCTGTCTCCCTAATCTTCAATCTATTTATTTATTTACAAAATCCCATTCCTAGTAGCTAAGCTCCCACCCTGCTGGGTGGCCATTTGCTAGACCCCCTCCTGAGGCCCAGACTTCTGCTGGGCAGCCTCACAAGCCTGTCCCCTACTTCCTGTTTTTTGTTTTCTTTGTTTTTTAGGTGGGAACTATGTACTCTAAGAAATATAAAAGATTTCAACAGAAAAATGAATGTTTTCCAGCATTTTAAATCCTCAAAAAGCTAAAGAAAGCAAGAATGTTAGGGATAGAATATTAAGCAAGAGGAAGATAGATCTGAAAAGCAAGGAGGACTTGGTGTTTGGATTGCTGTATCACAGCGTGCTCCTGTGAGTGGTAGCTAACACAGAGATGCCTGCAGAGATGCTCCGGCCCCTTCTGTGCTCTGTGTTGTAATCTAAAGACTGATATTCAAGCTCTATACAGACAGTTACATTAGCAAACGTAGGTTAAAGATAGTTCTGTCAAAGTCTACCAGACTGTTTAATTGATGGTTACCGAACTCATTAGGATCATCTGTATTTTGAGTTAAAGTTGACACATTGTGCTTGTGTGGACATTATTGCTCTTGTTCCTCACGTCGTAAAGCACACTTTACTGTGTTCCACAGATGCTCACAGGTGTTTGGGTTGGGGTTGCTGTGCAGTCAGGAATCTAAGGTACTCCTCCAGGGAACCTTCCGATCCTGGCCTTGGTGGGAGGGATGCTTGAATGATCTGTCCTGAGAAGCCTCCTGGGAAGCCACGACCACCTAAGACAACACACAGAATCCCCCGTTTTAAATACGGACGGGAAATCTAAACTGTCCAATACATGGTGTGCTGCTGCTGCTCGGGAGGAAGGGCAGGCATCTGCAGGGCACTCCGCATAGCTGCAGCTGAAGGGCCCTGCTGGCCCGGAGCCTCCCGGAATATCCTCCTAGCCCCACAGTCTTTCCTGCCCTCCTGCTCTGGGAAGGCAGGCCAGAGCGGCTGCAGTCATTTATGTCGGAATGCATGCACAATTAAACACTGACAGCCAGTGGCAGCCCCCCAGGGAGAGTCAAATGAGCATCTATTGGCTCTGTAATGAAGAGACCTCTGAAGGGAAAGAAAGAAGGACAGTGTGAGTGAGGGTGGGTGTGAAAGACAGGCTTGGACTGGGGGCTGTTGCGCTGCACCAGCTCCTAGGCCCCTCATAGCCCTGCAGTCCTGGAGCCAGCCTGGTGAGCTGCTGGGAGCACACATGTGTCCAGGGCGGCAGGGGAGCCAGCCTTGTCACGGCTCTGACACTTGGCTGACATCTCTGTCAGCAGGTGGGGGCTGGGGAATTCCTGCTACTGTCCAGCTTTTGAAATTACTGCTCAGGGGCCCCACTGCTTGCGGGCCTGAGTTCCAGGGATGCCATGCGGGCAAAGGTGAGAGAACAGATGCCCTGGCATGCGTGACCCCGGGAAGCAGGCCCCTGTGAAGTTCACCTCGCATTTGTTTGGACTCACTCAAATGGAGTCTAGACTCACAGGGCTGTCCATCAAAATAGAACGCGAGCCACAGATATAATTAATTTCCTGGTAGCTTTTTAAAAGCAATAAAGGAGCAAGCGAACTATTACTGATATATTTTAGTTATCTCAGTACATCCAGAATATTAACCTACCAATATGTAATCAATTCATTATTTTTCTCATACTAAGTCTTTGGAATCTGTAGTGTATTTTACACCTGGAGGATGTCCCCATTCCCACTACATTTCAAGGGCTTGACAGGCACGTGGGCACCACCTGGGGCCTGCAGGTCAGTGATGCTTTACAATTTGGGATCCGACTGAAAATCAGACGATGGTCTTCCAGAGTCTATGTGTGCCACAGAGACTCAACCTGGGATATACTGGGAGAACCTGGGAGACTGGTCAACAGGAAATATTATTTTCCAATTATTAAAACAACAAATGTGATACTGGGCTGCCTTCTTTGTGTGACACTTTTCTAGGCTGCATGTGTGCACCTGTAGGGTGCATGGCCCTCATAATGAACCGAACATCCACTGCTAGGTTAATGAACTGTTGCAATAAAAATACTCTACGAGGTGATGAAAAACTTATCACGGCATAGGAAGGTTTTCAGTGGAGCACTTCATGCCATTATTTTTCTCGTTTTTTTTTTTTGTTGCTAGATTATGGAAATTTAAAACCCTCAATACTGTTGTGAAAGACAGAATACCCTGGAAAATTAAGATGATTTTATTTAGGCTGTTGCACTAAGGAGAAGGTGATTAGTGAGGAAGGTGATTAGAGGAGGGGACGGAGCTGGGGTGTGGCCAGGCCGGTGGACAGGGTCGTGAGGAAGGGGAGCTGGGTCTTACTGCGCAGCTGCAGAAGGTGCAGGGGGTCCATTTCCTGGAGCACTTTCCAGGAGAATGGGGCTTAGATAAAGTTCAACACTGCCATTATCTTCCAAACACATGAAGATATATTAACAACAGAAACCATTTTCTTACTAAATTTAGACTCCTTGATCCTTCAGTTACTTGTGATGTTATAAATTCCTTGTGATTAACCATCTTGTATAAAATGGAAACAGAATTTTTAAAAGTACTTATCAATTCTGGAGCAGCATTTTCTCTGTTGAAAAATATTTTTATTTATGGGGAGATTTGTTGCCTCAAGTGAAAGGATCACCATTACAGCCAAAGCACTAGATTCCCCGCTGAGCAGATTTGGGGGCAGCTCCTCTTTCCCTGGGTAATGACATCATCAAAAAGAGATTCTCACCATTAGAGGAACCCAACACTCCTGGCAAAATTCAGTGATTTTCAAAGAGAAACCATATCTCAGGATATTTAAATTTCTGGGTAGACATTTAGCTTTTCAGAAGTAAGCCGAACTGCATAAGTAGCCAAATCATTCTTCCACAATGTAACTTTCCTACCAACAGCTTTTGATCATTCTTTTTCCTTAAGGGATGTTATAACCAGATTAAATTATAGAAATTCTTGATTTTAGGCAGCTAAGGGCTTTTGGAGAAAGCTGTCAAATATTTTCACATTAGAGGAGCATAAAAAGAAAGACATCGAAGGATGATTTCTGGGAAAAGGACATCGTGGTTTGGGCAAATTCAATTCTAGGCTTAGAAAGGGCAAATGCTTCTGTGCAGTCTTGAAGTTGTCTGGGAATTGTGCATCCTCCAGTGGCAGCTCAAGCTTCTAGTGGCACGTGCCGGTGGGGGCATTTCCCTGTCCTGACCAGTGGCGACTGTGGCGAGGGTGAGAGTGCTGGGCAGCATGGGAGCCCATCCCAGGCCAGTGCACGCCAGTGGCATCACTGGGGCTGGCGTAATCCCCTCTCTTTGCCTTGTGCAGCGGGCAGATTGTTTCCATTTTAGAAATAAGGATGTGGAGCTGTCGGGTGAGGAGGTGACTGCCTGGGGGGAGGGTCAGGAGGCAAGCCCAGGCTTCTGACTCAGAGTCCAGTGCTGCCCACACCTCCTCAGGGAAGACTGCAGGCACTTGACATGTGGTCTTATAACTTGAGATCTAGGTTACCATTTGGCCCTTTGGAGTAATGACAGAGGCCTCTGCCTTTCCTGTGCAGTGGGGAAGACAGCAACTCTCGTGCTAGAGCAGAGGAGGCAGCAGTACCATTGCTTTATCTAGAAAGTGGCGGGTGGCTAAGGCTCAAGAGAGGAACCCCTCGTGGCCCTGCTTGGTGGCAGCTGAAGTGCCGGGCAGTGCCGATCCCCTGGCCAGAAGCAGGGCAGGAGAGAGACAGCAGAAGGAGTTTCACGGTTTGTTATACTCACCATTCCCTGGGGAGAATGTGGAAGGGAGGCACTGGGGGGTCCGGGGCACCGGGAGGGGGGCTGTGGGCAAGCAGGCTGGGGACTGGCTGGGAGGAATAATTCAGGGCTCTGGGGCATGGGGTCTCCCTGGTTGCCACGTACCTGGCCCTGGGGTGATCAGGGCAGGGGGATGGTGGTTCAGGCCTCCCAACAAAGGAGGCCATCAGGTGAGTGAACTTCATCAGCTGCTCAAGAAGAGAACTGACCAGCCTCTAGCCAGGGCCTCAAAACTTGGCTCAGACAGCACTTGAGACCCACGTCGCCCTCCCGTGCTGGCCGTCCTGCTCTGCTGCCTCCCGGGCCCTGCTGGCTCCTTGAGCAGAGCCTGTGGCCACCACGACGAAGGGCTGAATGGCCAGTCTGGGTGCAGCCTTCTCTCAGCATCCAAAGAGACTTTAAAGTACTTGGAGTTGACTCCTAGCGTCTTTCAAGGATGCAAGAAAGGAAGTGGAAATTTGGGTATTAACAAGATTGAAGAGTATTGTTATTCGCACTTTCTTTGTCGTTCCGCCTTTTCTCTCTTTCCCACTTTTACTATCAATTTAGCACCCTGCAAGTGGCTACGTGTGTCCAGATTGAATCCGCGGCATGTAGGTGAAAGAACTGGCCTTCCAGATGCTGGTAATAAGAACAGTGTCCCTACCAGATCCACGGCCTCCGCTCAGCTGTGAGCTCGGCCTGGGACGGGTTGTCCTGCACAGACTTGGTTTAATCAACCGAGGCTTAACTTGGCCAAGGTCACGCATGTGCACGCGGCAGAACCAGAAGTCCCTGTCCCCTGAGATGCTCCTCAGCTTTCCAACAAGGAGCCCGCAGGCAGGACGGCCGCTCTGGGGTCTGCAGCGGAACCTGGGTGGCCGGCTTCAGAGGAAAAATGTCTCAGAGGCCTTCGTTTCATCTTTTATAGGCTTCATTACAAAAATATTGTTTTATATTTCCTATCGTGTTGGTTAATTATTCAGTAAATCTGGTCCTCTCAGAAGTAATACTGTATTTATCCAATGGGTTTGAGTCTTTTCACGATCTCCATGAGTCTTTTCATGGGATCTCCATGAGAAACCCAGGGTCCCGTGTAAGCTTTCAGAGCACCTCCTGTGATTCCAGTGCAAGTGGGCTCTCAGGACGGAGCGGTGACTTCGCTAGCAGCCAGTTGCAATCATTTATTCATGCCTGGGATCATTTGCTCACCGCTCAAGTGACCAATGCGTGGCGCCCTCCTGCTGTGTGCCATGCCCTGTGGCGGGCAGTGAATGAGAAGCCTTCTCTGTGGAACTGAGGCCACCAGAGGGAAAGGCGGAGGGGAGTTGGGCTTCGTGAGAAACTGGTAAAGGGCCACAAAAAATGAATACGTTGTGCAATGATAAGTACAGTAATTATCCTGATTTGAGCATTGCATATTGTACAAAGGTATTGATGTTCAGTGCTGCACCCCACAGATATGTACAACCAACTATGTTTCAATAATAATAAAAACACACCTTTAATGCAAAAAAAAAAAAAAAAAAAAAAAGGAGTGCTGTCTGCTCCCAGCGGTCACAGCCTGGAGGGTGCTGGGCACATACATGTCCGTCACAGTGCAGCACCAGGCACGTGCCTTGAGTGTATGTACTGGGCAGTGCAGGCCCACAGAGGAACTGCACTAGGGCCTTTCTGGGGGTCTGGCATATCTCAGCAGAAATGTACAGGAAGAAAGGCATTAGTCACATGAGGAAGGGCAGAGAGAGAATGGTTAGGGCAGAAGGCAGAACAGAACACGGGCAAATGCACAGAGTGAGAGAGTGTGAGGCTCTCGGGATGACTGAGTATTGTGTCATGGCGGCTGCAGGGCTGGAGAAAGGTGGTGTTGGGAGATGTGGCTGGGGAGTGCAGAATAAAAAGGATGCTCCAGTCCTGTTCAGGAGTCTGGACTTTTAATGGAGAGTCATTAACGGGGGTGATTGGGGAGCGGTGAAACTAAGATTAATTTTGGAAATTTTAGGCGATAGTATGTGAGTAGCACCCAACAGGACAGGACAGGCAGGCAGTGAGAGATTTGGGACTGGAACCTAAGAAAGAGGTCTGGGCTGGCAATATAAATCTGAGTGTCATCAGTGTGTAGAGGACAAACGAAGCTGTTGTGTTGGTTGGATCTCCCAGGGCACGTGTGAGAAGGAGAGCAGGCAGGGAAGACAGAGGTCAGAGGGACACCAGTCTGCAGGGTGACTACTGGGGCTAGCGGAGGAGACAGTCAAGGCCCGCAAACGTCAGAGAAGGCCAGTTGTGATGGACACTTGCCGTTTTTCCTATCAATCAACGTATTTCTAAAATATTGCTTTCTATTTACATTCTTCATTTAAAACATTTATTTATTTTTCAAATTGACAAAAATTGTGTATACTTATTGTGTACAATATGTTGTTTCGAAATAGGTATACATCGTGGAATTGCAAAACTGAGCTCATTAACACACTTTTTGTGGTGTGTGGTGAGAACACTTATAACCTACTCTTAGCACTTTCCGAGAATACAATACACTGTTACGAACTACGGTCACCACGGTGTACAGCAGACCTCTTGATTCTTGCTGTCTGGAACTTTGTGTATCCTTTCGACCAGCGTCTTCCCAAACGCCCCCTTCCTCCTGAGCCTGTGGTACCACATTTCTTTCAGTTTTCTCTCATCTTTCCTTTAAAAATGCAGGTTTCTTTGAAGGCCCAGAAGACAGTAGACCTAAATCTTGAGTTCTGGGGAATTTTGTTTTCTTTCTTTCCTAAAAATTCCTTGAAAGAACAATAGCAAAGTTGATGATTCACTGAAGAAAGGAACGCATCAATTTCGGTGAAGGCTCCCATAGTTTCCTGTTTGATAAAACTGTGTGGGAAGAAAGGCCGCCCCAGAGAATGTTTTGTTAGTAACTGAGAGTCAGAATTAAAGAGCTGACTTGATCCCAAGGAAATCCAACTTTATTTTCTCTGCTTTCCCCACCCCCCACGAAGAGTTTATTCATTATAGAACTTCTTTGTAAAGTGATCTTCGTGTTCTTTTGCACTTGAAATTATGCTCAAATGTTCTTCTGGAATGTTTTCATTTTCCTTTAAAATAATACACTTATTGACTCTGTGGAGCTAAATTAAATTAGGCAACATGGCCAGGGAGGGGCGGGGAGCCGAGCGTCTCAGCTGCCCGAGGACGCAGCAGAGTGGGGCTCCTGCTGGAGCGGCTGTGGCCTGCCTGAGCTGCGGTCTGCTCGTCACACACACTCTACCGCCACTCCTTGCCAGCGGTGTGGCCCTAACTCCTAGAAGCATCGGTTTTTCTATCCGTGAAAGGAGGATAATAACGTATATCTAATCCATAGGACTGTCAGGAAGGAAAATGCCCGGCATGTAGTGAGTGCCCCTAAGCTCAGCAGTTACTGTTATGAAAGGGAGAGGTCACACACCCAGCGCACATGCAGCCGGTGGAGCATCACATTCCGTTATTAGGCTGTTTCCAAGAAAGCTGCGGTGTAGGTGAGATGTGGTCTTTTGGCTGGGTGAGGGCGCAGAGGACAGGGCAGGGGCGTCGCCTTCAGAGGGCCCGCGTCCCCAGGCCGTCTCCAGTAGCCGGCTGCTGCAGGGCGCCTGGACTGCTCTGGCTGGCGGCTGGGGCTTTGTGGCCGCGCTGGGCTGTCCCTGCGAGTCACTGCGGACAGGGCTGAAGCAGGGCCCTTTGCCATGTGGACGGTGTCCCTGGGAGAGCTGGGAACACGGGCTGCCAGCCTCACTGAGACGTGCTCAGCGGAGGTCGGGCAGATCTGCTCACATTCAGCCTTCAGCGCAGTGAAAAAGACTAACGGGGTGTACACGGGACATTTCAACTAAAATTGGTTTTAGTATTTAGATTATTTGTCATGAAAATCAGCATATGGGAATGTCGGGGAAGCAAACGTTGATGGTCTTTGCATCAGCTCCCTGTGTTGTCATGACGGCCTGGCTGCGACAGGTCAACGCACTTCACAAGTGCTGTCTCTGTCCCACTCAGCTCCAACGTGCCTGGTCCTCTGGGCAACCTCTCAAAAACGGCATTCGCCTTTGAAGCAGATTCTCTCTGGATGGTCAACGTGAGATCTCGGGTCGCTGTGATGTCATCTTTGGGCCCTCATCCTTGGGAACTTACAGCCTGACCGAGAAGACAGATGAGTGTGTCAAGTGCTGTAATAAAGGCAAGGTCGGGTGGGAGATCATGCAAACCAGAGGCAGGAGAACACGGGTGGCCAGAGAGGTGAGCAGGTCAGCGGCTGGAGGTGCATCCAGTGTCCGTTTACACCTCCAGCCTCTCTGTGCCCCGCTGTGTTGAGCAGTGCTCTCCAGAGCTTCAGCACACATGCCCAAGATGCATGGGTGGCCTGCCCCAGCCTGGGCCTTTTTGCACACAGCTTATAACTCATGGCTGGCTGTTCAGCACAGGTTTACACCAACCCAGTGTCCTGTAAAGGGCAGAAGACCAGGTCTGGCCACCACATGAGCCATGCTAACTTCTCTGTGCCTGTTTCCTCTCCTGGCAGATGGAGGCAGGGACTCCTGCCCCGGAAGACTGCATGGCATCATATATGTTGAAATCACTTTCAAAGTTTTCAAAACTGTACACCCATCACCTGCCACTAATGTAGCTCCAAGTACAAGTGACCACATTCCTGTCTTCAACTGTCAGTGTAATAATGTCTCATCAACATAGAAAATGCATGACCTGTGTTATTGTCATGAACAAAATCTACTATTTCCCCAGAGAAATTGGCAGATGTTAGCATTAGTCTAATTCTTCAAAGAAATTACTTATTTCCGAGAATAAGTCACTGTGATTTATCCAAGGACCTTTGATGTTGGAAAGTAAAGCCTGGATTTCTTTCTTAAAGCTGCTAGCCTTTGCCAATTCTATGCAAACTGAGCAGCAGCAATGAATTTTGAGGAGCCAGGCACCACCTGGGGTTTTTCCTGTGAGACCCTGTGGCTCATCTGGGGATGATGAAGGTGGCTCTGCCCAAGGCAGCGGCCATCCCAGGTCCCTGGCACTTGAGCTCCCCAGCTGCCGTGAACACCAGGCACAGCCTGGACAGGAGGCACCACTGGCCTCAGCCTGCCTGGGGCCCGGTGAGCTGAGGAGAGGGACATGGGCTTTTGCAACAGCCCCTTAGAGCAAAAGCGCAGCTCTAGGGAAAATCAGACCGACATCAAAGGCTTGAGCTCCAGGTGGGAGAAGAGAGTGCATTAGTATCAACTTTTACTGACTAATGAGACTTTCTGAGCAAAATGCACCTGTCCTTGGAATGTGGGGCACACATATGGCAGGTGTGAAGTTATAAAAGGAGGAGCTCCTTGTCTGCTGAACTTGAAGACTTATTTTACCTTCCAGATGTTAATATTTTATATAGACTTCCTCTTCTCTGGTTCCTGGGTTTCTCCATGGGGATTTGTTTGTGGGAGAATGAGAAGTTCTAGAGAAAAGAACTCTGCCTAGAGGGGCCCTGGGTTGGAATGGAAAGGCTTGGGGCTAGGGCTAGAGACCCAGCTCTGCTGTGGGCCATGCGTCCTGGGCAAGCTGTGGATGAGGATTTCTCTGTTGCTAAATGCAGTAAAAGTGAGGCTAGAAAACTTTTTAGAGACTCTTCAGTACTAAAATCCAATAAATCCAAGACTCGAGGTGTTGCAGATGTGACTGGCCAGGAACTTGGGCGCTTTCCTGGGCACTTCTGCTTTTGCACAACCTCGGTCGCCCAGCGGAATGTTGAAGGAGGGGTTGCGGGAGGCTGTCAGCACTTGACGCTTACCCTGGGAGTAAACTGCACTCTTCCTGGAAGGAATGGGAATGCAGGATAACGTGTCTATTTCTACCATTTCCCACCCTGGCGCAAATCAACCCAGTATCTAGAAAGCTAATTCTCAAAAGTCCTGCCACTGGGAGCTCCAGGGTTGGTTGTTACATTTAGAAAATAAAACATACAGGAAACTATTTAAATTTGAATGTAAGATAAATCACATAAAACTTTCCAGTACAATTATTTCCCAAGTATTACGAGACATACTTATACTAAATAATTGTTTGTGTTTATGTTGTTCTAAAATTCAAATCCTGTGTTTTCTCTGGCCACCCCATCCAGGATGAAATCTACCTTAAGGTCTATTTGGCATATCTTTTTTTTTTTTTTTTTTTTTTAGCTCGTATGGTCAATCTTTCTGTGATTATGTTTCAGATGCATGTGTCTTCTGTAAATAGCATGGTGTCTCATCTAAGGATGTTTTTTTTTTTTTTAATGGGCACATTGAAACAAACCACACTTATGTAAACCTGTTATGTATTTCTACCAACTTATTTTCTGTATTTCATCTGGTATACTTTATCCATTTTTCTTTTTTGCTTTTGGTGTTTTCTAATAGATAAATTGTTTCCTTGATATTTTTTCCCCTTATATACTTGAAATAAGTCATCTAATTTTATCTTTTTTTAAACATCACAAAAGTAATATATTTCAATTAACAAAGTCTAAAGTTAATTAATATCTCTATCATTCTCCCTACTGCTACAAAAATATTAGAATTTAATCCTGATAACATCTTCCCATCTTTTGTTATTGGTTAGCACCTTGTTATTCCACCACCTTGTTTCACCTTGCTATTATTTTTATGCTTATACTGTAGTTGATATTTATTTCTATTTATCAAGACATTTATTAAATTCTTTGCCTGTTTTTGCTCCTTGCATTTTCATTCCTTTGAGTCAATTTCCTGTGTATTGAAATGAATTCTTTAATAGTTGTGGTAGGCAGAATAATGACCCTACCCCCGAGTTGTCCACATCTTAATCTCCTGGGAACATGTTATGTTGCATGGCAGAGGAGAATGAAGGTTGCAGATTAAGGTAGTACAATTAAAGTTGCTAATCCACTGACGTTTAGATAAAGATATTACTCTGGACTGTCCAGGCCGACTTGATGTAACTGCAAGAGTACTTTAATGTGCAAGTGGGAGCAGAAGAGGGTGTTGGAGTTAGAACAAGACTCGCAGAGAAGAAGGGCTCCGCCAAGGAGTGCAGGTGCCTCTGGGAACCGAAAGAGGCAAGGGACAGACCTCCCTGTGAGCCTCCAGAAGGATCACAGCTCTGCCGTCAGCTTGATTTTAGCCCGTTTTGGACTTCTGCCCTCCACAATCGAAAGAGAATCAGTATGTGTTGTTTGCAGTGATTTGTTACAGCAAAAGGAAGTGAGTACTGTAGCTCCGTCAGTGAGAGTCACAGGTCAGCTCTCAGTCTGTATTTTGCTCTCACTTTGTGAGCTTGGGTGAGCTATTTAATCTCTGAGCACTCCATTCTCTCATCAGCAAAACAGGGATCCTAATCCCACGGCTCAGCTCCTCCCTGCTTGGCAGGGCTGTGAGGGGCAAAGAGGAAAGACTTGCACAGGCTCTTCAAGGGACTGAAAGAGTGTGCTGAGGGGCCACGTGAGTGCCCACGTCCACTGCAGCACTGCTCACAATGGCCAGGAGCTGCAACAGCCTCGTATGAGATGAATGGATAATGAATATGGCAGATATACACAGCGGCACACTATGCAGCTTTTAAAAGGAAGGAAATCCTATCATTTTCAACAACATAGATGAACCTGAAGGACATTATGCTAAGTAAACTCATCCAGGCACAGAAAGACAAATACCAAACGACCTCACTTATATGTGGAATCTAAAAACGTCGAACTCATAGAAGCGGAGAGTAGCATGGTAGTTACTAGGGGTTGGGGGTGGGGCTGAGGGGACCAGGAGACAAAAGCCTTTGAAAGTTATCACTCATGCACACTCATCTGTGACTTCCCCCTTGCTGTGGTGCTCCAGGGAATCTTAACGATCAGTTCCTGAGCCTTTACTCTCTGCCCGACTTTGTGCTAAGCCTTGTTCATGTTCCCAGCAGCTCTGTAAGTAAAATACTTTGAGTGTGACAATCTCATTTATAGGGGCAGTGGAGCTTGAAGCCATGGGGTGTGCAGGGAAGGCCAGGCTGCTGGTGAGGGGTGGAGCAGGCCTTCTACCCCCCTCCCCCACCCCAGGCCCCCTTCCCGGGAGCTCGAGCCCCATCCTGCTGGCTGCCTCCTGTGCAGGACCTAGGCAGGAGCACAGCGCCTCAGGGCCCTGCCTCCAGCTCTCTGACACCAGGAACCCCACTGCTGCCCGGCACACCCGCAGAGCTCAGTGGGTCACGTGGGGTTTCATTCTCCATCTGTGGCTTCATTTCCCAGGGAGCAGAGATAGCAAAACGTCGTCTCAGCATAGATAAGATTACATTTTTCACTAAGCAATTATAATTTCAACTAAAATCTGTCCTAGCTCAACTATTTAGGCAAATTTTAAAAATACTGCTTTTTAGTATTTTAAATCAGGCTCAATGGGCTATAAAAATTTTCATTTGTTGATAGTTTTGTTTAAGCCTTCTACAATACTGATAAATTGCAACATTTTTTTCCTAAGAGGGAATTCCCAAGATTAGATTTTTCACTAACCTATTATAATTTCAACTGAGGTCTGTCCTAGTCAACTCTCAGACACATGACTGGAACCTCTGCCTTGCTTCTGGTGGGCAAGGTCTACTTGCGGACACATCTGCCCGGCTTTCCTGCTGGTGCCACAGGAAGACGACGGCCCATCAACACACACGATTTACAATGAAAAATTGCAGGGGAAATAGTCTTGATTGAAAGGGGATTTTTCATGTTTATCCACTTTGGCTAAACTTCTACTGGCTCAGCCTTAGGTTTGCTGGACGTCATGTGATGTTTTTAAGGCCAATTGACTGGTCCATCTATCTCAGAACCGATCGTGATGAGAAAGTATGTCTGTAGTATTCATCAAGCACTGTGTGCTTTATTTCCATTGGGCAAAATCTAAAATGGGTTATTTCCCCTAATGTTTCAATAACAGGTAAGACTCAGAGGAAGCCCTGTGCCCAAGGACTGTGCAGGCTCTGCAGCCAGGCCTCCTGAGTCGGGGTTCAGCCCTGCTCTGCACTGTTGCTTTGCTGTCACCCAACCTCCCCACCGCAGCGTCCCCATCAGAGAAGCAGACTAAGTAAGAGTGCCCAGCGCAGCGCTGCTGGAGGGGGAAGCTAGAGAACGTGTGCAGGGCTCCTAGAAGAGCACTTGGCTCTTGGTGGCATTAGCACATGCTTGCTCTCAGGATCCACAGGGAGGCTTCTGAACTCCCTGCCAGCAAACAATCTGCTTATTAGTCATGGTTTGAATAAAAGAGGGACACCTCGTAATTACTGTCGTGACCAACATGGGAGCAGGGGGAGCAGAAGAAAGTACTCTAGAACACGAGGAGACCAAAGGCTGTAGAATTACAGATTACCGTGGACTGCGTGGCTTAGCACAACAGAAATCCATTTCTTCAGCCACCCAGAGGCTAGAAGTCTGCAGTCCAGCAGGACTGGGTCCCCTCGGGGACTTCAGCTGAAAATCTGTTCCGTGTCTCTTCTAGCTTCTGGTGGCTGCCAGCAGTCCTGGGCTTATAGTCGCATTGTTCCAACCTCTGCCTCCCTGGCCATGCAGCATTTTCTGTGTGTCTATCTTATAAGGACACATGTGATTACACTTAGGGCCATCCAGATAGTCCAGGGTAAGTTCCTCCTCTTAAGATCCTTACCTTAATCACATTTTTTTTTGCCATGTGTGGTAATCTTTTCTTCCCTGTGCATCCCTGTGTGTCCTCTCCTCTTCTTGTAAGGGCACCAGTCGTTGGATTTAGGACCCACCCTAATGACCTCATATTAACTAATTACACCTACAAAGACCCCATCACCAAATAGGGTGCATTTTAAGTGCTTGCATCTTCCATCTTTCCTCCTCGGCAGATGGGCAGGGAGTGTGCTTTATTTCCAGGGCCTGGCATTTGGCACTAAGTACCCAAGAGATGTTTGACAAATAGATGAATTAAATTATTGAGTTGTCCACATTTTTCTACATTAGCATGGATATTCTGTTGCAGATTTACTCGTAGAAACTAAAGACAACCAGTTTCTTCTATTTTTTTTTTATACTTTCTTCTTAGAGTATGAATTAGTTTCAATCGAAGGTCAGTTCTATTGGTAGTGCTATTCATAGATACAAATAATTCACCCTCCATTGTAAGTTGCAAAACACAGAATCCCATAAGGATTCCAGCTTTGCTAAAGTATTTGGAATTCTACCATCATGTCTCTAAAGGGCAACTGTCTCCCCACCAGCCTCTCTGCCCCTCCATGTTTCAGGTGGAACATACCCTCTAAGCCTTGACCTGACATTCTATGGACTTGACCCCAGTGTTTGCAGACAGATCCCAGTGGACCTGCATTGAGGGCTCTGAGTGAAGTCTCAGGGGCTGACAGGAGGGTCTTCCTGAGGAGGTCCAGGGCAGACAGGCTGTGCAGGGGAGCAGTGCAGGGAAGGGAGGTGGAAGTGGAGGCTTGCAGCCTGCTGTGGATTTGGATCTCAGCCCTAAGGGCAAAGGAAAGTGGTTGAATGAACGTGGCTGTGAGCGACTAGATTAGATTTGTGGTAGAAACTTTTCCCAGCAGCCTCAGACTCTGCTCGGGCACTCGCCTGTCCCGATTAGTGCTGAATTGCTTTGTCACTACTTGGGAACAGCTTTTGCCTGACTGGTGCCAAGCCCCACCCTGTCCCCTCCCGTCAGATCTCAGAATCAATGTCACTTTGTTACTTGCTCTGTGACCTCACTTGAGGTCCTCAGAAGAGGGAGCTCCCGATGCTGTGCCTCCCTGCTCTGTGGCTGCTGAATTATCTGTGTTGACTGCTGGCAGATGGTAAGCCCAGAGGCAGGGACAGCATCTACCGTGTTCATCATGGCACCCAAGCAGAATGTGTGGGACATGCTAACAGCTCAACACGTTTGCTTCCTGAGCCAACAGAAATTGGATGAACCAGCCAGGGAAGCAGATGCCCAAAGAGTCTCATGAGATAGGGTTCATGGCAGCAATCCAGCTATGGGTCCTACAGGCTGAGAAGGTCAGTATGTACAGCATCTTGGGCATCTAGCATCCCACATGGGATTGCAGGCAGGTTGCTCAGGGCAAGTCCATGCTGTCTCTGTGCAGCTGCTGCCTCCTGGATCCCCACGCAGGGCCTGTGGTGGGCTTGGGGCCTCTGTTAGTGGGATCAGAAGTCAAGATAGATAGCTGGACTGGGGGTCGGGACAGAGAGTAAAGATAGCCTAGAACCCCCCCCCAATACTTTGCATCTGTCCTTCACCACAACATCTTATACTGAAAAAACATTCAGAGAATGTATCAGTTCAGGGTTCTCTAGAGAAACAGACCAACAGGAGTTTGGTTATGGGAATTGTCTCAGGCAGTCTGGAGGCTGAGAAGTCCCACAATCAACCATCTGCAAGCTGGAGAAGCAGGAAAGCTGGTGGTGTAGTTTAGTTTGAGTGCAAAGGCCTGAGAACCAGGAGCTCTTATGTGCCAAGTTCAGGAGAAGATGAATGTCCTGGCTTAAGAAGAGAGCGGATTCACCTTTCCTCTGCCTTTTTTGTTCTATTTGGGGCCTCAACAAATTGAATAATGCCTGCCTGTGTTGATCTGCTTTACTCAGTCCACCAGTTCAAATTCTTATCTCTTCTGGAAACACCCTCCAAGACACACCCAAAATAATGTTTTACCATCTATCTGGGCAACCCCTAGCCCAGTCAAGTTAACACATAAATTAACCGTCAGAGAGAGTGATGTCTGCTCAACTTCTACTTTCCAACTCTAGCACAAGTTCCTCTTCTGGCCAGCTCTCAAATGGAACATTCAGGAAGGGGGTTTGGGGGAAATGTAGTTCCCAGCTTGACACACACAGTCTAGCACACCTAGCACCAGTGGGAAAGACAGCATCAAATTCAGTACAGAAGGTATGGTTGCAATAGCATTAAAATAATAATAGTAATACTAAATTCAATAGATAATGATTATGAGTATACTACACTCTGATGGGCCATGCACTTTCTAAGAACTTAACACATAGTAATTAATGTGAAGCCCAACTTTTTAGTCACATTTAAATGAAGAATTCTTGTTCCTTTTCATGATTTTTTTGGTAACTTTATTCCTTTAGACATACCCAAACCTAGAACAACTTTAATAAATAATAGCTCTGTTGAGATGTAATTCACATACCATAAAATTTACCCTTTCAAAGTGTACAATTCAGAGATTTTTAGTACACTCACAGAGTTGTGTAAATATCATTGCTATCTAACTTTAGAACATTCTAATCAACTCTTAAAAAAAACCCATCTTCTCTACTCACAGACTCTGGAAACCACTAACCTACTTTCTGTAGGTTATCTAAAAAAAATAGATTTGCCTGTTCTGGACATTTCATATACATGTAATCATACAATATGTGGTCTTTTGTGACTAACATTTTAAATTTAGCATAATGTTTTCAAGGTCATTTGTACTGTAACATGTATGAGTATTTTATTATTACTTTATTATTATCATTATTATTATGGTGGAATAATATTCCATTGTATGGATATACTGCATTTGGCTATCCATTCATTAGCTGATAAACATTTGGGTCATTTCCACATCTTGGCTATTATGAATAAAGCTTTTATGAGCCATTGTGTACAAGTTTTTGTGTGCATGTATATTTAATTTCTCCTGGATGAATATCTAAGAGTGGAATTGCTAAGTTGTATGGTAACGCTTATGTTTAAGCTTTCAAGGAACTGTCAAATTGTTTTCCAAAGTGGTGGCACCCATTTTACAACCACATAGGCCATGTATGAGGTTTCTAATTTCTCCACGTCCTTGCCAATAGTTGTCATTGTCTGCCTTATTGATTTTTACCACCTCAGTGAATGTGAAATGGTATTCTCATGATGATATCAATTTACATTTTTCTTATGAGTAATGATGCTGAACGTCTTTTCATGTGTGTCTTGGCCATTTGTATATTTTATCTGGAGAAATGTTTATTTAAATTTGTTGTGTTACTGTTTAGTCGCAAGGGTTCCTTACATACTCTTGATACATCTGTATGATTTACAGATATTTTCTCTCATTCTGTGGGTTGTCATTTCACTTTTTAAATGATGTCCCTTGAAGAACAATAGTTACAAATTTTGATGATATTCATAAACTTATTTTTCCTTTTGTTACTTATGGTTTTGGCATCACATCCAAGCAACCATTGCCTAATGCAAGGTCATGTAGATTTACTCCTAGGTTTTATTCTGAGTTTTGTAGTTTTAGCTCTTGTATTTATGTCTATTTTGAGATGATTTTTGTACATGTAGTGAGACAGAAATCCAACCTCATTCTTTTGCATGTGCATATCTGGTTGTCTCAGCACCACTTGTTGAAATGGCCATTTTTTCCCATTGAACTCTCTTGGCACCTTCCTGAAACATCAATTGACTATGTATAGGTTATAGTATACATGGGTTAATTTCTGGACTCAGTTCTATTTCATTGGTCTGTATGTCTATTCTAGACTTTCTTTTTTTTCTTGCTCAATTTCCCTGGCTAGAACCTCAAGTACAATCTTAAATTGAAGTGTACATCCTTATCTTGTTCCTGATCTTAGGGGGAAGGCATTTTGTCTTTCACCATTAAATATGATCTTAGCTGTGGGTTTTTCATGAATGCCATTTATCAGGTTGAAGAATTTCCCTTCTATTCCTAGTTTGTTAAGGATTTTTTTTCATAAAAATTGTGTTGGATTTTGTCAAATGCTTCCTCTATGTCTATTGAGCCAATGGTGTGGTTTTTATTTTTATTTTAATATGATGTATTAGACCGATGTATTTTTGGATGTAAAATCAACTTTGTGTTCCTGGGGGGATGACTCTTACTTGGTCATGGTGCATAATACTTTTTACATGATTCTAAATTTGGTGCACTAGTATTTTGTTGAGGATTATGTCTATGTTTACAAGGAATATTGGTCTGTGATATCCTTTCCCCAGTTTTGGTATGAGGATAATATTTATCTCATAGAATATATCAGAAAGTTTTTCCTCCTTTTCTTTTCTTAGAAGAGTTTGTGAAGTATTGGTACTAATTACTCCTTAAATTATTGAAAGAATTCATGTGCAACCATCTGGTATAAGGCTTTTCTTTGTGGGAAGTTTTAAAATTTCTAATTTAGTCTCTTGTTATATATCTATTCAGATGATCTATTTCTTCTTGAGTCAATTTTGGTGATTTGAATCTTTCTAGCAATTTATCCATTTCATCTAAGTTAGCTAATTTGTTGTCATACACTTTTTCAGAGTATCCCCTTATGCTTCTGTTTATTTCTCTAATGTTGGCAGTGATGTCCTTTTCTAGATTTCTTAGTTCAGTCATTTGAGTTTTCTCTTTGTTCTTGGTAAGCCTAGCTAAAGTTTCCTCAATTTTATTCTCTTTTCAAGAAGAAAATTTTGGGTTTATTGATTATCTCAAATTCATTTTTGTATTCATCTTTCTTCTTATTGCTTTGGATTTAGTTTGCTCTTTCCCCCCCTAGTTTTTTAAGATGGCAGGATAGGATATTGATTTCAGATCTTCCTTCTTTTTTTAATATAGGTATTTACATATTTATGTATTGGCTATAAATTTCCTTTGAGCACTGCTTTAGTTATATCCCATTAAGTTTTGGTATGTTACGTTTCTATTTTTATTCATCTCAAAGTATTTTCTAATTTTTCATGCAATTTCTTTTTTGACCTTTGCTATTTTGCAGTCTGCATTTAATTTCCACATATTCATGCATTCCCCAAATTTCTTTTGGTTATTGATTTCTAATTTGATTTCATTTTGTGAGATAATATATTTTTTATAATTTTAATCACTTTAAATTATCAAAGGTTATTTTATAGTGTAATGTATAGTTTAAACCAGAAAAAGTTTCATGAGGATTTCAGAAAAAAGTATATCCTGCTGTTGTTGGGTGGAATTTGTTAGGTCTGGTTGGTTTATAGTGTTGTACAAGTATTTTGCTGAGTTGTTGATATTCAGCCTAGTTGTTATATTCATTATTGTAAGTGGGGTATTAAAATATTCAACTGTTTTCAGTTGTCAGTTTCTTTCTAATTCTGCTAGTTTTTGCTTTATTTATTTTGAGACTCTGTTGATAGTTGCATTTATGTTTATAATTATGTTTATAATTGTTATGTATTTCTGATGAATTGGTCACTTTAACACCATAAAATGTTCTTTTTTTTTTACTCTAGTAAACATTTTTGTGTTAAAGTCTATTTTGTCTGTTATTAGTATGGCCTCACAAGCTTTCTTTTGGTTATTATTTGCATGGTGTATATTTTTTCGATCCTTTTACTTTAAATCTATTTGTATCTTTGAATCTGAAGTGTGTCTCTTATAAACAGCACATACCTGGATCATGTTTTTTAAAATGCATTCTAACATTGACTGTTTTATGATTAGAGTGTTTGGTCAGTTGGCTTTTAAAGTAATTAGGGATAAGGTAGAATTTACACATGCTATTTTGCTATTTTTTGTATGTCTCACGTGTTTTTTGTTCTTCTATTCTTCCTTTAGTGCTTCTTTTGTGTTAAACAGAGTGTTATAAGGTGAACAAAACCAATGTCATTTTTTGTTCTGCCTTCCGTGTTGACTTCTGTTAACCTCATTCTTCTTGTCACTGATTATTTAATAAAGGTCTTGGACAGAAGACTATTCACATAGAGTAAATGCTTAGTAAGGTCAAATGAAGACAAGCCCTGAGAATGACGTTTTTCAAGGATCTGCAAGACAGACCAAATAGTGACATATTTTTCTATTTCTCTTCACTAGCTGTGTGACTTTGGGACACATAACTCACTTTCTCTGAGCCTTGTTTCACTACCCTAAAAAGAAAGCAATACTTAAGTTATCTCTTAGAAGTAGGGGGGATAATATACGTAAAATTGGCTAGAACAGGACCTGCTTACAGTAGGGTTTCCCTTCCCTGACCTTTTATATAATGCTTTGGTCGAAAATCCAATCACAGAAATTAGTTTCTGCTGGAAGAAGGAATACATCAATCCATAGAAATAGAGTTAATGAGACATCGCTTATGGGATCTACACATTCAGTCATTCTGCTAAGAGACAATTTCCGATAGTTTTCAGAGTAATCTTTCATTTTCTAAAGTATGAGAGTTTGACTATATGAAAATATCTTTTAAATAAGAGGTAAAAAAATAAACAAGCCAATGATTCCTCTGCTCAGAGTCTCACAAGGCTGAAATCGAGGTGTTGGCAAGGGTTGGAGTCCTGTTAGGGGGTTCGACTGGGAAAGGATCCACTTCCCTACTTGCCTGGTTGCTGGCAGCATCTGGTACCTTGTGGTTGTGGGACTGACAGCTTCTGCTTTCTGTTGAATGTTGGCTGCGGGGGCTTCCCCACCCTAGATTTTTACTTCATCAAGCCCACAAGAAGAGCAAGTCTGCTGGCGAGATGGAGTCGTGTAACCACAGAAGTGACATCCCGTCATCTTTGCTGTATCCTATTGCTTTGAAGACAGCTGAAGGTCCCTCCCACACTCAAGGAGAGGGAGCTGCACCAAGGCCTGAAGACCAGGCAGCAGGGCGGCGGGTTCTCTGGCATCTGCCTGCCACAGACGGCAGGAGCTTCAGGTGGGTTCTGCGAAAGCTAAGTAGCCGCAAAGCGAGGGGCCGAGTGAGCCCCTCCACGTTCACCTGCCTGGGTAAGGAACAGCGGAGGAAGGAGGCGCTTCGTTCCTCTGTGGGATCCCTGCAGGGGGCATTCCCCATGCTGCCCTGTCCACTGCCGACTGGAGCAAGCTCCAGTGAGAAGTGTTCCCGCAGGACTCACTTGGTCTTCAAGGGAAATCTTCCTGCTTTGAAGAAATTTAAGATTTCCTGTAATTCCATCTAGCTAGAGAAAGGGCTTTTATTTTTATCTGGACTACAAAAATTTCAGCCAGTCAAGTTCTTCCCTGTGGGAAAACGGAGGCCCAGAACCAGAGAACCCAGAGGGCAGTGGGCATGATGGTAGCAGAGATGGTCTCCTGAGGCACAGTCTGCGATGTGACTCCCCAGATAACACAGCTCCTCTGCCGGTCATGGGATATGAGAGCAGCTCCAAGCTTTTTTATGCACTGAACATAGCATGGCTCTCTCAGAAGGAGAAAGTTGATGGAGACTCTTGTGCCTGTTGTATTAGTCAGGGTTCTCCAGAGAGATAGAACCAATAGGATATGTATGCAAACATATGAGAGGGGACTTATTAGGGGAATTGGCTCATGTGATGTGATGATGAAGGCTGGGGAGTCCTGTGACAGGCCATCTGCAAACTGGATGCTGGTAGCGTGGCTCAGTGCAAGTACAAGAGCCTCAGAAACAGGGAAACCGATGGCATGATTCTCAGTGTGAGGTCAAAGGCCTGACAGCCAGAGGTGATGCTGGTGTAAGTCCTGGAAACCAAAGGTGGAAGAGTCTTGAGTTGGGATGTCCATGGACAGGAGAGAAGAGTGTATCCCAGCTCCAGTGGAAATAGAGAGATTTGCTTCTCCTCCATTTTTGTTCTCTCCGGGCCCCCAGCGGATTGGATGGTTCCCGCCCACATTAAGGATGGATCTTTCCCACCCAGTCCACTTAGGCATCCATGCTCATCTCTTCTGGAAACACCCTTATAGACACACCCAAAAATAATGCTTTGCCAGCTTTCTAAGTATTCCGTAATCTAGTTGAGCTGACACATAAAATTAACTATCACACGTGTTCATAGCAAGTAAGTTCCAAAAAGACTATCTTAAAGTTCAAAGTTTTTTTTTGCTGACATGAAAACTTTAGATCACTGTCCATATGTTCCATGAGAGCTATTTATCTTTCAATATTTCTGGTTAAAACAGGAAGAAAGTTGGACATTAATCTGACTGTTCACACCTTGTAGAATAATTTACAATCAAGAAGGATCATTAATTCCCTTTTGTCTTAGTTTGGACTGCTGTAACAGAATACCATAGACTAGGTGGCTTATAAACAACCAATATTTATTTCTCACAGGAGACTTCTCACACTGAAGTCTAAATTCAGTGTGCTGGTATGGTCAGGTTCTGGTGAGGGCCTTTTGGTTGCAGACTGCTGTCTTCTGGAGTCCTCACAAGGCAGAAAGAGAGCTCTCTATGGTCCTTTTGTGTGTGTGTGTGTGTGTGTGTGTGTGTGTGTGTGTGTGTGTGTGTGTGTGTATGTGTGTGACTGGTAAGGGGATTGCAACTCATGGCATGGTGTTGCCTGCACCGTGCTCAGCCAGTGAGTGCACCAGCCATCCCTGCATAGGATCCAAACCCGTGGCAGGAGCACTGCTGCACTCCCAGCGCTGCACTCTCCCGAGTGAGCCATGGGGTCGGCCCTCTATGGTCCTTTTAATAAGGGCACTAATCTTCTTCCTGAGGGCTCCATCCTTATGATTTCTCAAAGGTCCCACCTCTGAATACCATCACACTGGGTGATGTGCTGGGATTTCAGCACATGAATTTTGTGGGGAAACAAGCATTCAGTCCATTGCATTTTTTTTTAACCAAAAGGATATGTTCCTGACTTAGGACTTGCACATTCTAGTAGTAGCTCTGAGGTGTAGAAAAGCCATTCAACCTGAAGCCACTGTGAAGAATAGAGCAAACACTGGAGCGTGTGGAATGCACTTTAAATGAATCCTTGCTTCTAGTGGCAGAGCAGTGGTTCTGGGCACATTAGTGTACATGAGGACAACCAGGGAGGCATGGGAAACAGGTAGATCCCAGGACCCCACACTAAGATGAAGATCCACTAAGCCTGCTAAAATGCTCTGGGGTTTGTCTTCACCAGCACCTAGCCACATAGATGGAAAGCTAAGGTCCAGAGGGACGGTCACGTGCCCAGCCTGGGCAGGTGGCGAGGACTAGAGCTCCACTCTCAGGTTAGTATTTCTCTCATGATGTCACCATATCTCCTAGGAAGAGTTCTTCTGATTTATAGTTTAAGGAGAAGAGTCACTGCAGGAAGATTGCTTAAAGTAAAATTTGAAGAAAGTTCCCAAACTAATAACTTTGCAAAAGAAAGAATTTTTTTTTTTTTTTTTTTTTTTTTTTTAAGTTTAACTACTATTAATGTGTTCAGTGTCTGACTCGATTCCTTGCAGGTTGGTTGGAGACACGGGGGAGCCACAAAAGAAAATGTGCGTTTTTTCCTACTGCTCCCGCTTCTCTCCTCAGTGTTTCTTGGAGCTCTGCTCTTGCAGCCCTTTAACCTATGCAGCAGCGGGCGCTCAGGACCGCGCTCAGAGCCGGCCTTGAAAACTGCCCCCGAGCATTCCTGGAGCTTCATAAATCCTGGTCACGAGACTGGCATGCTCGTTGCCTGAAGAGCTGGGACTGGTGCAGTGCGGCCTGACATGATAGATGACAAGGGTCAAAGAGACTGCTTGGGCGTGGGCCGTGCTTTTCTGTCTACCTTTGTGTTCTAAAATTACCTTTTTTTTCTCATTTGGTCTTAATTCAGAAAATCAGCATTCTTAACAGTGCAGGACAACATAAAATGAATGGAATTAATCCTCATAGTGGGAAAGGACATCATTCTGGTGAGACCTAAGATCAGAAGATAGTTGTTTTTAGGAAGCTCAAGGAAATGGCCATGATGGAAGAAGTTAGTTGAGAAGTTTAGTATCTTCCCTTCCTGAAACCTCAGTCAGAACCTGATGTAAATTTGCAGTCTGGGGAGCACTCTGGGAGCTTCCTGTGAACAACGGTGCTCCCAGGACCTGTGCAGACATGACAGGCCCCAAAGCCGAGGTGCAGGGACAGCCAGGGCCTCTGAGTCCCTGCCCTTAGTGGCAGCACCTGAGTGCCTCGTGCACACTCACTCTGGGTCCCATAACACAGCACTGTGTGTTACAGGAGCGTTTTGTCATCAGATAACAGAATCTTCTCTCCAACAGTTGGTGGAGTTCCAGAGACATGACCTGCTGGGTTGGGCTCCTTCAAAGTCCCACAGTTAAAGCTAGGATCAGGCTGCTGGCATGACTGTGTTGCTCAGTCTGACCGGAACCTGACTGGTCAGTGCAGGTTGTGCCTGCCTGTCTCTGTTGCAGTGACACCCTGCAGCAGCAAGGTATCTCAGGGGTGTGGCAGAACTGAGATGTGAGAGTGATTCATAAAATGTATCGTGGGCTGGGGACTTGTTCCTATGGGACTCACACGTTGTGTGGGAAAATGCAAAGCATGCCGTACACATCAACCCGGAGCCAACTGTTTGGATTCTGTGACTGGTCCCTGCGTGCAGGCTGTGTCTGAGTGTTTTAGCAGTGACACCCATGTGGGATGAGCTGAAGGGACTGCTAGCAACTATGTCAAACATCCATTTTCAACAGTCATCTAATTCTATTTATCTATCATGAATCAATCACCAAAGAGTTTGGGAAATTTCAAAGCTGGTTATATCCAATTTGTATCATATATTCAATTTGTAAAACAAACAAATGGGCTTTAAGAGCATTATGGTAATCCATACTTTAGAGACAGCTGTATGTTTTGCAAATGAGTCCTTAAAGTTGCTATTAGCATATATCATGAAACTGGTGATGGTGGAAATATATTTTACTGTATCTTAAAATTTTTTACATTTAAAATATTTTTGGGGGGCCGGCCCCATGGCTCACTTGGGAGAGTGAGGTGCTGATCGTGCCAAGGCCGCGGGTTTGGATTTCATATAGGGATGGCCAGTGCACTCACTGGCTGAGCGTGGAGCGAACGATACCGAGCCAAGGGTTGCGATCCCTTTACCGGTCAAAAAAAAAAAAAAATTTTTTTTTTTAAATCTAAATTTGAACTGTTTAGTTTTTAATATGAAACTTGGAAACGAGATTGCAGCTATTTGAAAAAAGATAATTCCTAGAGTAACTAATTCAAGATTTGGTATGATTTTGTTGTAATGCAAGTGTAAGCAGAAATAACAGAAGTGGATTAATTTTTTTTTCAATTAAACTTATTTTTCTTTCCTCTAGAAGGCATAGGAAAATGTTAAAATGTGGCTTAAAAATATCTGTACTTTAATAGTAGCCTCAGCATTAGAATTTCCATTGTTTATTAGTGGACACCACTTCTTTGATCTGAAGTACTTTGCTAGCATTTGATTTAAATTGATTTCGGTTATGAGCTAAGTGGGAAAGACCACATATTTTTCTGTTTCTACTGTTCTGAATCCATTTTCCTTGCACTCCATAAATAAAACTGACTGGTTGGCCAGTTTCAGGTTGGCCACAAAATCTTGCGTCTCTTCTTATGTTAGCCTAGATCCAAAAATGACTATCTTGGATTCAAATCCAGATGTAGTCACTTAAAAAAAAAAATACACTATTCACATGTATTTTTTAAAGCATAGAGGGTTTTTTTTTTTTTTTTTTTTCACACAAACATTTTGGGAAGTCACAGTAGAATTCAGAGGTGTCCTGTGTAGAATTGGACACATGCTTTCTTTCCCAGCTGGAGTCTGCTGACGGGCCCTGCGTCCCATACAGGGTGTCCACGGGAGGAAAGAGATAGCTGCTCCTCCTCACCCATGATCCCAGGGCTGGCACAGCTCTAGCAACACAGCGGTGCTCAATAAATATCTGTACAACAATAAATGAAAGGTTTGATGATTTTAGTTTTTGATCAGTCAGTTGGTAAAGGAGACTGAGGAGCTTTGGGAAAAGATGCTTGGCATGAACTGCCAGAGGACCTGCTGAGTTCACGCTTGCGGGTTGCTGTGCACCACACCTTCCTGCCCTCTTGGTCTCTCCAGGTAGCTGCCTCTGAGTAATGTAGCTACAAGTGCTGTTCAACCTGAATTTCCTCCTTTTGTATAATATATACTTTTGTAATGCATAATTTATTTGATGTATAATTATAAATTGTATATATAATTTATATAAGTAGAGCATATTTACATAATGTATAATGTATTATGTATATAATATTCACCTAGTTTCCTCTTGGAAAGGCAAACGATGGGAAGCCAGGGAGGAAAAACGCTTGGCATCAGCGTCTGCCTGGTCCTGCCGCCTTCTTTCTTTCAGGCCCCCGTTTGGTTGAGGCTCGTTTTTTTCATTTCCAGCCCCTTAGCTCCTACTTTTCAACAAAAATAAAAAAGTCCTGAAAAAAAAAAAATGGTCAAAACATCTATTTTTGTTGTTGTTGTCGTGCTTTTAATATATGTATTTTTTTCAGGTTTTTTTTGACACAGTGTTAAATGTACATTAGTGTTTTATGTCACAGTTAATCAGAAAAGAACCCCAATACATGTTGTTCTGCAGGACGGACTCAGGCAGCGAGGGCAGGCGGTGCCAGGCTCCCATCCTATCAACAGCGTGAGAAAATTTCCCAGGGTGTTCCATGGCTGGGAACCTGCTGGGAGCTCAAACCTGCTGTGCAGCTCCGTCACCTGGCTACTGGCTGGGCCTGTCCCTCCAGTTCACCCGCAAGCCCTGGCCCCATCATAGCTTTCCCACGAGTGCTCCTGCCGCTTGGCTTCCTGGAGACCATGAACCCTGTTTACTGACGGTTTCTTAGCTGTCTGCAGACGATGCATTTCCCACGAAGCCCTGCCCTTTACATTAGGGTGGATAATTAGTTCACAGGGTTTAATTTTACCCTAGGATCTGCCAAAGCCTCGAATGCTGTCACTTTCTATGGGTCCTTGCCGGCCACTCTGAGGATTCTAACACAGCAACTGAGTTATTTTTTCCTCTTGGGAATCAGATGCAGTTTGTGGCACTCATTCGGTATGGCTTTATCTGACAAACTCACAGATCCAAACAGTACATTCCATACCTCATGAAAGCATCCTACTTAGGATGAAATAAGAATAAAGCAATCGGCACTGGCTCTGGCCAAACACCTCTCCCTGGCTCCTTGCTCTTCTCACAGGCCACTCTGTTCTCTTCTGAAAAGGGAATTCCTGACATTGGAGATTCAGGGCCCAGACGCTCTGTGCAGGGCCATAATTCTTACTTGACTTCACTGTGACTCGTGGGTAGAACCCTTTGTCATATCAGAATGCATAAGAATTTGTGGAAAACACTCTACTTTGGGAACTCCCTCCCGCCTCCCCTTTAAAACTCAAATGTTGCTGAGATGATAAATAAGCAGTAGGTTATATTGGGACTAACAAGATTTAGAGAGAGCAAAGACATCTCTGAACTTACCAGTGTTTGAGAGGTACACTTGGCCTTTTTTATCTTGATGTACCTTTGCTCTAATCTCAAGAAATCCACTTTGTAGCCAGAAAACTGATGCCTTCCAAGAACAAGCAATTACGGGGATTACACAAAGCGTAATCTAGAATGCACTTTCTGTGCTTCAACTCCTTGCTCAGACACACTAACTCTCACTCGGCAGTTTGGCCCCTGACCTTGCTGGGTTGAGGGGTGCTCTTGGGGAGGGAGAGGCTGACTCAGAGGACTTTGCAGATGCAAGGAGGTGGCTATCCTGGAGGGTGGACACAGTGCCAGCTCAACCTAGCACACAGGAAGTAAGGTAGCTCCTTGAGTCCTTCACCGATGATTCTGTTTCCTGATGGAATATATGATTTTTTAGTGAAAAACAGTAAAACACACGGAACTAAATTTGATTTTCTCTTTGAGCTGGATAATCAGGAAAATAGAATCAGGTGCTCCACTTTCTCACACCGTCCTACTGCTTTCCACTGACCGTATTGATGACCCTTGTGGTCATTCATTTTTCTGAATAAAGCAAATTGTAGCATATATGGCAGGCCTTCAAAAAGTTCATGGAAAGATTTGTATTATCTTTGAATTTTTCCATGAATGTTTTGAGGTATCCTCATATGAATGACTCTAAGAGTTTTACTCCTATTGAAGTTTGTTTCCTGAGAAGAAATCTGAAGCTCTCTACTAATTGCTTTTGCATTCAATGCTATTTATTGTAGCCCTTTAATAATGAGTTGGATTCACTCCTTCAGTATTTGTTGATGACATGCTAAATGTCATGTGGTGTAGTAGGCATTGGGACACAGTGATAAATCACTCTTATCCTTACCCTGGCGGAGTGAGAAACAGGATAAACTTAGATGTGGGCAGAAAATGCTAGATATCCTACATATGTGTATTTTCTATCTCATTTTTCTTGTATCTTATCTATCATCCTTTAAAAATTATAGTTTGGTATGTGTATTATTTAATGTACATGATCTAATAATATAATAATGCATGTACATACTTTAAAGTGAAGAAATATACATACATTAGGTACATGAATTCAATTGATTTTTACAAATAAATAAGATAAAAGAGATTTGGAGATCCTTGTCTGAAGGTCAATGAATCAGATAGGCAGTCAAAAGGATGCAAGGCTGGGATCATTCAGCTTAAAGCAAACACAGCTTCTACTAAGTTAGAAGCTTAAGGCGCGTTCTGTGATGCTGCGGGGCCCTTGCTCCTGCACCCTGGCACACGCTGCTGTCTCGCTTGGAGCAGCTTCTTCCAGCTTGACCCCTGATTCACACGTGTGTGTCCTTCTGGCTCAGCCGGGCTGTCTCCTTCTCCAGGAGTCCTCGCAGGCCCACTCTGGCAGCCTGGAGAGCTTTGCCTGTGCTCCTGGTGCTTCTCCGAGAGTGGGCAAGGAGATCCTGTGTGCTCACTGCGGTGCTGGCAGTTCGTGGCGACTGGCGATGATTACTGCACTTCTCTGACAACATCTCCAGCTCTCCACTGTTACCTGTGTCCTTGTATGCCTCTCACTCTGTGACAGTCCCTGCACCTCGGTGTCTACTTAGGACTGGCAGATTCCAGGTCCCTGAGCTGGAGAAAGCCTTGAGGAACACAGAGGGAGGCACCCAGGGCTTGTGCAGGGCATTGTCAGCCCAGGAGGAGGCCAGAGTGGGAGACACCTGGAGCTGGGTGTGGGCAGGTGCAGACAGAAGAAGTGCGGGTCTGCTATGGAAATCACTGGAGACATTCAAAACCAACGTGAAGAGTGCAGACTCTTGGAAGACATCAAAGGGGGGATGTTTACATTCGTGTCTGTTTTTTAAGCTCCTAGTATTCAGAGATGGTATTATTAGCATAACTTCTGGGTGGAATAAAATAGCATTCATCTCTCTTGCCTTGTAAAAATTAGGAGAGGTTTAGCTATGCAAGTCATCAGGTTGAACACTAGGTGTTCTTGACTCCACTGTCCACTGCAGAGTTCTTATACATAATCTGTGACTTCACTTCTTTACTAATTGCCATGCTGTGGGCGCTCTGACCTGCTTCCTGGTCAGCTAGCCAGCCAGCAGCTGCTCTCATCAGTGTGCATGTGAGTGTGTGTGTGTGTGTGTGTGTGTGTCTTACCTAAATCTCTGATGTACCACAAACAATTCTGGGTTTGAGATAGGGAAAATCACCAGGATGGCAGTGGTTGGAAAAATGAAACCATAAGCACAGAAGGCTTCATGTGGAGCCAGTGGGAGTGGCAGCCCAGTGTCCGCTCTCCATCGGAACACACGTCCGCCACTCGCAGCAGGGTGAGGGAAGAGGGTACAGTGGGGTGCGATGTGTGGGGACAGTTCCATCTTCCTCACTCGTCTGCTGCAGATGCTCTGCTGGGCCTATTTGTTTTTATTGCACGAGAGTTGCCCAGCGAGTGTGCCTGAGGACTGCTTCCCCTGGGGACAGCACCAGGACTTCAATTACTATGAAAATACAGCCTCACAAAACAAATAAGACAAAATGAAACACGGCTTTTCCTGTGATCTGTTGTCTGGAAACACCTCTCAGTTTCCTGCTGTCCTATTCACCTTCTCTAGCACACCTGTATTTATCAGTCAGTGTGGTAGGCCAGTTGTTGACAAACAACTCTAAAGCCTCAAGGGTGTAACACAGTGGCGCATTCCCCACGATTGCATATCGATCAGGGTGGTGAAGGACAGCGGTGACAACTGAGTGAAGGTGCAGGTTGTTGGGGCGAGGGACACGCTTGCTCCACACAGTCACTCGGGTCCAGGTTCTTTCCGACTATGAGGCCAGCCATCGTCTGCCCTAGACCTGTACACCTCTCGGTCTCAGCACTATCAGCAATTTAGGCCAGAGAAGACATTTTTGGGGGGCTTTCCTCTGGACTGTAGGATGTTTAGCAGCGTCCCGGGCCTCTACCCACTGGTTGCCAGGAGTGCCTTGCCCGGCTGTAACAACCAAAATGTCTCCAGACATTGTTAAATGTGCCCTTGGGGAAAAATCGCCCCTAATTGAGAACTGGTAGTCTAGGGCCTCAGCCTCCTTGCTTGGCTCCTGTGCAGTGACTGGTGGACAGGAGAAGGGAGAGAGAGTGGAGGATCCCACGGAGGTTTGAGGGCCAGAGCTAGAAGCAGTGCGGCTCGCAATGCACGTGCCTTGGCCAGACACAGCCACATGACCCCACAAAGTAGGCTGGGCAATATGGCGAAGCTGTGAAAAAAATAGAAAAAAAACCCATAAAAGACAGAAATAATATTTTAACTTAAAATGACAATAATAGCATAATATATGAATGTTCCAACTCTCTGGAAATGAGATCTATCTTCACATATTAATTTTTCCTTGTTGTAAAATTCACGGGATGTTTGACTGATATAGTTTACATATATTGTGTGTATCTGTGTGTGTGTGCATGCCCACGTGTACATGTACAGACACGAATGCTTTTCTCCACATAATTTCTCCTTACAATGTAATTATCAACTAAGCAACAGAAGCTGATATAATATATAGCAATAACAAAATGAAACAATAGATCCTTCACGGCTGGAACGTAAATGGAAGTGTGTTTAATCACTGTCGACTCTCAAGTAATTGTTGTAGGAAAGCTTTCAGAGTCTTGTTGAAGGGCAGAAGCTGTGGGGAGGGAGGAACAGTCCCACTCCCACCCACAGGGGGCTGTGCTGGAGATCTTGGCGTTTTCCCATATTTGGTGAAGGGAGAGTGATCTGGCTACACAGTAAACATCTGTTGAGGAGTATGTGTGTATCAGGGCAGAATTAGACAAATCAATGTGGCATATCTAATTTTAGGTATTATAATAATATATATGGTCCTGGTTTTGGGGGGTAGATGTGGCCCTTAAAATCAAGGGTCTAAACATTGGACAGCTGACATTTACTAGCTATTAATTTCATGCAGGCTATTGTACTAGGTATGGGGGGAGGAGAGAAAGGAAATGGAAATCATGGCCCATGTGCTCAAGGAATTTATAGGCTCACAGATCACATGCACATGCCAGTGAACATGGAACATTCTGGCTGACAGCCAGGTGTAGATCCATTTGCTTGTTCACTGTATCTTTCTGCATTTTCACTAAGTATCTCACACCAGAATGAGCAGGATAGTTGAAAGAGTTCCTCCTCACATAGACGAGTATTTTTGTTATCTTTTATCATAAACACTAGACCACTTAAAGATCAGGCATGGATCTGCATGGGTCTGCATGGTTGAAAAGAGATGCATGAAATACTTTTTGAGTAAATTAAATCAGTGAGGATTATCACTCTGAATGCTTTTGGTTTTCCACCACTCCCTTTTGTCATTCCCAAGTCTGTAAAGATCCTCCTTAAGTCAGATTTCTGCCAGAAACAGGTAACCTTAATCCCCAGTTTATTTTGCCTGCGTAGCTACTGCCCAGGTCTGTGCTGGCCTACAGCACTGCCTGCAGGAGGCAGGTTTGGCAGTACACAGGACTCTTTCATTCAGGAGCAGACCAGGTCCATGCCGTGCTGGGGAGGACACTGTGCCTTTCTTGAGGGAGGGGATCTTTCCTGGGAGGAGAGAACAATTTCACACCCGTATTTAAAGCCTTATGTAATTTTGGGTCATGATATCCTTCACCTTTGTTAAACAGGAGAGGAACCCCAATTTCCCTGTTGAAGGATTGCTGTGGATTTCCTAGAGTCTGGGTGACACAGGCAGGGTCCTCAGGCAAGTCTTCTGGCTCCTGCAGCACTCAGAGCCACCGCCAGGCCTGCGCCGGCCCGGGAGCCAGAGCTCGTAAGCACTCTCGGTTATTTTCATCTGAACTTGTGTTGGAGGAAAAGACCCAAGTGAAATAATATAATACCAATTCAGGTTAACATTGGCTGAAACCCTCTTTGTTTTTAGAACGTGAATTCCTTCCTTTTCCAGGTTTCCTGTGATGGCTGAACTTTCTGTGTAAGCTGAGGAGTTCCCAAAGAGCTAACTGAAAAATAATCTGAGATAGAGCTCCTCCTCAGATGAATTAGCAAGTCTGTGTGGGCAGGGGTCCTTATTTCATTTTACTTAAACAGTGTTCTACTTTTTAATAGCTGCGGTTTTGTGAGAAAAGCTGACATTTACTGAGTTCCTGGATTCCCACAAAGCACCATTATTTCATGCATTATCTCCTTAAAATCTCATAAGAAAGCCTGTGGAACAAGTCCTTTTTAATATTCTTATTCTATGGATGAAGAAAAGAGTGTCTCAGTCCATTTTGTGTGCTGTAATGGAATATCTCAGAATGGGTAATTTACAAGAACAGAAATTATTTCCTCTCGGTTTTGGAGGCTGAGAAGTCCAATAGTAAGGTGCCGGCCCTGGCTGGGGCCTTCTTGCTTTGTCATCCTGTGGTAGAAGTCCAGAGTACAAGGAAGAGTAAGAGCTGGAGACCAAACTTGAAGTCTCACACCCTTTTATAATGGTCATTAATCCATTCATGTGGGTGGAGCCCTCATGACCTAAACACCTCCCACCAGGCCCCATCTCCTGATCCTGCTGCATTGGGGATTAAGTTTCCAGCACATCCATTTTGGGGTGACACATTCAGTCTGTAGCAAACACCTATAGCAAATTGCCCAAAGTTACAAAGCTAGTACACCTGGGGGCCAAAACCTGGATCTAGGTCCATATACTCTGAGGCTGGTTTTGAAGCTCATAAAGCTAATGTTCTGGTGGACCACATTAATGAGGTGGTAGCATAAGGACAGCTTAGCAATCACTCGGTAAGTCAGTTTATCCCATCCTCCTTTTCTACTCGGGGTTTAGACAAATATATTTGGGTGTATTTGATACCTACTTTTCTTTCTGGAAAGTTTTAGCTCTGTGCACCATTTCTCCCAAAACCATGCATTTGTATTCTTGTCCAGAGCAAGTCAGGGCTTATGGTCAGGACATACAGCAAAACAAAGAATGTGCACAGAAACAGACCTTCACCTAGAGGTGGGTGCTATGAACTGAATTGTGTCCCCCTCCAATTCATATCTTGAAGCCCTAAACTCAAATGGGATGGTGTTTGGAGGTGGGGTCTTTGAGAGGTAATTAGATTTAGATGAGGTCTTGAGGGTGGAGCCTTCCTGATGGGTTAGTGCCCTTATAAGAAAGAGACAGACAGGAGAGAGCTTGCTTTCTCTCCCTGATTTCTGTCATGTGAGGATACCAGAAGAAGATGGACCTCTGCAGTCTAGGGAGAGAGCGCTTGCCAAACATCGAATCTGTCGGCATCTTGATCTCCCCAGCTTCTAGAACGGTGAGAAATACATGTTTGTTGTTTAAGCTACCCACTCTGTAGTACTTCGTTATAGCAGCTCGAAATGACTAAGACAACCCATATTAGAGACTTGGCTTAATCATGCATTAGCTGTGAGACTCTGGGCCAAGTATTTCAACTGCCTGACATCTGTATCCTCACCTGTTAAGTGAAGATAAAAATACTTATTAGGAGGGTCATCATAAAAATAATAAGTGAAACTATGTTGGAAATGACCACTGCCAGTGCATACAGTAATTGTTGTTGCAATATTATTTTTATAAATCAAATATAGTCTCATTGCCAAAGAACCATTACCATGATCTCCTGGTCAGACCTGGACAACTTCCCACCTTAAATCTTGGTAGAATCAAACCAAAGTTGGCTGGTGTTTGGAGAGAGGAACAGGAGTCTGGAAGAAGGACATTTCTGCTTGCTTTGCCTTCCCACTTTCGTTACAGACCGTAATTACAACTGCAGACAACTATTGGCAAATGTAATTTGGTGACACTTCGTATGTTTTTGGCATTTGTAAGAGGCCCAACTGAAATACTCTGCAGTACATTCTTGTTGGGATTTCATTTTTCCTATTAAATCTTACATGGATAAGCACAGAAATCAAAATATGAAAAACCAAGTGGTATATTTTGAAATTATTGTAGCTCAGAAGTGCCTTTTTTTCTCAAAATGAAGACTTTTTCCAGATCATTGGTTAATAAAGATAGGGCTTTGAGTATTTTGAACAGTTTGAAGGAAATCAGCACATAAATTTAGCTTTCCTCAACAAAGCAGATTTGCTAACTCAGTTTTCCATAAAACCTATTGCCACAAGAACTAATTTCTTCTGTTTCTCCCAAATGCCAGGAATTCTGCTATAGGTGAACTCAAAATGAGGTTTTTACCCTTTGAGCTAATGTGTTAGTATACATGGATGAATGAATTCCTGTGTTCACAGGTTTTTTGAAAAATAAAGCTCATTGAATCAGTGCACACACTCCTATGACTGTATGGTGAAGCTTGTGGGTTTAAGAGAGGAGGCAGGTATTACCCCTCATATCATATCCAAGCGGCTCTAAAATGTGAAAACTCAGCTGTGGTCAGACAGCAAGTGCGAGGGAAAACGCAGCACCACTGTAGGCCTTCGAAGCAATACAGGGTACACTTAAGACAGAGGCCTGAAATACTTCTCAAGAAGTTATAAGAATTTGTAAAGTCCCAGTATACTGATTAAGAAACAAAACAAACCAGCCCCCCTTCTGCTCCATGATTGCAGACCTCCCTGCCTCTGCTGTAAGGCTAGGCCTGTGCGGTCGCCTTAGCTGGGGTGGCCCAGGCTCCTGTGAGGACCCAGTCCCAGCCCCAGGGCCCCATGAGGGTGGCCCTGTGTGGTCCGGCGTCCTCCAGCATCTTTGCTGGTTTGGCCAGGCTCCTGGCACTGGCCGACCTTCCCAGGCCTGCGCTCCTGCAGTGTGTTCAGCACACAGGGCGGCTGGACACAGACGGGGCGATGCGCTCCTTGCCTGGCCTCGGCCTCGGCCTCCTGTGTCCCCGCAGCGGGGTACGGGAATTGGTTCGATCGGTTCCGTAGGGCACTTGGAGAGTTGAAGGAGACGCTCATCGGCAGACACCGTGGGGTTTCCTTTGGGGTCGCCATCTATTTGCGGGCACGAGGCTGCGAGGGGTGACGCGGCTGCGTGCGCGGGTCGCCGTGTGGAGCGAGCCAGGCCCCGCCACCGCCGCGCCCTCCTGGGCCGGTCCTCGCCAGGTTCTCCCGGCACGCCTCCGCCAGCCCCCAGGCAGCGTGGCCTCCCCGCACGACCCCGCGGCCCTCTCGTAGAAGCAGGTGCAGCGGCAGCTAGTGCGGGGGACTGCGGGGCGCCGGGCGGCCACCGCGGCCAGTGTCCGGCCCGCCCTCCGCGGCCGCGCCCGCCCGGGGACAGCTGGGCCCGCCGTCTTCCGCTCCAGGGTCGTCCCCGGCCGCGACACCACCCCCAGCCCAGGCTGTCGCGGCCACCGGGGGTGACTGGAGAGGCCGCGGCTCCGGCCTCCGCGTTCCCACTGGCCCCGCATCGGTTTCCATTTTCCCGGGGTTCGGACTCGCCTCCCCGTCCCCGCGTCCCCCGCACTCCCGGGAAGGCAGAAGACGGATGTCATCTGCGTCCTGACAGGGGCGGGGGGCCCTCGGCGCCGGGACGCTGGGCGCACACAGTGCGAGCTGTCGCCCGCGTGTCTCTGGAGAGAAACGAAGGATGTTGCAAGTTTGAATCACGAATCCGACTGCAACTTTCCTCTTTTCTCCCCTCAAACGAGCTTCCCCAATGACGTGTGGGACCCGCGACCTGAACGGTTTCAGGACTAGCACCTCCCCCTTTTACTTGCTTGCTTTTTCTTTACACTGACGAGCTGGGATCACGAGGTTCTCATTACTTCTCTGCACCTGCACCAGGACGTTCAGAAACGGTACCCACCCTACTTACCTGCGCGTTTACGGTACGTGACCAGCTGCTCACCCAGGTCATCCCGGTCTCGGTCCTAGGGCTGGGTAGGCCACGCCACCTGCACAGCATTGACTTCCCTGCCGAAGCCGGGCGTCCGAGTGCCACAGGCCTGCGGTCTCCAAGGACACTGCCCAGGGGCGTCCCCCCCCTGTTATAGTCTCACAGTTTTAGGGCAGCGCATTTTCATTAACTTTTTTTTTTTTTTAACACAAGTTTAAAACGAAAGGGATTAAGCTCTGCGGTGGAATTTCGGTCTTTGGGGTGGGGTGAGAAAGATGAGGATCTCGCTGATATTATATTACGGAGATTTCCTAATCCTCCCACTCCAAGGAAGGCCCCATGTCTCCAGTACTATACCTCACCAGATATTTCTATCAGGTGGCTCTGTGACGTTAGGGACACTTAGCAAGAGACTTACCCTATGCTTCCTCCTTGGGAAGTTCTTGGTTTTGCTTCCACTGGGCTTTGGGATGGAGCACTAATGATTTTGCTGGAAATGTCCAGCAAGGAGGAGACGTCGTGGCCTGGGAGGTGGGCTTCTTCTCAGAGTTGCATGAGAGGCATTTTATCTGTTCTTCAGAGCCAGTGCAGTGCCTTCAACACGGCACTCCAGGAGGGCTCCAAATAACACTGGTGACAGTGTAAAGTGTAAGAACCCAAATGCCCCAAGGGATCACACCCTGATCATTTAAGTCCTTCTCGGCCGCACCCCATCATGGCGCTGGTTGCCCTTCTCTTCCATATTCTCCTTCCCGCCGGAGCGAATCGCACACCAATCAGCTCACCCCAAGCCCCATGCGGTATGCTAAGTAGGGATTGTATTTTAAGCCAATCAGCCTTCCCTAAAAGCCCTATATATGTGTGTGTGCCGCCTAATAAACGAGCCCTCTCTGGTGGATCGTCAACTGGTGTCGACTCATCCCTTCATTTGGTGCCAAACCCGGGACGGAGCTTCTCTCAAGCGGTGGCACTTTTCAGATCGCAGCGGCAACATCTTCCAAGTCGCCCCTCAGGGCTCCCTCGAGCTGTAACACTTTTCGAATCGCAGCAGCAGCACTTTCCAAGTCGCCCCTCGGGAACTCCGTCCCGCCAGGACCGGCCTCCCTTCCACCGCTCACCATGGACGGTCCACCCTCGTCCATTCTTTTCGGGGCTGGCTCCTTCCACTCACCACTGGCTCATCATTAGGTAAGCCCCCTTTCCTAAAGGGCACCAGCCCGTTTTCAGGCTACCGCAGGGAGTCTAGATAGTCCGGTAGCCCCTAACGCCCATACCCCATCCCACCATGGTCTTCACGACCACCATAAATTCCCAAGCTATAAACTTTTACTTTCATTTTTGGAGGTTAAAAGCCCCGTTCTGTTCTCTCCTTCACCCTCCTGTCCACCACTCTCTTCTCTCCACTTCCCAAGTCCGGGACCCGACCAGAAAATCCTGGCGCTAGGTTCCTTCAGGCACCGGGCTTTTGCCCTAGAGAAGTGGAGGTCTGAGTGACGACCCACACCTCCCTTCTCTCCTCCTGGTTCGTACCTGAACCTGCCCGGACTGACGTGACCTACTGGGGACGCCCTCTAGGATCCCGCCTTTCCCAACCGGCCGAAGGATCTGTCTTATCACTAATCTCTGTCTGATTTCTGTCTAAATTCCCATTAAGAGTCCAGAATGGGCGCTTCCTCCTCCTCCCTAGGGGACTCTCCACTTCAATGCCTTCTGAAAAACATCACCAACCTCTGGCTACGTGACCTCTTTAACTACTGCCAGCGCCTAAAAAAATGGAAGGAGATCCACTACATCGAGGCTTTTCACCTCTTGGCTCAGAACCCCGCCCTCTGCTCCTCCTGTGCTCCCCCTCAAGTCCTTTTAGCCTGTAAACCCTCTTCACAGTCACCCCTCGATTCTTCCACCTTCGACCCTGCTGATGAACCCCCACCCTACCGACCTCCTCCTCCCCCAGTGCCTCCGGCGCCCCCTCCTCCTCCCCCGTCATCCGCGTCACCTTCTGCACCTCCTGCACCATCCACTCCCCTGTCTTTACCCTCCCCTACTCCTGACCCACTAAGCCCCCCTTTCACCCGTTCCTGAGGACCTCCCCCCGCCCCTTTAACAATCGCCCCACTACGCGAGGTAGCTGGGGCTGAAGGAGTAGTTAGGGTCCATGTTCCCTTTTCCCTAGCTGACCTTACAGAATTAGAAAAAAGACTAGGCTCTTTCTCTACCGACCCTACCACCTACATTAAAGAATTCCAATGGATCCTGCAGGCCTACAGCCTCACACATCATGACATCTTCATGCTCCTAGCCAATACCCTCCTCCCCGAGGAACGCCGCAGGGTCTGAGATACAGCCCAAACCCAAGCCACTGACACCCATTGTACCAATCTGAATCACCCACCAGGCCCCCAAGCAGTCCCAGAACAGGAACCTAATTGGGATTATAACACAGCCCAGGGAATCCAGGCTCAAGACCGTTTTGCCTCTTGCTTAATAATTGGCCTCAAAATATCGGCTCGCAAGGTCGTCAATTTCCAAAAAATTCAAGAAATTGTCCAAAAAAAGGGGGAAACTCCCTCCGAGTTCCTCAATAGATTAACTCAGGCCTTTCAACAGTACACTAACTTAGACCCCAACTCAGAAGAAAGCTGGCATGTCCTTATGACCTATTTACTGGCCCAATCCTACCCCGACATTAAAACTAAACTTAAAAAATTAGAGCAGGGTCCTGCAACCCCTCAGACCGAAATCCTGTCAGTGGCCTTCTAGGTTTTTCATAATCGGGAGGAGGAAAAGGAACGTCAAAAACAAAAGGCCGACCACGCCAACTTCCAGATGTTGGCCCGACTTATCAAACCCCCTGGGCGCCCTCCCACAGCCTCCACCTCTAAGCCTCCACCTGGAGCCTGCTTTAAATGTGGAAAGGAAGGGCATTGGGCAAAGGCTTGCCCCACCCCCAGGCCACCCACCACTCCTTGTCCAAAATGCAAAAAGAAGGGACATTGAGGATCTGATTGCCCCCTTGCCCGAAGGGGTGAGGGACCAACTGCCCCACAGTCCCCCGAACCATGGACACCACCTATGGTGGGCCTCGCTGAGGAGGACTGACGGAGCCTTGGGCCCTTCCTGACCATCTCTATAACAAAGCAGGAGCCCAGGGTATCCATGGTGGTGGACGGCCACCCAATACATTCCCTCTGGACACTGGAGCCACCTTTTCGGTCTTAAGGGAATCTAAAGGCCCCACCAACTCCAGCAGCTCTTCTATAGTTGGGGTAGGAAGTAAACAAATCTTTCCCCCCAAAACCCCTCTTTTAACCTGCTGTCTTCAAGGCACTCAATCCGTTTTCTCCCATTCCTTTCTAGTCATGCCACAATGCCCCGTCCCCTTGTTGGGTCGGGACATTCTATCACGGCTTCAAGTCTCCATTACTTTGCCCCTGTCCTCTTCCTCTTCCCCCGTTTCCTTCCTCCTAGTGCTAGTTCAAGCCCAAGATCCTACTAATTCCACCCCTCCAAAGAAGTCCTTACCCATGCTAACACACCCTGTTAACCCCACAGTTTGGGACACTGCCAGCCCCGCTCTGGCCTAGTGTTCCCCTGTACACAAAAAACTAAAAGACCCTTCCAAATATATTTGTCAGGCTCAGTATTCATTAACCACAACAGCCCTCCTCGGGTTAAGCCCCATCATTCAGGACCTATTAAAAAAGGGATATCTCCATCCCACTCGCTCCCCTTTCAATACTCCCATACTCGCTGTAAAAAAACCTAATGGTGCCTTTCGTCTCATCCAAGATCTCCGCCTTGTTAACGCTGCTGTCATTCCCATTCACCCCCTTGTACCTATCAAAACAGTTGGACCCCACTATACGAGGCTGGGCACCCTGTTTAAGAGCCCTAGCAGCGGGGCAGTTACTGCATAAGTAGGCATCCAAATTAACATTTGGGGCACCTCTCACCATTCTCTCACCACATCACCTCAAAGACCTCCTTACCTATAAGGCTCTCCAATCCCTCCCACCTTCCAGAATCCTAAACCTCCTATCCTCGTTTCTGGAAAATCCTGCACCCTATCCTTCACTAACTGCCCACCCCTAAATCTGACTACCCTACTGCCTATACCAGATTCCCCCAACACCCCTTTGCACAGCTGCGTAGAAAGCCTTCAAAATTTTATACCTTACCGCTCTTCCATCACTGAGGGACCCCTATCTCATGCAGATCTCACATGGTTCACGGATGGGTCCTCATTCAAGGAAGGAAACACTCATTATGCAGGTTATGCCATAGTCTCCCTTGATTCGGTTATAGAAGCCCAACCTTTACCCAAGGGTACTACCAACCAGCAGGCCGAACTTATCGCTGACACGCGAGCCTGCATTCTAGCTGAAGAAAAAACTCTTAACTTATACACTGACTCCAAATATGTCTTTCATATACTTCTCTCTCATGCCGCCATATGGAAAGAACGCGGTCTGCTTAACACCAAGGGTAACACAATCACCAACTCAGCTTTAATCTCCACATTAATTGAGGCATCCCATCTACCTTGTAAATTAGGAGTCATTCATTGCAGAGCCCACCAGAGGGACGATTCCCCAATCACTCGCAGAAACTGTAAGGCTGACCTCGTCGCATGTACGACGGCAATGCACCCACAGACACAAAACCAACTTCCCATTCTTCCATACGGCTCCCAAGGTTCACAGACACCCTCTCAGCCTCAACTGCCTGATGATGATAAATCCTCTCTCTGTCGCTTGCTCCATGACCTGTTTCACTCTAGCCCCCAAGCTTTATCCCAATTTTCACAAGACTTCTTCTCAATCACCCCATCTGACAAAGCCCTTTTGCAAAAAATTTCCTCCTCATGCACAATCTGCCAGCATACCAATCCTAACACCCCTCTCAAACCTGGGCCATACCCCTCCCACCAGGCCAGAGGTCTCACACCTGCGGCCGACTGGCAAGTCGATTTTATGCACATGCCTTCTGTCCGGTGCCTCAAATACCTCTTGGTGTTTGTTGATACCTTTTCAGGATGGGTAGAGGCATTCCCAACATCCAATAAAAAGGCCTCCATGATAGCCCAGACTCTCCTTTCCCAAATCATCTCACGATTTGGGATGCCCACTTCCATTCAATCTGACAATGGACCTGAATTTACCACCCATATAATACAAAAACTCTCCCAGTCACTCTCTCTCCCCTGGCACCTACATTGCCCTTACCGACCTCAGGCATCCGGAAAGGTAGAGAGAACCAACAGAACCTTGAAGGACATACTAACTAAATTGTCTCTGGAATTACACCTTGATTGGGTCCATCTTCTACCTCTCGCTCTACTAAAGACCAGAGCTCTCCCAAAAAAGCCCTCCAATCTTTCCCCTTTTGAAGTCATGTATGGCAGGCCCCTCCTACCCCCGGGGATCACAGCAACTGAAGGACCCATACCACCCACCATGGCCTTACCCTTGCTCTCCCACCTTCGCCGTCACTTTCCAATAATAACCTTTCACTCAGCCCAGGCCAATTAGTATTCTACACTTCCCTGGAACCCAAAACCCCCCTAACCCCTAAGTGGGAAGGCCCATGTCCTGTCATCATATTTCCAGGCTGAAGCCTTACACTCAGGATCTACCCTTGGCCACCGAGAACTCCAATAACAAGCTGCAAAAGAACTTAACACACCATTCTTTTAAGTGTATCCCTCATCCTACCGACCCTTTCAAACTCCGCCTATCCCGGACCTCAGCATTACCCCCAATTCCGGAGACATGAACCTTCTCCTTGGCCTTCTCCTGTTCTTTTCATTTCACCCAGGGAGCTTTCAGGCTCCTCTGCTAGCTCCCCAGGGTCACCCATTTACACCTGGCAACAGATCATTTCCCCACCAGGCTCTTTCTTCTGGTGCAATGGAACCCTCTCTGCCTCCATCCTGCCTAATCTTACTGTCCCATGCCTTCTTGTCACCATCGTCCCTCAACTCACTCTGTACACCAGTTCAGAAATGTTCCATCTTCTTCATCCCCCCTCAAGGCAAAAAAGGGCCGCCTTCCTCCCGATCATGGTTGGTATTTCCCTAACAACATCAGCTGTCGGAGCCGGCCTGTCGGGAGGAGCCTTAGGACACAGTTTATGGGCGGTCGAAGACATCAATGCTAAACTTGAAGGGGCTCTGACCTCCACTGCCGAATCTCTTTCCTCTCTACAGAGACAGATCACCTCTTTAGCTCAGGTCACCCTCCAAAACCGTAAAGCACTAGACCTCCTCACCGCAGAAAAAGGAGGTACTTGCATCTTCCTTGGGGAAGAATGCTGTTATTATATCAATGAATCTGGTCTAGTAGAAACAAACATCATCAAACTCACCGACTTAGCTTCCAGCCTACGAACCACATCCAGTTCTAACTCCTTTTCTTCTTTTATCTTAAACCCTATCCTAACTTGGATTTGGCCCATTTTGGGACCTCTAATCATTATCCTCATAACCTGCCTTTTCTTGCCCTGCATCATTAGGTTTCTTCAAACCCAAGTGGGAAAAATCTCTAATCAGGCCTTTAACCAGCTTTTGCTTAGAAACTACCAGCTTCTAGGTACCGATGAACACCCCCCCTCATCTCGTGAGCGCCTCAGCCGATGCTGAAGAGACACCACCTTACAGAGGAAATGCATTCCTACACGCCCTCGCCACCAACGCCTGGCTGCTCCCTCCAGTCTCCAACTACAGACAATGGAACCGGTGCATATTCGACTTGTGGCTTCAAGGAACGTTTATGGACTTTTCCCCTTTTGAAATTCCTCGTTTCTCCACCCTCCTTTGGGGTTTCATAATGGGTATTTATGTACCTTCCTCCCTTTGCCCCCCCACAACGCCCCAGTTCAGCAGGAAGTAGCTCGATGACTTCAACGTCCCCTTTCCTAAAACAAGAAAAAGGGAGGAATGTAAGAACCCAAATGCCCCAAGGGATCACACCCTGATCATTTAAGTCCTTCTCGGCCACACCCCATCATGGCGCTGGTTGCCCTCTAAGTAGGGATTGTATTTTAAGCCAATCAGCCTTCCCTAGAAGCCCTATATATGTGTGTGTGCCGCCTAATAAACGAGCCCTCTCTGGTGGATCGTCAACTGGTGTCGACTCGTCCCTTCATAAAGTAAGTTAAAAACCCAAAGACTTTTGTCATTTTCACTTGAATATACTCTTCCAAGTTTCAGTTTATAATTTTTAAATTGCCTAACACAAATTACCTAATATGAATTTTCTCTGATACGACAAAAAATAAAAATTGCAATTTGTGTACATATGTATTCATATATAAATTCTAATTATTTTAACACTTAATAAGTTTTCATAGTGTATTAGATGTTACACAAAACATACACAATACGAAAAACCCTTGATAAGGTAAAAACATGGAATGACCTATTTTGTCTTTGGGATTTAAAATAAAAACGAATTTTATTTTAAAAGGCTGTGTACCCAAGAGCACAAAAAGATATCAGAATATGAAGCCAATTCCTCATGAAATTGCTGGGTTAGCCCAGTTTCTAAATCATACATGTTCTTGATAACCTCATCTTCAGCGAGGCTGCTCAGTAGTTCCCCCGAAAATAGAAGGCAAAAGTGAGAATTTTCCCCCAGCCCCCCTCTTTTCCTTCCTCCTCCTCCTTTGTATTAAATGTTATTTGGAACAATCAGCAACTTTTCTCTGGCAATGGGTAACTGGCAGGAAAGCAGAATGAACCATTTCAGAACTAGGGAATAAAAAAAATCTGTGTGACCTCTTTCATTTTCTTCTAAAGAAATGAGCCATTGAACGTGTTAATGTGGTCAGCAAGAGCTGCCTGCCTGAGGCTCTCAATGACAGCTTTCCACAGTGGCCCCAGGGGCCTGCCCCATTCCCAGCATCTTCAGAATCCCCCAGGGCTATGAAGTTAATCTCTCTCGTGGCCTCTCCTTTGCCCTGAATGTCGGAGAGCTAACGTTGTTATCAACGCAGCACCTTCACTGGGACTTTGAATGGATGAGGAGGGAGGATTCAGAGCCACAGGGAAAGTGAGCAAGGCAAACATTTCTCAATGGGAAGGCTGTTTTCAACTGGCACTTGGTGACCCTTGATAGAAGTGAGGCACAGTGTGCTGTTTGTGAAGGAGAAACACTGTACCTTTATGCAGAGCTTGGGAGGTTAAGAGGTCTGAGATTTATAGAAACAACGAGGGATTTAGAAAAGAAGAAATCTCCTCTTGCCTGGCTGCAGGTGCAGGGATGGTGAGGCCTCTCCTCCCTAGTGGGGCAAAGAGACCTGCCTCCTGGAAGTCAGTGTTAGGTAATGTTCGGTCTGCAGAACCTCATCTGACCCTCTGTGCATCGGGATGAAGACACAGGAAGGAGGTCAGGGCTTCACTTGAGAATGGCAGGCTTGGCAGAATTTGGTTATGAAGCATTTGAAAGGTCCGACGACTCGGGGGGACAAGTCTTGAAGTGTTATGTTCTGGATTGCAGCAAACTCTTAAATCTACTTTTTTGAGTGTCTGTGTCTCCCCTGTGTCTCAGTTGGCCTTAACAAAAAGAAAGGCAGCTTGGGGTAGTGGGACCCAGTAATGGCTGTACCAAGTTGCTTGGGCAAGTTAGTAGATCTCTCTGAGCTGGGTTTGGAGTCATTGCTCAGATTTCAACACTGGCACTTGCTGTGCAATCTTGAGTAAAGGTATCCTACCTTTCTGTGCCTTAGTTTTTTGCTTACAAAATGGTCATAAGTGAAGATACCAACCTCAGTTTTTTGCTGTGAGGATTAAATGAACCGGCACATGTTTTAGTTAGAATTCTCACTTGTGAACATCATCAATGACTACTAGTGTACAAAAGCAGGGGATGAGCTTACTAGAAGGCTACCATGGCACAGATGGAAGAATAAGTTTAAAAACAGGCAGGAACCAAGGGAGACTGGACGTTGACAGTCCCTGCATCCTGGTTGGGTCTCCAGTGCCGCTGCGGGACTCAACTCCACTGCTGCCGTAGAGGAGACGCACTAGCTGTTTCCAAAGATGGGCCCTTCCTCCGGATTCCGTGGCCCGTCTGAAGGGTAGGATGCCAGCCAGCACGGTGTGCGCTGAGGGAAAGTGGAACTCATTCCCCAGATAGGGTGGGGATTCAGGGGCTGAGCTACCAGTCAATGGAACACGTCCACTAAGACTCATCCAGGGTTTAAGGTAATGCTTGGTAAGGAGCCGTTCATTCTGTGAAGTGGCTGTGAGGGTATCCTCCTGGAGAGGGGCACGAGTAGGAAAGACCTCGTCTCATACCTGGCATGTAGCAATACATGCTTAACATATACTAGCTGATATTATTGGAAGAGTAGATTAGATAAGTGAAGTTCATGGATAAATTGAAATACTTTAGTCTGATCAGTAGCTTCATGACCTTGGTGTTACAACGCCCACGCTAACCAACTCAGCTAACTGGCCAGCTCCCCATAAATCATTTTTAAAAATCACTATAAGTGTGCAAATTGGCCATGGTTCCACTCCTTGGTTTACTTTTCTTCTTCACTATCAAAATCTCCTTGTATCATCCCAGCTTCATAGGTGGGAAGACATTTGTCTAAAGCTGAGTTTTTCCAAAAAACAAATTCTCATGAAAATGTCCATGTAACACAGAAAGCACCATCTATTCATTTCACTTTATTTTTTAAATCTTGGGCAAATGCTTATTTTTAACTCAGAAATGTATACTGTCTTGGAAAAACTTGTAAATGATGTCACTTTGCAGATTTTTTCAAAAGGTTGGAGCTGTATGTATTAGTTATCTTCTTAGGTTTTAGATGAGAACAAATTAATGATTAAGGATTTTAGATATTTTATAATTTCTTCAGCTCCTCATGAAAAATGCAGCCTGTTCCAAGCAGAAATTAAGAAGTGTTTTCTCTGAGAGGAAACCCCACAGTTGCAAGGTGCCACTGCCACACCTTCCACAGCAGCCTGCACTGTCCCGTCCTGCCGTAATTATTTAATATGCTATTTGCATCTGTATAACGCTGTGCTCTTCCTTGTAGACTCCACGAGGACAGGGGCTGTTGATATTCTGTGTGCCATGGTACCTAGTGGACTTCTGAGCTGTTGACCTGGGCAAAGTGTCAGATCTGCTACTCCCTTGCTGTGTGACGTGTGCCAGTAATAATGTCATGTACCTCATGAGGTACTGTGAAGGCCTAAGGAGGTAGCGCCTACCATGCATGCCAGCGACGAGCCAGCTAGGGGCATGTGCTCAAGAAGTGCTGTCAACCAGCTGGGATGCGGACGGTCTGTCCTCCAGTGAGTGGATCCACCCACCCCAAAGATGGAAAGCGTCAAAGCCATTCAAGACTGACTGGAATAACAAGACCACTTGCAAGAGGCCCATCAGAGACACAAACCTGAAAGTCTTAGGACTTAGGATGTGTTCTGGAAACAAAACATGGAAAACATGAGAAGGACCTTGTGAAGTGTTCAGGTTTGGAGACTGGCTTTGAAGAGCGGACTTGGAGGCCTTTTCCACTTGGGCAGGGCTTATTTACAGCACTCATCTGAAAGTGAGCCAACAATTCTAGTGGCTTTGAATGACCCTAAACACTTTGGCTTACATGGGAAGGGGATTTCTGCATGGTGGCAGTGACATGGGCTGTAAAGGACGAGGATGTGAAACAGAGAAAGCAGACGTCCTGTGCTGTGCCTGGCAACTGCCCATTCCAGCGGAGGGGGAAGGCAGTGCAGAGGTGCCATTGCTTTCCCAGAATGCAGTGAGGGCAAGATAAATGTACAGCAAGGGGACAGACATTCTGAGTCTCTGTGCACACCCACCCCCCAAGAGTGCGGTAACCATTTTAAGACACTAAGCAAGGTTTTACAAGTAAATGTGTTTGACTCTGAAGGTGCAGGGCTGAATGCTGCTGTAGGCTGGTAAGCCCAGGTTCCTGTGCTCAGGCTTAGACTTTTCAGCTGCAAGGCCCTCTCCAGGGTTTTTTTTTTTTTTTTTTTTGAATACACATGCCATTTTTCATGAAAATCAAAGCTTCTGAGGGAGTCTGACAGATGGACAAGAGCCCCAGTTACACAGCTTTCCAGGTAACCAACAGCACAGAAGAAAAGTCACAAAGTAGCGCAGGTTGGAGTTGGTTAACTAGGCTGGGTATTTTCTATTTCTGTGAACGCCTCAGGCCACACACCTGTGCTCGCTCTCATCTTGTCCCCCACGCACAGGGCTCTGGGTCTGCGTCTTCCTGCTACTTGCTCCTATAAGTCTGAGTGTCGTTGGCCAGATTAAATGAGATACTTCTGCATCTGGCTTTGTTCCCACATTTCCCTCTATTTCCCTTCATTGTGAGTACAAGAGAAAGTAGATCTTGGACCTCTGAATGCCTATGATAGAAAGACAAAAAGTTCACTGATCTGTGTTCACAAGTGGCCTGATGGTTAGGAATGTGCTACAGGAAAGCCTCTGGGGGAGGGAGAAGGGATGGTGAGAAGTCGGTACCATTGAAGATGGTACCTTCATGGAGTAAACCCCCAGGAGGAAGCCACAATATTGACCACAATGGGCCCGACGCGGACCACAGGCCAAGAATAGACAGGCACCCACTTCCTGAATACAGTGGTGTTGCTCGCCGTGACCGCGGGTGGGGAGGCAGCCGTGAGTGAAAGTGCAGGAGTCACCCGGGCTTCCGCTTCTGCTGCACGCTGAGGAGCAGAGTCTCTGCTGACACACGTGGGTCTCAGATTTCTCATGGAAGTAGCCATTCCTAAGGGCAGGGAAGCCCAGAGAGCCCTCTATCCTGATCACACTGTACCCAGGAGAAGAAGGGAGCAGCCGGAGGAATTGTGAAGAAACCTCACCATTTTTTCTTTGTCCTGCAAACATGTCTTCTCTGTGTGTTATTCGAATCCTAAATTAGTCTGCAGAGTACACTGGTGCACCTCGCCACTGCATGTGTGTTATCAGGTGCTTGGCTGCTCTCGATTGATTGACAGAAGCCTCCCTCATACTCTGTAGCATCCTGAAAGCCTTCGTTATCTATTATCACCCAGGCGCTAATTCAGTGTCTCTGTGCAATTAGATGTGGATGGAGTGGGGTTTGTTTCTCAGCAGGATTACTCAGTGAATCATTTTATTATCTCTTTGTTCCCTTAGTGGGATCCTCTCACACTAGCACAGGGGAAAATGCTGCTCCTGGCAAACCCCAGCATGGAGAATGAGGAAGTGACGGATGGTGTCCTCCGGGCCTTGGTTACCAGGGCTATTTCCTTTCCTACTGTTTCACAGCAAAGAGTTAGGAAGAAGAGCTTTTAAGGAAAACCCCCAAGTCTTGGCTGTGGAAATTTATGCTCAGCAGTGAACACTTTCTCCCACTTCGAAGCAGTGATCACCTGATCAGGTGCTTGAGCTCCCCGGGATGTTTTTTCTTTATTGTAAGAAAGCTAGAGCACTAAGCAGTCTTTTCAAATTGGAGAAAGACAGTATTGTTGAGAATATAACTGTGGTTCACAAACACCTGCTCACCCTCCCACATTGTGCGTGCAGGTACAGGTACAATTTTCAGCAAGTACAGGTCCATTTCCCAATTGCTTTAACAGGTAAAAACTGGCAGAATTTCCTGGCAGAACACGCACCCTAATTGTTCTTCTAGCTGATACCTGCTCTGAGCTGCTCCAAGTGGATTTATTGTAAAGCCCTCCTGTGATCAACCAACTGTGAAGCGTTCCTGTGGGCTTGCTTTTCAAACTCGGTGGTTGCACACACCATATAGAATGAATCAGAGAATGATAGATCGGAGGAAGCGCTGTGTGGCTGCCTCTGGCTTCCCAGCCACCCTGGGTGGAACAGGTGTATGTAAAGGTGACTCTTACTCCCAGGAGACAACACCTCAGGGAGTTAGTTGCAAGTTGGAGCATGTGGCGAGATTTTCAAGGGTGAGGTGTAAAATTCCAAAGATTTGGGTTCAGCTCAGATAAGCACCCACATGTTTGGGTCTTCAGCAGAAACCTGTCTGAAATGTTTCAAACAGCCTGTTAAAATGGACTGGAAATCTTGCAGCAACTTGATTTCTCCTGAGGGTTTTGGTACTTCCTGTAGGAGTCAGCCCAGAATAGCCTTTCCGTGTCTGAGCCAAAGGTGGAAAACTAATGGAGCAGCCTCCTCACTTCCTATGGTTTTGTGTCAAAAGATCGTGCCTGTTGGGTGGTTGTGAGCACTTTACACACAGAGGAAGTAACAGAAACATTCAGACACCGCGGCTCCTGCTTGATTTCGGAAGTCTGCCGAAGCAGTGTTGGGAGTGGGGCTCCCATTTCACTTAGACGGTTTACCCATGTACAGCTGCTTCCCTCTCAGTAGCTATTTTTATTCTAAGCGGCAAAACTGTGTAGTATACCTGGTACCTGTGCCAGAGGCCCCAGTTTCCAGGAGTTGGTGGAACGAATATGCCAACTGGCTAATCTGAACTGATTTACTGGAGACTCTGCATGAGCAGGCGGTCCAGAGAGGGGAGGGCTTGACCTGCCAGGGCTGCTGCAGAGCCAGGGGTGGGGGCTGCAGGCTGGGAGCCTGGCAGGACCGACTCTTTCCAAACTTGGTTCTGCCCCCAGATGTGATACAAGGCAACATATCAGGGCTCTTCTCGCAGCAGAGGCCAATCACAAAATAGCTCCTGACATCAGTAGCAAAACTGGATGACTCTTCCTCATTGGGAAGAGACAACAATCTGCTTGGCATGCCCTGTTCCCTAACATATCTTCACGGAGCAGCCTCTTTCCTGGGGAGCAGGAAGGCTGTAGGAACGAGACTATCTGAGTGACAATGCTGTGTCTCAGTGCACTGTGGGTGCCCTTTCTCTTGCTGGGAAGTGTGACAGTTGTGCCTTGGTGACAGATCCAGAACACGGTTGTGAATTAGCTTCCTTCTGAGTCCCTCTTGTGATGGTCCACCTGGTTTTCAAAGTTGAGAAGGACTGGCAAGCAAGTGGTTCAGCCATTTCCTGCATTTTCTTGGCACCCTATCTATTACTCATTTTAATATGACATCAAAGCAACTGGGGAAGGTTTTTCACAGGGGCCACGGTGGACAACAAAACCCACCCCTCAGGGCTTTGCTGGGAGTCTTGTCCTTCCCAGGGACAGGGAGTGGCCTTAGGGAAGGACTTGGAGGGAACCCCCTGATGAGGGTGTGAGGATTCAGTCCAGGAGGTGGGTTTTTGACTTGGCAAGTACACTCCTCTCACACAAGCAGCCACCTCGTTGCTGTGTGGGGTGGGAGATTTGGCCACATCTCCCCCAGCAAACAGGGAAACCTGTGCCATCTGGTAAGAGAGTTGAGGTGTCCATGGAAACTGGGGGGAGGATCTTCCAGGGGGTCTTTCCAGGCTGAGCAGGTCAGCCTGCTACATTGATTCCAAGAGAGAGGAGAGGCTTCACGCCCACCTCCTTTGGGGGATCTGCAGTTGGGGTCCCTCAGTTGCGGAGAGACCAAGGCCAACCAAGGAAACATTTCCCAGTTGTGGAGAAGTGTGATGATGTCTGAAGCCACGTGATACCAAGCATTGGGAAATATGTGAAGGAAAGATCAAAGCCCGAGAATTTAATTAGCCAACCCCACCTAATTAGCTGCTGCCTGGCTGCTCAGTCTTCTGCATTGACAGTTATGGATGGGATGCTGCCCTCTGTACTCCCTGCCCCTGGGCGGCTGCACCCTGGGGCAGCAGCTTTTCAGAGATTTGCAGATGAGAATTAATGATAGTGTGCAGTGGGGGAGCTCGGGGCAGAATGGCCCAGGACGGGAGGATTGGGGTGGTGGAGGGTGGCAAGGGACAGAGACACGGGCCAGGGTGGAGGCGCCCTCTGGCATGCTGTGGGCTTGTGTACACTTGTGAGCAAGAGTCATGATTGTTCAGAATCTGGAGCCACCAGATATATCCACTGACTCCTGTCTGCTGAGACATCTCCAGGCGAGAATATTCTTTTAATAGAGTTGGCTGGGGTACGGAGTAGGTGGGTGGGCTGTGGGTGGCAGTGACCAGTGGCCACGGCTGGCTGGAATCCAGGCTGTGACCACTGGAGGGGTGGACACTGGGGGCAGAGGCGCTGCTGCCCTGTCAACTGTCATCCTGGGCTTGCCTGCTTGCGGAGGGCTGCCCTGCCCCCAGAGCAGTGGCCTCTCCAGTCCAGCTAGAGTCAACACCATGTGCCTTATAAATGATCTGAATAAAACATATCTTGCGTCCAGGCTCTGCGAGAGGCATATTTTAAGAAGCCATGGAATTATTCTGTTTGATCTGGTCCTCAACCTTGCAGAGCACTTTGATGAGCAAAAAGACTCCCACGAAATAATTCTTTTATATTTTTTGATTAAAGACTGTCAGTATGAAAAAAGTGGTTTTGTTTTTGTGAATGTGGACACACGATTTGCTAGGGCATGTGTTTAAGAAGGCTCATGCATTGTGTGCCTCGCCACCTGCTTGCCGGAAGCTTGAGTGTAGCTCCCAACTCCAGGCCATGCAGCTGACCTTACGTGCAGGGTTCAGTTTTCTGTATGTCTTTCAAGTACTTTCTTCATGAGATATATTCTGGGTCACCCGCACCCTCCACCCTAGCCCTTCTTGGGGATGTATTTTATGGGCTTCATTTCAGTGTTGGTGCTTTGATTTTTCTTTCCTTCACCTGGATGACTTTCTTACTTTCCTTATGTAATATCTCAGGCTCTCAATTTTTCCTTCTCCCATTTTCTGGCTAATTTAACCTTAGGTCTTTATATTCAAAACACTGCTATTTATTTTGTATTCCTGAACTGCCTTTAACTCCCACAGACATTCTGGGACTTCGGCAGGACAGGATCTTGCTCAGCCTCTGGGGAGGAGAAAGAGGGAGCCTCCCTGGGCAGGCGTGGCTGGGTATGCGGGTGCTGCCTGGGGTCCCTGTGCAGCCCGACAATAGCACGTGATGGGCAGCAGCCATGACAGCAGATCTTCCAGAAATGCCAATCTGTCCTCTGGGGCTGATTATTTTCAAGGGTTGTATTACTCTTTGGTGTGTAAAAGAGCATAGATATTACATGTTTATTATCGTTGAACTTTTCTTAGCTAAGCTGAAGAAATATCTCGAGATGGTTTATTCTGGGGATTGCATTGAGACATTTCACAATGTATAAACAACTATTTTTAACATAAGCAGCTTATTCTATGTCTACTTTGTTTACAAAGAATTTTCCTTATTTGATGGTAATAAAATGACCAATGCATACTTTCTGACCTCAGTGTCCAATCCTGATTCTTGACCAAATCTCACATCTTTGCTGCTGGGGAGATACTTGTCTACACAGTCATATTGGCATGCTCCACAAACCATGGCTGAGCCCCAGTGCACACCACACGGAAGAGGACGGAGAGCTGCTGTGTCTATTTGGGGATCAGTCACCGCACATTCTCAGCTTAGTCCAGAATGAACTTGTATAATAATTATTTGAATGGGGAACTTGAATTAGAAAGCCAAAGGGGCCGTAATAAATCATAAAGCCATAAATTGATTTCTTCTACAGAACTGTAATCCCAGGTCTTTTTAAAACTTATGTGTCGTTTGGTCTCTGACTAGGAGTGTCTGTTAGTTTTTCAAACATAACACACCATACTTTCTGGAAGAGTTGTGCACAATGGCTAACCTGACCTCCCAGATTTTGGCATCTCAAAATGCCCCGAGGAGTGTCTGAACCAGGATTGTCGAGCATAATTTCTCCCTGTTAGAGGCTGGCTGGCTCCTCTCAAATTCACGTGTTCTCTCTGAAAATGTTTGGTATCTATGTGAATCAGTAATTTTGCAAAAGTCATGATTTAATTTAACAATGTTGATTTTGGTTGCCTTGACCATACAAAATGAACCTCTGACTGCTAAAATAAAATTGGAGGCTATTTCCTCTTCATCTTATTTCAATAACATTCCAGACTCAGATTCACAAAGGAGAATGTGCCAAAGTGCAAAACTTTTGGGAAACAGGAAAACCCATGAGACATTGTTGAGCAACCAGCATCTAAAAATTCCAGGTTTTGACCCAACATATGATTTTAAAATGTTTTGGAGCCAGGCAGACCTGGATTCGAATCCACCACTGCCACCTTGGTCCCCAAGCTGGTTCCTTTCTTATCCCAGGGTCTTCTTCTGTAAAGGAAACATGCAGGCTCCTAACTCACAGGCTGTGCTTATGGCACTGGCACCTGGTACACAGCCAGTGCTCAATGTGAGCACATCTGATGAATTGTGCCATTCCTTGCTCTGTTCCTTCCTTCTCTCAATGTGATCTGCCAAATTTAACAAATGGGATCCCTGAAAAATTGATCCCATTGTGATCAGTTAGCAGATTTTTTCTCTTAGGAAGGGAAGCGTGGGAGCAAGTGTGAATGTTAAGGATATGGGATATGGTGGTAGGAACATAAAGTTGGATCCAGCCTAATTTATTGATATGGGCCCACTAAGCAGAGATTCCATGCTTAATTTTGCAGCTCCTTGGGGAGTTGTAAAAGGCCCTCACAGTTTGGTTGGTTGGCTGAAACACAGACCAAAAGCCCACGGTGAGGGAGCTGGCAGTGCTGGACCTGTCATGGTTTAATGCAGAGGAGGGGCTCAAAGGCATAGGGAGATTGGAAAGTTAGAGAGGATTTGTCACTAAGACCTGGTCACCCACACTAGGGGCTCCAGAAGACAAGCCTCTCACCACAGCTATGAGAAATAGTATGTGAGGAGCGCCCCAGCCTCCTTGAAGAGCTCCGTAGTTGCTCTTCTTGCTGCAGGTCAGACCTTTCAGTGGGAACTGTAGTCATGAATTGGGAAACCTGAAGCAAGGGGAGCCACTGGATCCTGGAGGGTGGGGCTGCGTGGGGGATGCTTATGGGCGGAACAGAAGCAGCTGCAATCAGAAGGTCTGGCTCATGCACATCATGGCCTTGGCTGCTGGATCGTGGTGCTCTTACGAGTGAAATAGATAGGAAGCCTACTAAATTCTGACTTGATCTGTATACATGGAAAGTTCTAGGTCAACTGAGAAAAAGTCTGACTTGAACATAAAAACAGAGAGTCAGGGCCCCTCAATCAATTCCCAGATGTGAGCCAGTTTTCAGACTGGGAGACCTTGAATGACAAGGCCCTCTTGTACATTGCCAAAAGTTTACACTCAAGTTTTCTTCCAGCCTTCCCCAAAGGGACCCATAGCCTTCTGACTTGAACTGCAGCATGGGCTTTCCCTCGTTCTCCAGTCTAGTGGCTTTTGGGCTTGAGTGGCAAGCATCAGCATTTCCCAGGATCCCCTGCAGATTTGGGGCTTGCCAGCTTCCTATGGAAGTGCATGAGCCAATTTCTTAAAACCAACCTCTTTCTGTCTATAGACATTCTATTAGTTCTCTGGAGAAACATGATTAGTACAGATACAGCAGAGTTGTGATATACAAAGCAAGTGGCCGACTGTCCGTGTCCAATCATCCTGGGGTTGCAAGTTCAGAGTGTGTGACCTCCGTGACGCTGCATGAGCTGGGGACACGGCTGCTTCATGTGGGCTCCGGGGCTCTCACTGGCTCCCTCACTAGCCACACGCTGGCCTGTTCCCGCTCCTAGGCTTGCTTTCTCTGTGCCTTTAGAACTGTGCTCTGTCGTTCTGGAAAGCCCATCTCCCCCCTTGCCCCAGCCCCCTTCTGACAGTTGCTAACTAACCTCTGTCTTGTTCATTCGTGTTTGTCAGCCTCTGCTTCTCCAGATGCTGTTCCGCTGGGCCTCGGCAGGAGCTTGCTGTTCTTTGCCAGGCTGTGTGGAAGAGTGTTCCCGTGTGCTGTTCTCCCCGTGGTCTTTCCAATGCCCTCATTTGCCTCATCTTCTATGTGATTGTGCACCGTTGAAGGGCATGGTGTTGTCTTTGGTCTTTCTTCACATCTCTAAGGAGTGCAGACCTGATGTAGACCTGACTCAGGTGTATGCTGATTGGCAGTTACCTAACACTTAAAAGTCCCTTTCTCCAGAATTTGTGAAAAAACAGCGTAGACATCACCTGTCTGAGTTGTCAGTCTGCTATAACTTGTTGAACTTCCAGCATCATCACTGCCACACATTAGACTTTACAATGAGGTGTTTCATATTAGCAGGGTTAATACTAGAATCTGATTTTTATTCCACATGTCTTACTCCTCTCTGCAAGCTCACCCAAACCTTTGGCATCATGGTTCCTTTGTAGAAGCTTTCTGAGGTTTTTATTGGTATCTGTCAGCCTGTGTCACTTCTAGCAGCATTTTGTAGCTTTTAACAAAGGCAGGCATTCACATGCATGAGCAGTGAGGAGGTACACACTGACGGTACTACAAATACACGTTAAATTTTAAGTTAACAGAGTAGAATTGAGTTTTTCTGCATGTGTGCACAGTTCACGAGTGTGTGATTTGCACCCCTATGATCAGGACACAGAGCAGCTCCAGCACCCAAACCCTCCCTGAGCCCGCCTTTTGTGTCACCCCCCACCCCATGCTGCCCCACAGCCACTGGTCTGTTCTCCGTCATCATATCAATAAGATCATGCAGTATAACCTTTGGGTCTGGCTTCTTCTGCTCAGCATAATTCTTGGAGAGTTGCCTGAGTGGCTGATATATCAATAGTTTGTTCTTTGTTGTTGATCACAGTATCGCATCGTGTGGATGTACATTTTGTTTATCAGTTAAAGAATATTTGGGATGTTTCCAGTTTTTGGTGATTATGAGTAGAGCTGCTATAAACATCCATGTATAGGACTTTGGGTAAACATAAGTTTCCATTTTTCCAGAGCAGGACTGGCAAGCTTTTTTTTTAATGGCCAGATAATAAAAATTCTAGGCTTTGTGGGCTCAGAGGTATACTATGCACTTTTATAACCAGTTAAAAACGTTGGCACCACTTGAAACTTATGCAGACCATAAAACACAAAACAAAACAAAAACAAGTGGCACCTGTTTTTGTAAATAGAGTTTTATTAGAATACAGCCACTCCCACTTGTTCATGTATTTTTGTATGGCTGCATTTTACAACTGTGGAGTTGAGTTTTTGCAGCAAAGAATTTAAATCTAATATCCAATCCTTTAAGAAAAGTTTGCCAGCCCCTGCTGAGACACCTAGAAGTGTACGTTTAAATTGATAAGAAACTGCCAAACTGTTTTTCAGAATGGCTGTACCATTTCACATTCCATCAGCATTGTATGAAACATCGTTTTCCACATCCTCTCCAGCACCTGATATTGTGAGTATTTTTTATTTTAGTCATTCTAATACTTGCATTTCTGTAATGAATGATGTTGAACCTCTTTTCTATGTGCTTATTTACAGTGTTCTTTACATATCCTGGATAAAAGTACTTTGTCAAATATGTGATCTGCAAATATTTCTCCCCAGTCTACAGCATGTCTCTCTGTTCTCTTAATAATATCTTTTGCAGAACTTTTAATTTTGGTGAAGTCCAATTTTATTCATTGCACTTATGGTGATATATTTGAGATCTCTTTGCTTATCCCCAGGTCATAAAAATGTCCTTTTCTGCTTTTTTCCAGAAGTTTTATGGTTTTATGTTTTACATGCAGATCCATGATCCATTTTGAGATAATTTTTGTAGGAATTGTGGGGTTAGTTAGAGGTTCATGTGTCCCTCCCTGTATGCCCTATAGTTTTCACATTATCTGATAAGATGACCACCCTTTCTCCATTGAACTGACGGTCGGTCATATCCGCGTGGATCTGTTTTTGGACCCCGTGTTCTGTTCCTTGACCTAAGCGTCTGTGCCCCCCACACCGCACTCCCTCTGTCCATGCAGGTCTAGAGAGCCTCAGAGCGGGCAGCTGGCTCAGCCCGATGACCTCGCGCGTCACCCGCCCGCTGTGCATTGCCCGGGGTCCTGTCCCCCGCGTCACTAACGCCTGGCTCGGTCCATCAAGCCTGCGGGTGGTAAAATTTAACCCAGATAAAAAACGCAGTCTTGCTTCCGCTTCTGCAGAACTTCACCTTGCGTAGCACACAAGGGGTCACAGACCTTGGCTCTTTACGCAGGGTCTCCACAGCACTAGGCTGACCGACCCTCCCCAGACTCAGGGTCCCCTGCCGTCCCTCCCTCACGTCCTCCTGGAGTCTCCGTCTCCCTCAGAGTGGTCCAGAGATCACGCCGAGTCCCGCCCCGGCTCCCCGGCCTGTCCCGGCCGTGTCCGGCCTGCTCCTGCGTCCTGCAGGGCTCTCCCCAGCGCCACTCCCCAGGAGTCATCCCCGACCGCCCCGTCGACCAGTGCACCGCTCTTTTCCCTTCTTGCGTTGTTTCCATGGCGGGTATCGCCATGCGACAGACCCGGTACTGTACTCGGTTGTTTTGTTCGTTTTCTGATTGTTCCCACGAGGCCGTAAGCTCCGTGGTGGTGGTTTCTGCTTTGTGCCTCTGTCTACCCAGCCCGCAGACAGTGCCTGGTGTGTGACAGTCTGGCACCGTGAAAGGAGTAAAGCCTGCTCCGTCAGAATAGTTTCTCTCAACTGGAGACCAAAGCCTCTTTTTTATTTTTTAAAATATATCATGAGAGATGATTTGCTTCTTATGTATGACAGATCTTTTATCTTTTTTCTTTCTCTGGCTTCCAATAGGTTTTTTTTTCCCCCAATAGGTTTTTGATCAAAGCTCCGAGGAAATCAATGTAAGACACCTGCAAAGAAGGTGAGTGTGGCAATGTTTTATAATTCTGCTTCTTGTTAGGAGTATTTCCTGGTGGCACTTAACCTCTTAACACTTTTTAAAAATCATCTCCAAAACACAAAAAGTTAGTGGTGTTTCTCTATACATTAACAACAAACAATCTGAAAAGGAAATTAAGAAAACAATTCCAATTATAATAGCATCACAGAGAATAAAATACTTAGGAATAAACTTAACCAAGGAGGCAAAAGACATGCACACTAGAAACTACAAAACATTGTTGAAAGAAATTAAAAGAAGTCAGAAATAAATAAAAAGACATTCCATGTTCATGAGTTGAAATACTTAATATCATTAAATTAATTTATTGTTAATAAATTGAATAAAACTTGTGAATTCTGTGCAAAGTAGCCTGTAGATTTAATGCAATCCATATCAAATTATCAATTTTTTTTTTCAGAAATAGAAAAATTCATTCTAAAATTCATATGAAATCTCAAGGAACCTTGAATAGCCAAAACAAACTTGAAAAAGAACAAAGTTGGAGGATTCGTACTTTCTGATTTCAAAAGTTACTACAAAGCTACAGTAATCAAAACTGTGATACTGGCATAAAGATGGACATATATAGACCAATGGAATAGAATAAAAAGCCCAGAAATAAACATATATGGTCAAATAATTTTTGACAAGCGCGTCAAGATTATTCAAGGAGGAAAGGACAGTCTTTTCAAAAAGTGGTGCTGGGGAAATGACATATCCACATTCAAAAGAATGACATTGAATCCTAACCTTACACCATATATGAAAATTAAGTGGAAATGGATCTTATGTTTATAAGAGCTAAAAATGTAAAACATAGTTTTGTAGGAAACCTAGGGGATAAGCTTTATAACATTGGATTTGGCAATAATTTCCTGGATATGACATCAAAAGCACAGGTAACAGAAGAAAAAGTAGATAAATCAAACTTCATCAAAATGCTTTTGTGCATTTAAGGACACTATCAACAAAGTGATAAGGAAACCTGCAGAATGGGAGAAAATATTTGCCAATCATGTATCTAACAAAAGACCGGTATCCAGAATACATAAAAAAATTCCTACAACTCAACAACAACGACAAGCAATCCAATTAAAAAATGGTACTTAAATAGACATTTCTTAAAAGAAGGTACACAAATTGGCAAAAGACACGTAAAAAGTTGCTCAACAGCAGTACTCATTAGGGAAACGTGAATCAAAACCACAATGACATACCACTTCATACCTATTAGGATTGTTATTATCAAAAAAACAGAAAATAACGGGTGTTGGTGAAGACGTGGAGAAATTGGAACTCTGGTACCCTGTTGGAGGAAATGTTTAAATGGTGCCATGGAAAACAATATGGTAGTTCCTCAAAAAATTAAACATAGAATTATTACATGATTCAGCAATTCCATTTCTGCACATATACCCCAAAGAATGGAAAGCAGGAACTCAGATGTACACCATGTTCATAGCAGCATTGCTCACAATAATCAAGAGGTAAAAACAAACCAACTGTTCATCAATGAATGAATGAATGAATCAACAAAATGTGGGACATACATATAATGAAGTATTATTCAGCCTTAAAAAGAAATAAAATTCTGATACATGATAAAACATGGGCGAACCTTTGAGATATTATCCTAAGTAAAATAAGCCAGATACGAAAGTGCAAATACTATATGATTCAACTTATACAAAATATATAGAATAGACAAATTCATACAGACAGAAAGTAAAATGGTGGTTGCCAGGGGCTGGGGGTGGGGGGGGGAGGGAGCAATAGGGATTTATTGTTTAACAGGTACAGAACTTCAGTTTGGGATGATGAAAAAGTTCTGGAGATGGGTGGTAGTGATGGCTGCACACCAATGTGAATGTGCTCAGTGCCACAGAACTGCACACTTAAAAATGATTAAAATGATAAATTTTATGTTATGTGTATTTGCCTGTAATAAAAAAAGTCATCCTGTCACTGCGCAGGAACCACAGGTCAATACATAATGCTGTCTCCTAAAGCAGTGCTCTGCCCATGACCACTGGAGAAATCAGTGCGAATGTGGCTGATGACACACGCGCCTGGTGGGAGGCCACAGGGGCTCTGGGAGCCGTTGGTTCTCTCTAAATAAAGCAGATTCACTAAAGGAAAAAAAATGAGCTGCAATTGCTGAAAACTTTCCTGAACACACCATTATTGTATTAAGTTCCCTGAACCATGGGCTCTTATTACACAAATTCTTTGCCCACGTGTGGAACTCTATCTTGTGGTCAAAAAAGGAAAATTTTGTTAAAACTTTGAGGATATATATTGCATAGGGAGAGAGAGGCCAATTTTTAAAAAAGTGTCTTAAAGCACTTAAAAAATAACCATCCCTGACACCCTTTGAGAGGCGGGACAGTAATTGCTGGAGAACTGTGACTAACAGCCCCTCTTTTGTGTGGGTTCCATTTTAAACCACATGCCTTTAAGGTTGCAAAGTAGGTGTGGCTTATAAATACCCAAATTACAGCAGCAAGTCTGCATGAATGATTTTTTTCCCCTTTGTAATAATAATGTCAGGACTGTTATTACGCTTGGCTCCGTGGGGATTGGAAGTGTTTCTCTGAAGGGAAGTGCTTCCAGCTCTAGGCTCTTTCAAGAGCTCTATTCCCATGTAGTTGCTGGAAACTTTCAGGAAACCGCATTCCTTTTCACGTCCCCATTTAGCAATGTGATCTCTCCCAGCCAGAATGCTTCCCAGACCACCTCATCAGCCAGGCCTGGGAATGGAATGTGACCACCAGGGACTAATGCATTGGGGTTTAGGTCTTCTTTCCATGTTGTGCTTGTGAGTAAGAGAGGAGAGGAATGATTTTTTCTCCTGAGAATATTTTGTCAACCCCCAGCTTATTTCATAGGGTTCAAAGTCTCTAATCTGGGGATGAGGGGAATGGAACTCAAGAGGGTGGTGACATCGAGTTCTGCCTCAAAGTGACTAGAGCTGGTCAGGAGGCATTCAACAAGTGTTAGAAACACCCTTAGGAATCTTACTAGTAATTTTCTGTAACTTCTTTTGAAAATGATCAGACCAAAGGAAATTAACTAGAAGAACAGCAAGATGATGATTCTTTGTTTCAAGATTCAGGGCAAAAAAAAAAAAAAAAAAAAAAAAAAAAAAAAAAAAAAAAAAGGGAAAGGGAAAGGTGGGAGAAAAAGAGAAACAAAGTTTTGAAAAACAAGGTAGGAATTTTGATTATTCTATGATTTTTGTATGACCGATTTACTTATTTTAGAAAATCCAGTAAAGCAAATCTGATCACAAAGCAAGACTATCCAACAAGTTTGTACTGCAGGGGCTCTCACCTGCCATCCCAAGTCACCAGTGGATGTTGCCATGGAAACACTGGCCATAATGAAGCTCCTTACCACGTGCAGAACAGTCTCAGGGGCTGGCCTTTCATTTTGCAGTCGTTTTCATTTAATTGGGTAAGTATATGCAGGGGAGTTGTCACTGAATGAGATTAGATGGTGGGAGTAATAATACTTAAAGGGGCAGTGATAGTTGGTGGTCAGAAATGGCACTGGTTTTGTTTTTTCAGGCGTGTGTTTGATCCAACTACTTAGTATTCTATATAAAACAATTAAAATTTATTTCCTCCCTCACTAAAATCTGTAAACTGAAATCATGTTAGTTGTCAAAGATTTTTATATAGCACCAGAAAATATGGAGAAAGCCCCTTTAGTCCCTAAACTGTGGCCTGTGGTAGATATCGTGATTTTTCCATCTGCCTCTTAGGGAAGGACTGGAGACATGGCAGTCTGTCTGCAGAATAACGGAGCCCAGGACTTGCTAGAGAAGTGACAGCAGAGGGGCGGTGGCTTGTGCTTCTTACCTCAATGGAATCTTTCACTGTAAGCTTTCGCTAAGTGCTGTGTCAACTTTTATATATTTTTAGAGCCAATTGCTGTTTAGATTTACACACGAGTTCACCAGTGTCTCTGCTCACCAGTGCTTTGCCTTTTCCTTCTGGCTCCGTCTTCTACCCTCCTAACGCATATCTGTTAGCAGTTATTTTAGTGAAGATCTCTGACTGATAAACTCTTCTTTTTCTGAAAAAGTCTTTATTTTGCTCTCACTCTTGAGTAAAAGTTCAGCGAACTAGATAATTCAGGTCAACAATGATTTTTCCTTCCACGCTTTGAAGATGTTATTTCATTGTTGGTGGCCTCTTTCTTTTGAGGAATCCGCCGTCAGTCTAAAGTTCTTTTCTCTGTGGTCACTTTTAAGGTTTTCTTTCTCCCCTTGGTGTTTTAAATGTGTCTAGGTGCAGATTTATTCTAACGTTTCTGGTTAGAACTTGGTGTTTTCTTTCAGATTTGGAAATTTCTTGGGGACTTTCTATTTAAAACATTATGTCAGCTCCATTCTCTCTAATCTCTGCTAGAGACCCCTGCAAGATGTCTGTTCCGCCTTTAGCGCCATGTCTGTGTTCCACATGGAAAGAATTAGAAGGGCCACGGCCAAGATTTTAAAGAGCATCTTCAGGAACATCACCTGGAAATTTCTACTTCTATTTCATGGGGAGAACCATGACACTTGGCCATTCCTTTGCTTTGGGGAGCTGGGAGATAATATTTTTTAGCTGGGCATATTGTCATCCCAAACAGGTCAGCAATCTGTGAGTAAAGATGGCAGAGTGGAAACTGGATCTGCCCAGGTGTGGGGGGCTCTGCCCTGTTCCATGTCTCCCATTGCTGCTTTTATGTTATCATCTCTTTGATCTGTCTCGCGATTCTGGGTGATTTGCTCAGATACGTGTTCTAGTTCACTAATTCTTTCTTCACCTATGTCTAATGTGGTATTCAAACCAAACATAAATTTTTAATTTTAATAACTATGTTTTTTCTCTCTGAAAGTTTTATCTTTTTCAAAGCTATCTTTCTTTTAAAGTGTCTTATCACTTCTGTGTGGATTCTATTCTTTATCTTTTTAATAATTAAAAAGTATTTGTAACTTACTTGAGCATATTGTCCATTATTTCAAGTTACTGGGGTTTGCTGTGTCTGCTGACTCATTCATGATAAATACTTCCTTGTGCATTTTGAAATTTTTGCTTATGAGATTCTCTTGAGTGGGAATCTTGTCTCCTGTGGTCCTGTGTGGTCTTGGTTGGAAGAATGTCCCTCAGTGCAGTTTTCTGCTTGCTTCACCAGGTGCTTTGGGGGCTCCTGAACCATGAGGATGTCAGCCCATGCAGGGTATTTCTCGTGGGAGTCTTTTTGTGCAACCAAAGTATAGGCAGTAGGTGTCTGGGCTGGTTTGCAGCTCTTTTTGGTCCTAGCTGTGTTTGGGGTTTTGTCACCCACTTGTCTGTCCCCCTGCATGTGTGTGGCTTACCCCCCACTCCACCCCAAAGGCCTGGGAGGGATTGATGACACAGCAGAGCTCTCAGCTCATTGAGGCACAACCTGCAGCTGGGCACAGGGATTGGGGCTTTGAGAGAAAGAAGTGTCAAGGCAATGCTGATCCAGTGAGGTGTTCTGGGGCCTAAAGTAGAAATGGGAATGAAAATCTACAAACCAGGAGGGAATTGAAGACGTTACCTTGCTTAGTCCCTAAGCCTAGGACTACATGTACCTAAACCATCTGAGACATCACCTTGAGCTAGCCTTGGAGACTATCGTTTGGGGAGCATAAGTAAGAAAAAAATGTTGGGGAGGTAGAAAATGATCTAGAGTTTCTTTTATTTGGCTACCTGTGACCCTCCAGAGTGTGGGTGCATTCATGTAGTGATTACTATATTACTGGTAGCCACTATGTACAGGGCACGAGCTGTGCTGGGCAGGAGTGAGTGAGGTGGGGTTTTTGTTCTGAAGTGTGGAGGCAAAGACACAAACAAATCAGTCTAGTATAATAAGGTATAGAGCTAGGGGACTGAGGGGCACAGAGAGTGGGGCTTATCTTTGTGAGCAAGGACTTCACTGGGATCAGGCCTTGAAAGACAAGTAGAACCATGACAGGTCCCGAAGCCCTCAGTTCATTGTGGTCTTGGCTCTGAGGTCCCATGCTCCCTGATGGCTTAATGTAGCTCCCCTGTCTCTCTGCCTGTTTAATTCCCATTGTAACACTTCTATCTGACACTCCTTGTTTGTTTATTCATTTGTCATCTGCGCTAAACTTCCCCCACAAGATTGCAAGGTCCATGAGAGCAGAAAGTTTTTTTTCCCTAGTCATTGTAGTATGCCCAGAGCAGAGAAAATTATTTAGCACATAATAATGTACTTTCCTGGTGTGAGTGACATGACATGCCTGGATGCCCAAGGCGGATGGACAGAGTGGGCTTCCTCGTGGATGGCCGGGCCCATAGGAGCTGCACATGACACCTGCTCGTCACTGGCCAGAGTTCCACGTCCTCCCAAGCCTCTGGCTTCCCACCCTCAGCCAAGCCATCAGGCCAGTGTTCTTTTCATTTCCCCTTTTATAGAAGCGAGCCAAACAATCTTTTTCTCTTACATTTTACACATGGTGTCTCCAGAATTTATTTATCATATCTGCCATGAATTACTCAGAAAGCAAAGCAGCTGTTCACTCACACCATCCTGGGCTGGGCCACTCAGTCTGGTTTGCTTCAGCAGAAGAATCTCTGTGTCAGTCAGAGTGTGTCCCTCTTGCTTTGTATTGTGCAGATGTGGAACCCATCTTAATAAAAGAAAGAAAGACAGCAAGAAACGGAGAAAGAAATAAAGAAAAGAGAGAAGCATTTTAAATTCAAAACAGCCCAGTCATGCATTCTCTTCTTCTAGTCCTCCTGAATTCATCAGGCAACTCTGAGAAAAAATATGGTACTGAGATCTACCATAATTTCTTTGAAAATCAAAGTGAGCTTACCACTCTTAAGGTTTCTCTCCACCTCAGTAGGAGGAATGAACTGTGTACAGGGCCAGCAGATTTAGTCTGAGGTTCACACAGACATTTTCACAAGTATTTTCACCACGGAGGCCGGGCAGCTCCTGTTCACCTGAAACGTGTATTTATTAAGAAACGCAAGCATGTAGCCTTACTATTTTGTTCTGTAAGTGTATTCTTCAAGGGATGCTGAATTTATAGAGAGTGGGAGAGAGGTTGGTGGTTTGCTGTCACGCCCACTGATTTCCTGTCCCCGAGAGGGCTTGGGGCAGAGGTGACACCCAGGCCAGGCGTGCATGGGCAGTGTCTGTAGGGAGCAGCCAGCTGAGGCCGGGCAGCGCCTGAAGAACGCCTTTCAAAGAAAGATGTTTCCGCTGTCTCTGGAAGGGAGCGTCCCTTTGTTCTCTTTCCAGAAGGTCACGGGGCCAGTGAGCCTCCTCCAGAGCAGGAGAAATTCCTCAGGAGTTCCCTGGAATTGGGCTTCTGTTCTATATCAGGCCACAAGTGGTGACCATACTGTTTACAAGACACCCTGCGGCTTCTCAGAGTGACCTGGTTTCAGAGAGCCAGTCCCAGGTGGAACATGAAAGCTGCCCAGGCCCCCAAGACAGTGAAGGCATTTGTCTGCGAGGCACGTCATCCACTGAGAGCGCAAAGGCTCTGTGCGGGGCCTGCCGTGCCGTCCTCCCATTTTAGTTCGTGCAGGCTTACAAGGGGCTGATCAAAACCCCTCCAGATCACTTGTTACCTAAAGAGCACAAGATCCCAGAAAGGACAAAGCAACACTGCAAATGTCCCTTGCTTCTAGGGGAAAAGAAATATCAACACGTCCCCTTTTTCTTTTCTATCTTTTTTTTCTTCTGAGATCATCCACGGGCAAACATATTTTGACTCATTTTGGCAAGAGAGCAACTGGACTTTTTTGTGTTGTTGTTGGAGGAGAAAAGGCAGCAGTTGAGAAGGATTTAAAAGTTCTGCTAGTGGAGTATATAGCAGCAGTTGTTTTTCTTAATTAAAGAGTATCAAGACAGATTTGATAGCATTTCCCCCCTTCATCTCCACACCCATTAACAATCCAATTAATATTTTAAAAGAAACTTTAAAAATACACGAAGGAAAAGTTTTACTTGTACACTACTTTAAAATGTGCCTTTCCACCTGTGCGGCTCACGTGGGTCTCAGAACTGTCTTGTCAGATGAGCAGTGTGTGAACTGCGTGTATGACCTGCTCAGAGATGAAAAGGATCTGTAACCTCCAATTCCATGGCACTCATGAAAGATGTACAACTAACTTCATGGGAGAATAACGTCGTAATATAAATGAAAGATGTGGAATGTGAGAGAGATAGAGATGAAAGGAGAATGAACAGGAAATCCTAGGGGCGAAGCTCCATTCTCAAGTGCTATTAAAGGAAAAGGCCAGAGTTAATGAGAGTGCTGAGCCCACGTCCTCCTGTATTTATTTTGGCCAGACATCAGCCTTCTATACGAAGATTGCAGGAACGTAGGAAACCCCAGTTGCAGAGCTGGAGGGCTCTCATGTCTGATGGCTACCAACCAGTGACAAGCAAACAGGGTAAAAGCTTTTGTTAATAGGTCACAAAGCAATTTCTTCCACATTAAATATTTTCACTTCATGGTCCTTAAAAATGAAGGATGTTTTAACATATTTCTAGGCCTCAAATTCAACTTATTGGCGCTCAGTCAACAAGAAAGCCCTGGGTTCTCTGTGGGACTGGCCATAAGCAAGCATGTCCTCTGTTCCACTTTTAAAAATATTACTTCACTCTCCGAAAGGGCGGCGATGGATTCATAACTCCCAGGACTTAGCATTTCTGTCTTGGTTTACCATGATTTTAAAGTATACAAAAGTACCATTTTGAACTAAAAGAAAAAAAAATATTGTAACTTGGAAAAGTTTTTATATGCCGCTCAACCTTGTTTCCACTGATATCTCACATTTCCTTCCTGGAGTGCAGGTAGCAAGCATTATGATTGTATTTATTTTATTAGAAGTGTGGTAGTTAGAGAAAAACAAAAGAAATGTACCTGAAGTCACCTCGTGTTTTAGCAAGCTGAGGGAAACCACTGATTTTGCTTCCTTCCCCTGGTAGACAGGTGTGTAGAAAACACCCCCGGTCTACAATGCAAGCATTTAGAATTGGTCTCGAAGTTCTCGAGTCGTGTTTTTTGTTACCGAACAACATAAGTTAAAGGTAAGTGGACAGAGTCTGTTTCCAAAAAGTGCTCGTGACAAGAAGCCGATTTTGACGGCAGACGTTCTCCGTGTCCTCCCATCCTGCACAGGGCGGCCCTGGCTGGCGGGCGGTCCCCGAGCTCGGCGGCCTCGCGGGGCACCAGGACCCGGCATGGGGGGCACGGCCGCAGGCGTGCTGTGCAGGTGCCTGGGGGCCAGGCCCCGGGGGCTCTGTCGCTCGTGCGCTCCCACTCGTCATTTTACCTACTTTAGCTTGGTCTTCTCATCTGTAAAGCGAGGAGGCTCCACTGGGAATGCACAGAGCCTAAGGCCAGAGTCCCTTACGCCTCTGAGAGGTCGCTGCAGGAGGGGAGGGGGCGGGCTGGGCAAACCAGGCTCCGGGAAAAGCTGGAATCCCAGTAGGATCTATGGCTGGCTCTGTCCTGCGGAGTGGGCCCTGGGAGCAAAGGGTCCCGGGGGTGTGCCAGGAGGCCAGGGGTTACCCAAGACACTGCAGTTATTAGATCTGATGGTTCAGGTCCCAGCTACGGGAGGAAAGGAGTGAGCTGGCAGGAAACAGTATGGCATTTTGGAAAGAGCTTGCTTGGGCTTTGGACTTTGGCAAGGGATAATGCCTATTTTAAATCCCGTTCATATGATCCAGAAATCCCACTGCTGGGTGTTTACCCAAAGGAATGGAAATCATCATGTTGAAGGGATACCTGCACTCCTATGTTTATCACGGCTCTATTCACAACAGCCAAGAGTTGGAACCAACCTAAATGTCTATCAGTGGGTAACTGGATAAGAAAATGTGGTATATATATACACAATGGAATACTACTCTGCCGTAAAAAGGAATGACATACTGCCATTCACGGCAACGTGGATGAACTTAGAGAAAATTATGTTAAGTGAAATAAGTCAGGCACAGAGAGAAATACTGCATGTTCTCACTCATAAGGGGGAGCTAAAAAGTAAACAAATAAATAAAAAGGAAAAAATACAACAATCACAATAATACATTTAACTTTCAAAAGGAGAGAACAGAACTGAGGTTACTAGAGGTGGGAAAGGGGGAGGGGAAGGGGGTTAGTGAGAAATTGGTCAAGGGCCACAAAATGATTAAGTTTTATAATGATAAATATAGTAATTATCTTGATCATCACATGTTGTACACAGGTATTGATATTCAATTCTGTACCTCATAAATTATGTTTCAATAAAAAAAAATCCAGTTCCAGTCACAGTAAGTTCACCCTCTCAGTGTTTTCTGTAAATGGGGATGATAATACCGGCCCCCCAAGATTGTGTTGCAAATGAAGTCAGATATGGGAAGGCCCTTAGCATGTGACAAATGTTTGGTGAATGTTCCTTTCTTCCCAGTGTTTGGGGATTTGGTCTGCCAAGTGCACCCGTGAGGGTCTTAGGGCTTCAGGGATCACTGTCCAATGAGTTGGTGAAGCAGGACCGATGTGATCATCTGTGACCCTTCCTTCTAGCTCTGACCTCTTTGCTGACACCTGTAAGACCACCATGCTGTTCTCCAGGTACATTTGGAGGTTTTGCTGGAGAGAGTGTCAGTGGGGTGTTGCCCTCTCTCAGTGGCGACATCACTGCACTCAGCAGCAGTGGTGCGGCTGACATCAATGGTGTTGCTCTGACTTTTGCTGGAACTAAGGGAGGACTGAGGGTGCAGGAAGAAGGTAAGGTGGGCACAGTGTGTTTCTGGGTTCTTCCAGCTTTCCTTTTCGATGCCTACAAAAGCCAAGAGGAGGCTTCCCTTTTAGCTTTTACCTTTGAGACTTAAATGCTAGGCACAGACGTGTTCCCTTACCTTGTAGTGAATAACGTCTTTGATGCAGACTCTGGAAGCACGCCTCCCTCTGAAATGTGGCATGTGCAGTTTGTTCACAGATGGTCTGAGTAATGTTCTTCTCAACCTAAAAGAGGTTGTAGATGCTGTTGTCACACGGCACAAAGACTGTATCTCAGCTGCAGAGAGGGTCCTCAATGACCAGATAGCTCACCCTGGTGCAGCCTCCTTCCTAAGGGAGGTGGTCCAAGCCCAGGACACAGGTGCAATGGCATGACTATCTTCCTTCATCCAGGGGCAGGAGAGGCTGGCTGCTCCCCTGTTCCACTTGGAAAGGAAAGCCTGGCACCCCCGTTGAATATTACATCCCTAGTGTTCAGCACAGATTTAGGCACACACCTGGTGCTTAGAAAACATTAGGTGAACTCAAGGCTTGGGCATACCATATGGAGCTGCGTGGCGGATGCCCCCCTGCCAGGCCGAGGACTGCATCGTAGCTTGCTATTTATATTCCTCTCAGGACCCTCCTGCCCTCACATACCTGCTTGTATATGAGCTCACTGGTGTGCTGCCTGTCTCACCTGCCCCTCTAGAAAGTCAGTGCTATCCTGTAATGGAAGAGACACTTCTGTCTTGCATGATGCTTTTCCCTACTGTTTAGAACAGTATCTTGTCCAAAGGAGGCACTCAATACTTCCTGAATTTGTTTGAGTAGTTTCTAATGATCATGAGATAAGTATATGTGACATACAGCAATGCTTCCATTATCTGGAAGTCAGAATTTTGGCAATGTGAACTTTCTAGAAAATGTCTTTGAACCTAGAAATGAAAAAATGCTCAATGTCAGAAGTATCAATCAAGAAGGGAACTCCTAACACATGAAGCAAGTACTGGGCTCATTCAGCCTCGATATTGAATACTTCTAGTTAGTATTTAAGTCTTAAACCAGGTTACCTCATTTCCAAGTCCACACCACATAGGAAGCAGTACAAACAGACATTGTTGGAGGTAGACACATGGCAGCTCTCTGACAGAGTGGGCTAGTGGAAAGCTGAGAAGTCAGCGGAAGTTTCTGTGAATGCACAGGACAGTCAGACAGCTTCTACTTAGAGGAGTCCTCCAAAATTGGCTGGAGTCTGTGGTTAATGAAGGACGGGCCACCTGCACACATTTATAAGGCCTATAGAAGGACTTAACTACATATTGCTACTTCATTTATTCTTTTTTTATTGAAACATAATTGATTTTGTACATATTTGTGGGGTACAGAGTCGACTACCAATACTTGTGTACAATATGTGATGATCAAATCAGGATAATTAGCATATTCATTAAATGGGCAAAGGAGCTGAATAGACATTTTCAGACGAGTATGTACAAATGGCCAACAGGTACATGAAAAAATGCTCAGCATCACAAATCATCAGAGATGATGCAAATCAAAACCATATTGAGATATTATGTTACCCCAGTCAGACTGGCCATTATTAAAAAGACCAAGAATAACAAATGCTGGTGAGGATGTGGAGAAAGAGGAACCTCCTACTCTCTTTGTGGGACTGTAAACTGTTGCAGCCATTATGGAAAATGGTATGCAGGTTCCTCAAACAACTACAGATAGAACTGCCACACAATATGGCAATCCAGTAGTAGGTATATACGCAAAGAAATGGGAATCATCATGTTGCAGAGATACCTGCACCTCCATGTTTATTGCAGCTCTATTTATACTAGCCAAGAGTTGGAACCAACCTAAATGTCCATCGACAGAAGACTGGATAAGGAAAATGTAATACGTATACACAATGGAATACTACTCAGCCATAAAAAAGAATGAAATTATGCCATCTGCTCCTAGGTGGATGAACTCAGAGAAAACTGTTAAGTGAAATAAGCCAGGCACAGAAGGAAAATACATACCTCATGTCCTCACTCATAAGTGGGAACTGAAAAAAAAATGTTGCTACTTTATAGGTGTAGGCACTTATAAGGGCAAGCTTCATTCATTTGGTGTTCACTGAATTATTTCTTCATTGTCCAGTGGGTGTTCATTTTGTCCTGCAGAGAAAAAAATGGTTTTGCCTTCAAAGTTGCACATGAATATACTTTTCTTTTTCTATTCAAGTTTTTGTAATATGCATACTTTTACTACATTGCTTAGATAGCTCCTGTAGATTATTTCCTGTCTCTAACAACTGCGTTAGGAATATGGCTGTCTTATCACAAGAGACTGGCACACCTGAGTCCTGGAAACAAGGATTTGCGTCTGGCTCTCACACGGCCACTCTTATTTTTGACTGCTTTTGTGTGAGGATACAAAGAGAAATATTACGACAAGAACAGGATGTTTTGGACATCCACTTCTACTGCATTAACTAATGCTGTAGCTGCAGATTTCATAGGATTCATCTGGAGGCATTGAGAGCATCAAA